>NC_072009.2:25062803-25365833 GCF_028885655.2 Pongo abelii | reverse complement strand
AAGTTGACATGGAGTGTGAGCTGAGATTGTGCCACTGCACTCCAGACTGGGTGACACGTTATATCCTGTGGATAGAAAGGAATGGAATGCAATAGAGTGAAATGGAATGGAGTGGAATGGAATTGAATGGAATGGAGTGGAGTGGAGTGGAGTCGAATGGAGACGAATGGAATGGGACGGAGTGGAATGGAACGGAGTGGAGTGGAGTATCGTGGAGTGAAATAGAATGGAATGCACTGGGTTGGAATGGAATGCAATGGACTGCTGAAAGGAAATGTGAGCTGTTATTGTTCCACTGCACTCCAGCCTTTGTGACGGAATGAAATCCTGTGGAAAAAAAGGAATGGAATGGAATGGAATGGAATGGAATGGAATGGAATGGATTGGAGTGGAGTGGAGTGGTGTGGAGAAGAGTGTAGTGGAGTGGAGTGGAGTGAAATGGAGTGGAGTGTCGTGGAGGAGAGTGGAATGGAGTGGAATGGAATGGAGAGGAAAGGAACGGAGTGGAGTGGAATGGAACGGAGTGGAGTGGAATGGAATCCAATGGAATGAAATGGAATTGAATCCAATGCAATGAAGAAATATGTGCAGTGATTTGGCCACTGCGCTG
Source organism: Pongo abelii (assembly GCF_028885655.2). Lineage (NCBI taxonomy): Eukaryota > Metazoa > Chordata > Mammalia > Primates > Hominidae > Pongo > Pongo abelii. The sequence continues at coordinate 25,365,223 of NC_072009.2, read as the reverse complement.
GAGCCTGTGTGAGAGAGGGAGATCCTGTCGATAAAACAGTGTGGAATGGAAGGGATTGGAATGGAATGGAATGGAACGTATTGGAGTGGAGTGGAGTGGAATTGAGTGGAGTGGAGTGCACTGGAATGGAATGGAATGCAATGGAATGTGATGGAATGATGAAATGATATGTGAGCTGAGATTGTGCCACTGCACTCCACGCTGGGTGACAGAGTGAGATACTCTTGAAAGAAAGAAATGGAATGGAAAGAATTTTTAACTGGGTGGATTCGAGTGGACTGAAGTAGAGTGCAGTGGAATAGAGAGGAATGGAATGGAATGGAATCGGATGTAAAGGAATGGAATGATGTGGAGTGGAGTGGTGAGGAGTGTAGTGCTGTGGAATGGAGCAGAAAGTAACGGGATGGTGTGGAGTGGAGTGCAGTGCAGTGGAGTGGAGAGGAGTGCAATGGCGTGGAATGGAATCGGATGTAAAGGAACGTACTGGAGTGGAGCGGAGTGGAAAGGAGTGGAATGGAATGGAATTGAATGTAATGGAAAGCAAAGGAATGGAATGGGATGCAATGGAATTTAATGCAATAGAATGCAGTTCAATAGAGAGTTGACATGTAATGTGAGCTGAGATTGTGCCTAAGCTCTCCAGGCTGTTTGACACAGTGATATCGTGTCGAAAGAATGGAATGGAATGCAGTGGTGTGAAATGGAATGGAATGTAGTGGACAGGAGTAGAATGGAGTGGAGTGAAGAGGAACAGAGTGGAATGGAATGGGATGCAGTGGAATGGAATGCAGTGGAGTGGAGTGAAATAGAAAGAAATGGAATGGGATGGAATGGAATGCAATGGAATGGAGAAGAGAAATGTGAGCTGAGATTGTGTGACTACACTCCAGCCTTAGTGACCGAGAGAGATTCTGTGGAAGGAAAGAACAGATTTCAAAGGAGTGGATTGGAAGGGAATGTAGTACAGTGGAGTAGAGTGGAATGGAGTGAAACAGAATAGAATGGAGTGGAAGGCAATGGAATGGAATGGAATGGAGTGGAGTGGAATAGAGAGGAGTGCACTGCAATGGAGTGGAGTGGAGTGGAAGGGAGTGGAATGCAATGGAATGTAGTGGAGTGCAGTGGAGTGGAATGGAATGGAGTGGACAGGAGTGGAAGGAGTAGAGTGGACTGGAATGGAATAGAATGGAACAGAATGCAGTGGAGTGGAGGGGAGTGGAGGTGAGTGGAGTGGCATGGAGTGGAATGGAATGGAATGGAGTGAAATGGAATCCAATGGATTGGAATGGAGTGGAGTGGAGTGGAGTGGAATGGAGAGGAGTGGAATGGAATGGAAGGGAATGCAACGGAACGCAGTGGTGTGGATTGGAATGCAGTGAAATGGAGTACTATGGAATCTAAAGGAGTGGAGTGGAGTCTAGTGGAGTGGAATGGAATGGAACAAAATGGAATGGAATGGCACGGAATGGAGTGGAGTAGAGTGGAGTGGGAAGGAAGGGAGATGAGTGGAATGGAGAGGAATGGAATGCAGTGGAGTGGATTGGATTGGAATGAACTGGAATGGAGAGGAATGGAATGAAGTGGAACGGAATGGACTGCAATGGAATTGAATGGAGTGAAGTGGAAAGTAGTGGAGTGGAGTGGAATGGAGTGGAAATGAATGGAATGGAGTGGAATGGAAGGGAATGGAGACAAGTGGATAGGAATTGACTGAAGCAGATTGGAGTGGAGTGGAGTGGAGTGGCATGGAATGGAATGAAGTGGATGGGAATGCAATGGAGTGGAATGAAACGGAATAAAATGGAATGGAGTGGAATGGAGAGGAATGGAGTGGAAGTGGAGTGGAATGGAGGGGAGTAAGAGGAAGAGAATGGAATGGAATCGAAAGGAGGGAAGTGCAATTGTGTGGAGTGGAGTGGAGATGAAAGGAGTGGAGTGATGTGGAGTCGAGAGGAAAGGAATGGAATGGAATGGAATGGAGTTAAGTGGAGTGGAATGGAGTGGAAGGTAAAGGAGTGGAATGAAAAGGAGTGGATTGGAATGGAGTGGAATGGAATGGAGTGGAACGGAGTGGAGTAGAATGGAGTGGGTTGCAGAGGAGTGGAATGGAGTGGAATGGAAGGGAACGGAAAGGAATGTAGTGGAAAGGAATGGAATGGAGTGGATTGAAATTGAATGGAAAGGATTGGAGTGCAGTGGACTGGAGGGGAGTGGAATAAAATGGAGTATAGTGCAGTGGAATGGAGTGGACTGGAGTGGAGATGAGTGGAGTGGACTGGAATGGAATGGAGTGGAGTGGAATGGTGTGGAGTGGGGTGGAAAGGAATGGAACAGAATGGAATGGAGAGGAATGGAGTGGCATGTAGTGGAGTGGAGTGAAGTGGAAAGGAATGGCATGGAATGGAGTAGAGTGGAATGGAGGGGTATGGAATGGAACGGAATGGAATTGAGTGGAATGGAGTGGAATGGAGTGGAGTGGAGAGGAATGGAATGGAGTGGAAAGGTCTGAAAGGAGTGGAATGGAGTGGAGTGGAATGCAATGGAGTAGATTGGAATGAAGTGGAAAGGAATAGAATGGAGAGAAGTAGAGTAGAATGGAGTGGATTGGAATGGAGGGGAGCAGAGTGGAGTTAACAGCGGTGGATTGGAATACAGTGGATGGGGTAGAGTGGAAGGGAGTGGAATTATATGGAATGGAATGGATTGGAGTGGAGTGGAAGGGAGTGGAGTGGAGTTGAAAGTAGAGGAATCGAAAGAAGTGGAAAGGAGTGGAGTAGAGTGGATTAGAGTGGATTGGAATGGAATGGAGTGGAGTGGAATGGTGTGGAAACGAATGGAAGGGAGGGGAGTGGAATGGAACGAAATGGAATGGAATGTAGTGGAATGGAGAGGAGTGGAGTGGACTGGAGTGGAATGTAATCGAATGGAGTGTACTGGAGTGGAATGTATTTGAGAGGCGGGTAATGGAGAGGAATTGAGTGGAGTGGAGTGGAGTGAAATACATCGGAATGGCACGGAATTGAATGGAATGGAGGGGAGTGGAATGCAGTGGAGTGGAGTCGATTGGAGTGGTGAGGAATAGAACGGAGTGGCATGGAATGGAGCACAGTGGAATGCAATGGAGTGGAGTGGATTGGAAAGGGGTGGAGTGGAGTGACGATGGGTGAAGTGGAATGTAATGGAGTGGAGTGCAGAGGAGTCTCATGGAATGGAATTGAATGGAACGCAATGGAAGCTGAGATTGTACCACTGCGCTCCAGGATGGGTGACACAGTGTGATACTCTCAAAAGAAAGGAATGGAATGGAATGCAGTGGAATGGAATGGAATGCAATGGGGTGCATTGGAGTGGAGTGGAGTGAAGTGAAGTGGATTGGAGTGGAATGGAGAGGAATGGAACGGAATGGAATGGAATGAAGTAGACTGGAGTGGGGTGGAGTTGAGTGCAATGGAATGGAGCGAAATGGAATCAGATGCAGAGAAATGGAGTAGAGAGGAGTGCAGTAGAGTGGAAAGGAGTGCAATGGAGTGGAATGGAATCGGAAGTAACGGAAAGTAGTGGAGTGGATGGAACGGAAAGGAAAGGAGTGGAGCGGAGTGGAATGGAACGGAGCGGGAGGTGGGTTGGGGCCACTGCACTCCAGGCTGGCTGGCTGACTGAGGTATTCTCGCAATAAAGGAATGGAATGGAATGCCGTAGAATGGAATGGAATGGAGTGGAGTGGAGTGGAATGGAGTGAGTTGGAGCAGAGTGGAATGAAGAATGCAATGGGATGGAAGGGAATTGAATGAAATGCAGTGGAGTGCAGTGGAGTGCATTGCAGTGGAATGGAGCAGAATGGAATGGAAAGGAGTGGAATGGACAGGAGTGGAGTGCACTGGAGAGGAGAGGATAGGAATGCAGTGGAATGGAATTGGATGTAATGGAACGTAGAGGAGTGGAGTGGAATGGAGTGGGCCAGAGTGGAATGGAATGGAATGCAATGGAAAAGAATGGAGTGGAATAGAATGGAATGGAATGGAATGGAATGGAGTGGGATGACTTGTAGTGGGGTGGAGTGAAATGGAGTATAATGGAATGGAGTGGAGTGGAGTGGAATGTGATAGAATGGAGAGGAGGGGAATGGAGCAGAATGGAATGGAGTGCAGCGGAATGGAGTGGAGTGGAATGGAATCAAATGGAGTGGAATGGAACAGAGTGGAATGGAATGGAGTGCAATAGACTAGAATTGAGTGTAGTGTAGTGGAATTTAGTGGAATGGACTGGAATGGAGTGGAATGGAATGGAATTGAGGGGAATGGAATGGAATGGAAAGGAATGGAAAGCAATGGAAAGGAATAGAATTGAATGCAACGGAATTAAAAGAATGCAATGGAATGCAATGGAATAGAATGCAATGGAATGTATAGTTGACATGTAATATGAGCTGAGATTGTGACACTGCACTCCAGCCAGGGTGACATGGTGATATCCTGTCGTAAGAAGTGAATGGAATGCAATGGAGTGAAATGGAATGGAATGAAATGGAATGGAGCGGAGTGGAAGGGAATGGAGTGGAATGAAATAGAATGCAGTGGACTGTAATGGCATGGAGTGGAAAGAAGTAGAGTGGAATGGAGTGGAATGGAATGGACTGGCATAGAATGGAGTGGAATTGAATGCAATGGAGTGGATTGGAAAGGAATGCAAAGGAGTAGAGTGGAGTAGAGTGGTGTGGAGTGGAGTGGAATGGAGCTGAATGTACTTCAATGGAGTACAATGGAATGGAACGGAGTGGAATGGAATGGAATGATATGAGGTGGATTGGAGTGGAATGTAGTGGAGTGGAATGGAATGGAATAGAATGGAATGGAGTAGAGTGTAATGGAATGCAGTGGCGATAAGTGGAGTGGAATGGAATGCATTGGAGTAGAGTGGAGTGGAATGGAATGGAATGGAGTGGAGTGGAGGGGAGTGGAGTGGAATGGAATTGAGTGAAGTGGAGTGCAGTTGAATGGAATATCATGGTGTGGAGTGGAGTGGAAGTGAATGGAGTGAATAGGAGTGGAATGGAGTGGAAGGTAACGGAGTGGAATGGAGTCGAATGGAGTGGAATGGAGTAGAGTGGATTAGAGTGGAATGGTGTCGAACGGACTGGAATGGAATGGAATGGAGTGGAATGGAATTGAATCAAATGGGATGGAGTGGAGTGGAATGGAGTGGAGTGGAGTGGAGTGGAATGAAATGAAATGGAAGGGAGTGGAGAGAAACGCAGTTGATTGGAGTGGAGTGGAGTGGAAAGGAATGGAAAGGATTGGGATGGAGACGTATGGATTGGAGTGGAATGGAGTGGAATGGAATGAAGTGGAAAGGAGTGGAACGGAGTGAAATTGAATTTAGTGGACTGGAGTGGAATGGAGTTAAATGGAATGGAATGGAATGGAGTGGAATGGAATGGAATGGAGTGGAGTGGAATGGAATAGAATGGCATGGAATGGAATAGAATGGGATGGAGTGGAGTGGAGAGGAGTGGAATGGATTGGAGTGAAGTGGAGTGGAATGGAATTGAGTGGAGCGGAGAGGAAAGGAATGGAATGGAGTGGAGTGGAATGGCATGGAATGGAGTGGAATGGAATGGATAGTAGTGGAGTGGAGTGGAGTGGATTGGAGTGTAGTGGAAGGGAATGGAGTGCAGTGTAATGGACTGGAATGGAGCAGAACAGAATGGAGTGGACTGGACTGGAGTGGAATGGAATGGGAAGGCATGGAATGGGAGCTGAGATTTTACCAATGTGCTCTAGGCAGGGTGACTGGGTGTCATACTCTCAAAAGAAAGGAATGGAATGGAACGCAGTGGAATGGAATGGAACAGAGTGGACATTAGTGGAGTGGAATGTGGAGGAATGGAATGAAATGGAACGTAATGGCATGAAATGGAGTGGTGTGGGGTGGAATGGATTATAGTGGAATGGGGTGGAAAGGAATGGGATGGACTGGAATGAAGTGGAGTGCAGTGGAGTGGAACGGAGTTGAATGGCATAGAATTGAGTGGACAGTAGTGGAATGTTTTGGAATGCAATGGAATCCATTGTAATAGAATGGAATACAACGGAAAGTTGACATGGAGTGTGAGCTGAGATTGTGCCACTGCACTCCAGACTGGGTGACACCTTATATCCTGTGGATAGAAAGGAATGGAATGCAATAGAGTGAAATGGAATGGAGTGGAATGGAATTGAATGGAATGGAGTGGAGTGGATTGGAGTCGAATGGAGACGAATGGAATGGGACGGAGTGGAATGGAACGGAGTGGAGTGGAGTATCGTCTAGTGAAATAGAATGGAATGCACTGGGTTGGAATGGAATGCAATGGACTGCTGAAAGGAAATGTGAGCTGTTATTGTTCCACTGCACTCCAGCCTTTGTGACGGAATGAAATCCTGTGGAAAAAAAGGAATGGAATGGAATGGAATGGAATGGAATGGAATGGATTGGAGTGGAGTGGAGTGGTGTGGAGAAGAGTGTAGTGGAGTGGAGTGGAGTGAAATGGAGTGGAGTGTCGTGGAGGAGAGTGGAATGGAGTGGAATGGAATGGAGAGGAAAGGAACGGAGTGGAGTGGAATGGAACGGAGTGGAGTGGAATGGAATCCAATGGAATGAAATGGAATTGAATCCAATGCAATGAAGAAATATGTGCAGTGATTTGGCCACTGCGCTGGAGCCTGTGTGAGAGAGGGAGATCCTGTCGATAAAACAGTGTGGAATGGAAGGGATTGGAATGGAATGGAATGGAACGTATTGGAGTGGAGTGGAGTGGAATTGAGTGGAGTGGAGTGCACTGGAATGGAATGGAATGCAATGGAATGTGATGGAATGATGAAATGATATGTGAGCTGAGATTGTGCCACTGCACTCCACGCTGGGTGACAGAGTGAGATACTCTTGAAAGAAAGAAATGGAATGGAAAGAATTTTTAACTGGGTGGATTCGAGTGGACTGAAGTAGAGTGCAGTGGAATAGAGAGGAATGGAATGGAATGGAATCGGATGTAAAGGAATGGAATGATGTGGAGTGGAGTGGTGAGGAGTGTAGTGCTGTGGAATGGAGCAGAAAGTAACGGGATGGTGTGGAGTGGAGTGCAGTGCAGTGGAGTGGAGAGGAGTGCAATGGCGTGGAATGGAATCGGATGTAAAGGAACGTACTGGAGTGGAGCGGAGTGGAAAGGAGTGGAATGGAATGGAATTGAATGTAATGGAAAGCAAAGGAATGGAATGGGATGCAATGGAATTTAATGCAATAGAATGCAGTTCAATAGAGAGTTGACATGTAATGTGAGCTGAGATTGTGCCTAAGCTCTCCAGGCTGTTTGACACAGTGATATCGTGTCGAAAGAATGGAATGGAATGCAGTGGTGTGAAATGGAATGGAATGTAGTGGACAGGAGTAGAATGGAGTGGAGTGAAGAGGAACAGAGTGGAATGGAATGGGATGCAGTGGAATGGAATGCAGTGGAGTGGAGTGAAATAGAAAGAAATGGAATGGGATGGAATGGAATGCAATGGAATGGAGAAGAGAAATGTGAGCTGAGATTGTGTGACTACACTCCAGCCTTAGTGACCGAGAGAGATTCTGTGGAAGGAAAGAACAGATTTCAAAGGAGTGGAATGGAAGGGAATGTAGTACAGTGGAGTAGAGTGGAATGGAGTGAAACAGAATAGAATGGAGTGGAAGGCAATGGAATGGAATGGAATGGAGTGGAGTGGAATAGAGAGGAGTGCACTGCAATGGAGTGGAGTGGAGTGGAAGGGAGTGGAATGCAATGGAATGTAGTGGAGTGCAGTGGAGTGGAATGGAATGGAGTGGACAGGAGTGGAAGGAGTAGAGTGGACTGGAATGGAATAGAATGGAACAGAATGCAGTGGAGTGGAGGGGAGTGGAGGTGAGTGGAGTGGCATGGAGTGGAATGGAATGGAATGGAGTGAAATGGAATCCAATGGATTGGAATGGAGTGGAGTGGAGTGGAGTGGAATGGAGAGGAGTCGAATGGAATGGAAGGGAATGCAACGGAACGCAGTGGTGTGGATTGGAATGCAGTGAAATGGAGTACTATGGAATCTAAAGGAGTGGAGTGGAGTCTAGTGGAGTGGAATGGAATGGAACAAAATGGAATGGAATGGCACGGAATGGAGTGGAGTAGAGTGGAGTGGGAAGGAAGGGAGATGAGTGGAATGGAGAGGAATGGAATGCAGTGGAGTGGATTGGATTGGAATGAACTGGAATGGAGAGGAATGGAATGAAGTGGAACGGAATGGACTGCAATGGAATTGAATGGAGTGAAGTGGAAAGTAGTGGAGTGGAGTGGAATGGAGTGGAAATGAATGGAATGGAGTGGAATGGAAGGGAATGGAGACAAGTGGATAGGAATTGACTGAAGCAGATTGGAGTGGAGTGGAGTGGAGTGGCATGGAATGGAATGAAGTGGATGGGAATGCAATGGAGTGGAATGAAACGGAATAAAATGGAATGGAGTGGAATGGAGAGGAATGGAGTGGAAGTGGAGTGGAATGGAGGGGAGTAAGAGGAAGAGAATGGAATGGAATCGAAAGGAGGGAAGTGCAATTGTGTGGAGTGGAGTGGAGATGAAAGGAGTGGAGTGATGTGGAGTCGAGAGGAAAGGAATGGAATGGAATGGAATGGAGTTAAGTGGAGTGGAATGGAGTGGAAGGTAAAGGAGTGGAATGAAAAGGAGTGGATTGGAATGGAGTGGAATGGAATGGAGTGGAACGGAGTGGAGTAGAATGGAGTGGGTTGCAGAAGAGTGGAATGGAGTGGAATGGAAGGGAACGGAAAGGAATGTAGTGGAAAGGAATGGAATGGAGTGGATTGAAATTGAATGGAAAGGATTGGAGTGCAGTGGACTGGAGGGGAGTGGAATAAAATGGAGTATAGTGCAGTGGAATGGAGTGGACTGGAGTGGAGATGAGTGGAGTGGACTGGAATGGAATGGAGTGGAGTGGAATGGTGTGGAGTGGGGTGGAAAGGAATGGAACAGAATGGAATGGAGAGGAATGGAGTGGCATGTAGTGGAGTGGAGTGAAGTGGAAAGGAATGGCATGGAATGGAGTAGAGTGGAATGGAGGGGTATGGAATGGAACGGAATGGAATTGAGTGGAATGGAGTGGAATGGAGTGGAGTGGAGAGGAATGGAATGGAGTGGAAAGGTCTGAAAGGAGTGGAATGGAGTGGAGTGGAATGCAATGGAGTAGATTGGAATGAAGTGGAAAGGAATAGAATGGAGAGAAGTAGAGTAGAATGGAGTGGATTGGAATGGAGGGGAGCAGAGTGGAGTTAACAGCGGTGGATTGGAATACAGTGGATGGGGTAGAGTGGAAGGGAGTGGAATTATATGGAATGGAATGGATTGGAGTGGAGTGGAAGGGAGTGGAGTGGAGTTGAAAGTAGAGGAATCGAAAGAAGTGGAAAGGAGTGGAGTAGAGTGGATTAGAGTGGATTGGAATGGAATGGAGTGGAGTGGAATGGTGTGGAAACGAATGGAAGGGAGGGGAGTGGAATGGAACGAAATGGAATGGAATGTAGTGGAATGGAGAGGAGTGGAGTGGACTGGAGTGGAATGTAATCGAATGGAGTGTACTTTAGTGGAATGTATTTGAGAGGCGGGTAATGGAGAGGAATTGAGTGGAGTGGAGTGGAGTGAAATACATCGGAATGGCACGGAATTGAATGGAATGGAGGGGAGTGGAATGCAGTGGAGTGGAGTCGATTGGAGTGGTGAGGAATAGAACGGAGTGGCATGGAATGGAGCACAGTGGAATGCAATGGAGTGGAGTGGATTGGAAAGGGGTGGAGTGGAGTGACGATGGGTGAAGTGGAATGTAATGGAGTGGAGTGCAGAGGAGTCTCATGGAATGGAATGGAATGGAACGCAATGGAAGCTGAGATTGTACCACTGCGCTCCAGGATGGGTGACACAGTGTGATACTCTCAAAAGAAAGGAATGGAATGGAATGCAGTGGAATGGAATGGAATGCAATGGGGTGCATTGGAGTGGAGTGGAGTGAAGTGAAGTGGATTGGAGTGGAATGGAGAGGAATGGAACGGAATGGAATGGAATGAAGTAGACTGGAGTGGGGTGGAGTTGAGTGCAATGGAATGGAGCGAAATGGAATCAGATGCAGAGAAATGGAGTAGAGAGGAGTGCAGTAGAGTGGAAAGGAGTGCAATGGAGTGGAATGGAATCGGAAGTAACGGAAAGTAGTGGAGTGGATGGAACGGAAAGGAAAGGAGTGGAGCGGAGTGGAATGGAACGGAGCGGGAAGTGGGTTGGGGCCACTGCACTCCAGGCTGGCTGGCTGACTGAGGTATTCTCGCAATAAAGGAATGGAATGGAATGCCGTAGAGTGGAATGGAACGGAGTGGAGTGGAGTGGAATGGAGTGAGTTGGAGCAGAGTGGAATGAAGAATGCAATGGGATGGAAGGGAATTGAATGAAATGCAGTGGAGTGCAGTGGATTGCATTGCAGTGGAATGGAGCAGAATGGAATGGAAAGGAGTGGAATGGACAGGAGTGGAGTGCACTGGAGAGGAGAGGATAGGAATGCAGTGGAATGGAATTGGATGTAATGGAACGTAGAGGAGTGGAGTGGAATGGAGTGGGCCAGAGTGGAATGGAATGGAATGCAATGGAAAGGAATGGAGTGGAATAGAATGGAATGGAATGGAATGGAATGGAGTGGGATGACTTGTAGTGGGGTGGAGTGAAATGGAGTATAATGGAATGGAGTGGAGTGGAGTGGAATATGATAGAATGGAGAGGAGGGGAATGGAGCAGAATGGAATGGAGTGCAGCGGAATGGAGTGGAGTGGAATGGAATCAAATGGAGTGGAATGGAACAGAGTGGAATGGAATGGAGTGCAATAGACTAGAATTGAGTGTAGTGTAGTGGAATTTAGTGGAATGGACTGGAATGGAGTGGAATGGAATGGAATTGAGGGGAATGGAATGGAATGGAAAGGAATGGAAAGCAATGGAAAGGAATAGAATTGAATGCAACGGAATTAAAAGAATGCAATGGAATGCAATGGAATAGAATGCAATGGAATGTATAGTTGACATGTAATATGAGCTGAGATTGTGACACTGCACACCAGCCAGGGTGACATGGTGATATCTTGTCGTAAGAAGTGAATGGAATGCAATGGAGTGAAATGGAATGGAATGAAATGGAATGGAGCGGAATGGAAGGGAATGGAGTGGAATGAAATAGAATGCAGTGGACTGTAATGGCATGGAGTGGAAAGAAGTAGAGTGGAATGGAGTGGAATGGAATGGACTGGCATAGAATGGAGTGGAATTGAATGCAATGGAGTGGATTGGAAAGGAATGCAAAGGAGTAGAGTGGAGTAGAGTGGTGTGGAGTGGAGTGGAATGGAGCTGAATGTACTTCAATGGAGTACAATGGAATGGAACGGAGTGGCAAGGAATGGAATGATATGAGGTGGATTGGAGTGGAATGTAGTGGAGTGGAAAGGAATGGAATAGAATGGAATGGAGTAGAGTGTAATGGAATGCAGTGGCGATAAGTGGAGTGGAATGGAATGCATTGGAGTAGAGTGGAGTGGAATGGAATGGAATGGAGTGGAGTGGAGGGGAGTGGAGTGGAATGGAATTGAGTGAAGTGGAGTGCAGTTGAATGGAATATCGTGGTGTGGAGTGGAGTGGAAGTGAATGGAGTGAATAGGAGTGGAATGGAGTGGAAGGTAACGGAGTGGAATGGAGTCGAATGGAGTGGAATGGAGTAGAGTGGATTAGAGTGGAATGGTGTCGAACGGACTGGAATGGAATGGAATGGAGTGGAATGGAATTGAATCAAATGGAATGGAGTGGAGTGGAGTGGAGTGGAATGAAATGAAATGGAAGGGAGTGGAGAGAAACGCAGTTGATTGGAGTGGAGTGGAGTGGAAAGGAATGGAAAGGAGTGGGATGGAGACGTATGGATTGGAGTGGAATGGAGTGGAATGGAATGAAGTGGAAAGGAGTGGAACGGAGTGAAATTGAATTTAGTGGACTGGAGTGGAATGGAGTTAAATGGAATGGAATGGAATGGAGTGGAATGGAATGGAATGGAGTGGAGTGGAATGGAATAGAATGGCATGGAATGGAATAGAATGGGATGGAGTGGAGTGGAGAGGAGTGGAATGGATTGGAGTGAAGTGGAGTGGAATGGAATTGAGTGGAGCGGAGAGGAAAGGAATGGAATGGAGTGGAGTGGAATGGCATGGAAAGGAGTGGAATGGAATGGATAGTAGTGGAGTGAAGTGGAGTGGATTGGAGTGTAGTGGAAGGGAATGGAGTGCAGTGTAATGGACTGGAATGGAGCAGAGCAGAATGGAGTGGACTGGACTGGAGTGGAATGGAATGGGATGGCATGGAATGGGAGCTGAGATTTTACCAATGTGCTCTAGGCAGGGTGACTGGGTGTCATACTCTCAAAAGAAAGGAATGGAATGGAACGCAGTGGAATGGAATGGAACAGAGTGGACATTAGTGGAGTGGAATGTGGAGGAATGGAATGAAATGGAACGTAATGGCATGAAATGGAGTGGTGTGGGGTGGAATGGATTATAGTGGAATGGGGTGGAAAGGAATGGGATGGAGTGGAATGAAGTGGAGTGCAGTGGAGTGGAACGGAGTTGAATGGCATAGAATTGAGTGGACAGTAGTGGAATGTTTTGGAATGCAATGGAATCCATTGTAATAGAATGGAATACAACGGAAAGTTGACATGGAGTGTGAGCTGAGATTGTGCCACTGCACTCCAGACTGGGTGACACGTTATATCCTGTGGATAGAAAGGAATGGAATGCAATAGAGTGAAATGGAATGGAGTGGAATGGAATTGAATGGAATGGAGTGGAGTGGAGTGGAGTCGAATGGAGACGAATGGAATGGGACGGAGTGGAATGGAACGGAGTGGAGTGGAGTATCGTGGAGTGAAATAGAATGGAATGCACTGGGTTGGAATGGAATGCAATGGACTGCTGAAAGGAAATGTGAGCTGTTATTGTTCCACTGCACTCCAGCCTTTGTGACGGAATGAAATCCTGTGGAAAAAAAGGAATGGAATGGAATGGAATGGAATGGAATGGAATGGAATGGATTGGAGTGGAGTGGAGTGGTGTGGAGAAGAGTGTAGTGGAGTGGAGTGGAGTGAAATGGAGTGGAGTGTCGTGGAGGAGAGTGGAATGGAGTGGAATGGAATGGAGAGGAAAGGAACGGAGTGGAGTGGAATGGAACGGAGTGGAGTGGAATGGAATCCAATGGAATGAAATGGAATTGAATCCAATGCAATGAAGAAATATGTGCAGTGATTTGGCCACTGCGCTGGAGCCTGTGTGAGAGAGGGAGATCCTGTCGATAAAACAGTGTGGAATGGAAGGGATTGGAATGGAATGGAATGGAACGTATTGGAGTGGAGTGGAGTGGAATTGAGTGGAGTGGAGTGCACTGGAATGGAATGGAATGCAATGGAATGTGATGGAATGATGAAATGATATGTGAGCTGAGATTGTGCCACTGCACTCCACGCTGGGTGACAGAGTGAGATACTCTTGAAAGAAAGAAATGGAATGGAAAGAATTTTTAACTGGGTGGATTCGAGTGGACTGAAGTAGAGTGCAGTGGAATAGAGAGGAATGGAATGGAATGGAATCGGATGTAAAGGAATGGAATGATGTGGAGTGGAGTGGTGAGGAGTGTAGTGCTGTGGAATGGAGCAGAAAGTAACGGGATGGTGTGGAGTGGAGTGCAGTGCAGTGGAGTGGAGAGGAGTGCAATGGCGTGGAATGGAATCGGATGTAAAGGAACGTACTGGAGTGGAGCGGAGTGGAAAGGAGTGGAATGGAATGGAATTGAATGTAATGGAAAGCAAAGGAATGGAATGGGATGCAATGGAATTTAATGCAATAGAATGCAGTTCAATAGAGAGTTGACATGTAATGTGAGCTGAGATTGTGCCTAAGCTCTCCAGGCTGTTTGACACAGTGATATCGTGTCGAAAGAATGGAATGGAATGCAGTGGTGTGAAATGGAATGGAATGTAGTGGACAGGAGTAGAATGGAGTGGAGTGAAGAGGAACAGAGTGGAATGGAATGGGATGCAGTGGAATGGAATGCAGTGGAGTGGAGTGAAATAGAAAGAAATGGAATGGGATGGAATGGAATGCAATGGAATGGAGAAGAGAAATGTGAGCTGAGATTGTGTGACTACACTCCAGCCTTAGTGACCGAGAGAGATTCTGTGGAAGGAAAGAACAGATTTCAAAGGAGTGGAATGGAAGGGAATGTAGTACACTGGAGTAGAGTGGAATGGAGTGAAACAGAATAGAATGGAGTGGAAGGCAATGGAATGGAATGGAATGGAGTGGAGTGGAATAGAGAGGAGTGCACTGCAATGGAGTGGAGTGGAGTGGAAGGGAGTGGAATGCAATGGAATGTAGTGGAGTGCAGTGGAGTGGAATGGAATGGAGTGGACAGGAGTGGAAGGAGTAGAGTGGACTGGAATGGAATAGAATGGAACAGAATGCAGTGGAGTGGAGGGGAGTGGAGGTGAGTGGAGTGGCATGGAGTGGAATGGAATGGAATGGAGTGAAATGGAATCCAATGGATTGGAATGGAGTGGAGTGGAGTGGAGTGGAATGGAGAGGAGTCGAATGGAATGGAAGGGAATGCAACGGAACGCAGTGGTGTGGATTGGAATGCAGTGAAATGGAGTACTATGGAATCTAAAGGAGTGGAGTGGAGTCTAGTGGAGTGGAATGGAATGGAACAAAATGGAATGGAATGGCACGGAATGGAGTGGAGTAGAGTGGAGTGGGAAGGAAGGGAGATGAGTGGAATGGAGAGGAATGGAATGCAGTGGAGTGGATTGGATTGGAATGAACTGGAATGGAGAGGAATGGAATGAAGTGGAACGGAATGGACTGCAATGGAATTGAATGGAGTGAAGTGGAAAGTAGTGGAGTGGAGTGGAATGGAGTGGAAATGAATGGAATGGAGTGGAATGGAAGGGAATGGAGACAAGTGGATAGGAATTGACTGAAGCAGATTGGAGTGGAGTGGAGTGGAGTGGCATGGAATGGAATGAAGTGGATGGGAATGCAATGGAGTGGAATGAAACGGAATAAAATGGAATGGAGTGGAATGGAGAGGAATGGAGTGGAAGTGGAGTGGAATGGAGGGGAGTAAGAGGAAGAGAATGGAATGGAATCGAAAGGAGGGAAGTGCAATTGTGTGGAGTGGAGTGGAGATGAAAGGAGTGGAGTGATGTGGAGTCGAGAGGAAAGGAATGGAATGGAATGGAATGGAGTTAAGTGGAGTGGAATGGAGTGGAAGGTAAAGGAGTGGAATGAAAAGGAGTGGATTGGAATGGAGTGGAATGGAATGGAGTGGAACGGAGTGGAGTAGAATGGAGTGGGTTGCAGAAGAGTGGAATGGAGTGGAATGGAAGGGAACGGAAAGGAATGTAGTGGAAAGGAATGGAATGGAGTGGATTGAAATTGAATGGAAAGGATTGGAGTGCAGTGGACTGGAGGGGAGTGGAATAAAATGGAGTATAGTGCAGTGGAATGGAGTGGACTGGAGTGGAGATGAGTGGAGTGGACTGGAATGGAATGGAGTGGAGTGGAATGGTGTGGAGTGGGGTGGAAAGGAATGGAACAGAATGGAATGGAGAGGAATGGAGTGGCATGTAGTGGAGTGGAGTGAAGTGGAAAGGAATGGCATGGAATGGAGTAGAGTGGAATGGAGGGGTATGGAATGGAACGGAATGGAATTGAGTGGAATGGAGTGGAATGGAGTGGAGTGGAGAGGAATGGAATGGAGTGGAAAGGTCTGAAAGGAGTGGAATGGAGTGGAGTGGAATGCAATGGAGTAGATTGGAATGAAGTGGAAAGGAATAGAATGGAGAGAAGTAGAGTAGAATGGAGTGGATTGGAATGGAGGGGAGCAGAGTGGAGTTAACAGCGGTGGATTGGAATACAGTGGATGGGGTAGAGTGGAAGGGAGTGGAATTATATGGAATGGAATGGATTGGAGTGGAGTGGAAGGGAGTGGAGTGGAGTTGAAAGTAGAGGAATCGAAAGAAGTGGAAAGGAGTGGAGTAGAGTGGATTAGAGTGGATTGGAATGGAATGGAGTGGAGTGGAATGGTGTGGAAACGAATGGAAGGGAGGGGAGTGGAATGGAACGAAATGGAATGGAATGTAGTGGAATGGAGAGGAGTGGAGTGGACTGGAGTGGAATGTAATCGAATGGAGTGTACTTTAGTGGAATGTATTTGAGAGGCGGGTAATGGAGAGGAATTGAGTGGAGTGGAGTGGAGTGAAATACATCGGAATGGCACGGAATTGAATGGAATGGAGGGGAGTGGAATGCAGTGGAGTGGAGTCGATTGGAGTGGTGAGGAATAGAACGGAGTGGCATGGAATGGAGCACAGTGGAATGCAATGGAGTGGAGTGGATTGGAAAGGGGTGGAGTGGAGTGACGATGGGTGAAGTGGAATGTAATGGAGTGGAGTGCAGAGGAGTCTCATGGAATGGAATGGAATGGAACGCAATGGAAGCTGAGATTGTACCACTGCGCTCCAGGATGGGTGACACAGTGTGATACTCTCAAAAGAAAGGAATGGAATGGAATGCAGTGGAATGGAATGGAATGCAATGGGGTGCATTGGAGTGGAGTGGAGTGAAGTGAAGTGGATTGGAGTGGAATGGAGAGGAATGGAACGGAATGGAATGGAATGAAGTAGACTGGAGTGGGGTGGAGTTGAGTGCAATGGAATGGAGCGAAATGGAATCAGATGCAGAGAAATGGAGTAGAGAGGAGTGCAGTAGAGTGGAAAGGAGTGCAATGGAGTGGAATGGAATCGGAAGTAACGGAAAGTAGTGGAGTGGATGGAACGGAAAGGAAAGGAGTGGAGCGGAGTGGAATGGAACGGAGCGGGAAGTGGGTTGGGGCCACTGCACTCCAGGCTGGCTGGCTGACTGAGGTATTCTCGCAATAAAGGAATGGAATGGAATGCCGTAGAGTGGAATGGAACGGAGTGGAGTGGAGTGGAATGGAGTGAGTTGGAGCAGAGTGGAATGAAGAATGCAATGGGATGGAAGGGAATTGAATGAAATGCAGTGGAGTGCAGTGGATTGCATTGCAGTGGAATGGAGCAGAATGGAATGGAAAGGAGTGGAATGGACAGGAGTGGAGTGCACTGGAGAGGAGAGGATAGGAATGCAGTGGAATGGAATTGGATGTAATGGAACGTAGAGGAGTGGAGTGGAATGGAGTGGGCCAGAGTGGAATGGAATGGAATGCAATGGAAAGGAATGGAGTGGAATAGAATGGAATGGAATGGAATGGAATGGAGTGGGATGACTTGTAGTGGGGTGGAGTGAAATGGAGTATAATGGAATGGAGTGGAGTGGAGTGGAATATGATAGAATGGAGAGGAGGGGAATGGAGCAGAATGGAATGGAGTGCAGCGGAATGGAGTGGAGTGGAATGGAATCAAATGGAGTGGAATGGAACAGAGTGGAATGGAATGGAGTGCAATAGACTAGAATTGAGTGTAGTGTAGTGGAATTTAGTGGAATGGACTGGAATGGAGTGGAATGGAATGGAATTGAGGGGAATGGAATGGAATGGAAAGGAATGGAAAGCAATGGAAAGGAATAGAATTGAATGCAACGGAATTAAAAGAATGCAATGGAATGCAATGGAATAGAATGCAATGGAATGTATAGTTGACATGTAATATGAGCTGAGATTGTGACACTGCACACCAGCCAGGGTGACATGGTGATATCTTGTCGTAAGAAGTGAATGGAATGCAATGGAGTGAAATGGAATGGAATGAAATGGAATGGAGCGGAATGGAAGGGAATGGAGTGGAATGAAATAGAATGCAGTGGACTGTAATGGCATGGAGTGGAAAGAAGTAGAGTGGAATGGAGTGGAATGGAATGGACTGGCATAGAATGGAGTGGAATTGAATGCAATGGAGTGGATTGGAAAGGAATGCAAAGGAGTAGAGTGGAGTAGAGTGGTGTGGAGTGGAGTGGAATGGAGCTGAATGTACTTCAATGGAGTACAATGGAATGGAACGGAGTGGCAAGGAATGGAATGATATGAGGTGGATTGGAGTGGAATGTAGTGGAGTGGAAAGGAATGGAATAGAATGGAATGGAGTAGAGTGTAATGGAATGCAGTGGCGATAAGTGGAGTGGAATGGAATGCATTGGAGTAGAGTGGAGTGGAATGGAATGGAATGGAGTGGAGTGGAGGGGAGTGGAGTGGAATGGAATTGAGTGAAGTGGAGTGCAGTTGAATGGAATATCGTGGTGTGGAGTGGAGTGGAAGTGAATGGAGTGAATAGGAGTGGAATGGAGTGGAAGGTAACGGAGTGGAATGGAGTCGAATGGAGTGGAATGGAGTAGAGTGGATTAGAGTGGAATGGTGTCGAACGGACTGGAATGGAATGGAATGGAGTGGAATGGAATTGAATCAAATGGAATGGAGTGGAGTGGAGTGGAGTGGAATGAAATGAAATGGAAGGGAGTGGAGAGAAACGCAGTTGATTGGAGTGGAGTGGAGTGGAAAGGAATGGAAAGGAGTGGGATGGAGACGTATGGATTGGAGTGGAATGGAGTGGAATGGAATGAAGTGGAAAGGAGTGGAACGGAGTGAAATTGAATTTAGTGGACTGGAGTGGAATGGAGTTAAATGGAATGGAATGGAATGGAGTGGAATGGAATGGAATGGAGTGGAGTGGAATGGAATAGAATGGCATGGAATGGAATAGAATGGGATGGAGTGGAGTGGAGAGGAGTGGAATGGATTGGAGTGAAGTGGAGTGGAATGGAATTGAGTGGAGCGGAGAGGAAAGGAATGGAATGGAGTGGAGTGGAATGGCATGGAAAGGAGTGGAATGGAATGGATAGTAGTGGAGTGAAGTGGAGTGGATTGGAGTGTAGTGGAAGGGAATGGAGTGCAGTGTAATGGACTGGAATGGAGCAGAGCAGAATGGAGTGGACTGGACTGGAGTGGAATGGAATGGGATGGCATGGAATGGGAGCTGAGATTTTACCAATGTGCTCTAGGCAGGGTGACTGGGTGTCATACTCTCAAAAGAAAGGAATGGAATGGAACGCAGTGGAATGGAATGGAACAGAGTGGACATTAGTGGAGTGGAATGTGGAGGAATGGAATGAAATGGAACGTAATGGCATGAAATGGAGTGGTGTGGGGTGGAATGGATTATAGTGGAATGGGGTGGAAAGGAATGGGATGGAGTGGAATGAAGTGGAGTGCAGTGGAGTGGAACGGAGTTGAATGGCATAGAATTGAGTGGACAGTAGTGGAATGTTTTGGAATGCAATGGAATCCATTGTAATAGAATGGAATACAACGGAAAGTTGACATGGAGTGTGAGCTGAGATTGTGCCACTGCACTCCAGACTGGGTGACACGTTATATCCTGTGGATAGAAAGGAATGGAATGCAATAGAGTGAAATGGAATGGAGTGGAATGGAATTGAATGGAATGGAGTGGAGTGGAGTGGAGTCGAATGGAGACGAATGGAATGGGACGGAGTGGAATGGAACGGAGTGGAGTGGAGTATCGTGGAGTGAAATAGAATGGAATGCACTGGGTTGGAATGGAATGCAATGGACTGCTGAAAGGAAATGTGAGCTGTTATTGTTCCACTGCACTCCAGCCTTTGTGACGGAATGAAATCCTGTGGAAAAAAAGGAATGGAATGGAATGGAATGGAATGGAATGGAATGGAATGGATTGGAGTGGAGTGGAGTGGTGTGGAGAAGAGTGTAGTGGAGTGGAGTGGAGTGAAATGGAGTGGAGTGTCGTGGAGGAGAGTGGAATGGAGTGGAATGGAATGGAGAGGAAAGGAACGGAGTGGAGTGGAATGGAACGGAGTGGAGTGGAATGGAATCCAATGGAATGAAATGGAATTGAATCCAATGCAATGAAGAAATATGTGCAGTGATTTGGCCACTGCGCTGGAGCCTGTGTGAGAGAGGGAGATCCTGTCGATAAAACAGTGTGGAATGGAAGGGATTGGAATGGAATGGAATGGAACGTATTGGAGTGGAGTGGAGTGGAATTGAGTGGAGTGGAGTGCACTGGAATGGAATGGAATGCAATGGAATGTGATGGAATGATGAAATGATATGTGAGCTGAGATTGTGCCACTGCACTCCACGCTGGGTGACAGAGTGAGATACTCTTGAAAGAAAGAAATGGAATGGAAAGAATTTTTAACTGGGTGGATTCGAGTGGACTGAAGTAGAGTGCAGTGGAATAGAGAGGAATGGAATGGAATGGAATCGGATGTAAAGGAATGGAATGATGTGGAGTGGAGTGGTGAGGAGTGTAGTGCTGTGGAATGGAGCAGAAAGTAACGGGATGGTGTGGAGTGGAGTGCAGTGCAGTGGAGTGGAGAGGAGTGCAATGGCGTGGAATGGAATCGGATGTAAAGGAACGTACTGGAGTGGAGCGGAGTGGAAAGGAGTGGAATGGAATGGAATTGAATGTAATGGAAAGCAAAGGAATGGAATGGGATGCAATGGAATTTAATGCAATAGAATGCAGTTCAATAGAGAGTTGACATGTAATGTGAGCTGAGATTGTGCCTAAGCTCTCCAGGCTGTTTGACACAGTGATATCGTGTCGAAAGAATGGAATGGAATGCAGTGGTGTGAAATGGAATGGAATGTAGTGGACAGGAGTAGAATGGAGTGGAGTGAAGAGGAACAGAGTGGAATGGAATGGGATGCAGTGGAATGGAATGCAGTGGAGTGGAGTGAAATAGAAAGAAATGGAATGGGATGGAATGGAATGCAATGGAATGGAGAAGAGAAATGTGAGCTGAGATTGTGTGACTACACTCCAGCCTTAGTGACCGAGAGAGATTCTGTGGAAGGAAAGAACAGATTTCAAAGGAGTGGAATGGAAGGGAATGTAGTACACTGGAGTAGAGTGGAATGGAGTGAAACAGAATAGAATGGAGTGGAAGGCAATGGAATGGAATGGAATGGAGTGGAGTGGAATAGAGAGGAGTGCACTGCAATGGAGTGGAGTGGAGTGGAAGGGAGTGGAATGCAATGGAATGTAGTGGAGTGCAGTGGAGTGGAATGGAATGGAGTGGACAGGAGTGGAAGGAGTAGAGTGGACTGGAATGGAATAGAATGGAACAGAATGCAGTGGAGTGGAGGGGAGTGGAGGTGAGTGGAGTGGCATGGAGTGGAATGGAATGGAATGGAGTGAAATGGAATCCAATGGATTGGAATGGAGTGGAGTGGAGTGGAGTGGAATGGAGAGGAGTCGAATGGAATGGAAGGGAATGCAACGGAACGCAGTGGTGTGGATTGGAATGCAGTGAAATGGAGTACTATGGAATCTAAAGGAGTGGAGTGGAGTCTAGTGGAGTGGAATGGAATGGAACAAAATGGAATGGAATGGCACGGAATGGAGTGGAGTAGAGTGGAGTGGGAAGGAAGGGAGATGAGTGGAATGGAGAGGAATGGAATGCAGTGGAGTGGATTGGATTGGAATGAACTGGAATGGAGAGGAATGGAATGAAGTGGAACGGAATGGACTGCAATGGAATTGAATGGAGTGAAGTGGAAAGTAGTGGAGTGGAGTGGAATGGAGTGGAAATGAATGGAATGGAGTGGAATGGAAGGGAATGGAGACAAGTGGATAGGAATTGACTGAAGCAGATTGGAGTGGAGTGGAGTGGAGTGGCATGGAATGGAATGAAGTGGATGGGAATGCAATGGAGTGGAATGAAACGGAATAAAATGGAATGGAGTGGAATGGAGAGGAATGGAGTGGAAGTGGAGTGGAATGGAGGGGAGTAAGAGGAAGAGAATGGAATGGAATCGAAAGGAGGGAAGTGCAATTGTGTGGAGTGGAGTGGAGATGAAAGGAGTGGAGTGATGTGGAGTCGAGAGGAAAGGAATGGAATGGAATGGAATGGAGTTAAGTGGAGTGGAATGGAGTGGAAGGTAAAGGAGTGGAATGAAAAGGAGTGGATTGGAATGGAGTGGAATGGAATGGAGTGGAACGGAGTGGAGTAGAATGGAGTGGGTTGCAGAAGAGTGGAATGGAGTGGAATGGAAGGGAACGGAAAGGAATGTAGTGGAAAGGAATGGAATGGAGTGGATTGAAATTGAATGGAAAGGATTGGAGTGCAGTGGACTGGAGGGGAGTGGAATAAAATGGAGTATAGTGCAGTGGAATGGAGTGGACTGGAGTGGAGATGAGTGGAGTGGACTGGAATGGAATGGAGTGGAGTGGAATGGTGTGGAGTGGGGTGGAAAGGAATGGAACAGAATGGAATGGAGAGGAATGGAGTGGCATGTAGTGGAGTGGAGTGAAGTGGAAAGGAATGGCATGGAATGGAGTAGAGTGGAATGGAGGGGTATGGAATGGAACGGAATGGAATTGAGTGGAATGGAGTGGAATGGAGTGGAGTGGAGAGGAATGGAATGGAGTGGAAAGGTCTGAAAGGAGTGGAATGGAGTGGAGTGGAATGCAATGGAGTAGATTGGAATGAAGTGGAAAGGAATAGAATGGAGAGAAGTAGAGTAGAATGGAGTGGATTGGAATGGAGGGGAGCAGAGTGGAGTTAACAGCGGTGGATTGGAATACAGTGGATGGGGTAGAGTGGAAGGGAGTGGAATTATATGGAATGGAATGGATTGGAGTGGAGTGGAAGGGAGTGGAGTGGAGTTGAAAGTAGAGGAATCGAAAGAAGTGGAAAGGAGTGGAGTAGAGTGGATTAGAGTGGATTGGAATGGAATGGAGTGGAGTGGAATGGTGTGGAAACGAATGGAAGGGAGGGGAGTGGAATGGAACGAAATGGAATGGAATGTAGTGGAATGGAGAGGAGTGGAGTGGACTGGAGTGGAATGTAATCGAATGGAGTGTACTGGAGTGGAATGTATTTGAGAGGCGGGTAATGGAGACGAATTGAGTGGAGTGGAGTGGAGTGAAATACATCGGAATGGCACGGAATTGAATGGAATGGAGGGGAGTGGAATGCAGTGGAGTGGAGTCGATTGGAGTGGTGAGGAATAGAACGGAGTGGCATGGAATGGAGCACAGTGGAATGCAATGGAGTGGAGTGGATTGGAAAGGGGTGGAGTGGAGTGACGATGGGTGAAGTGGAATGTAATGGAGTGGAGTGCAGAGGAGTCTCATGGAATGGAATGGAATGGAACGCAATGGAAGCTGAGATTGTACCACTGCGCTCCAGGATGGGTGACACAGTGTGATACTCTCAAAAGAAAGGAATGGAATGGAATGCAGTGGAATGGAATGGAATGCAATGGGGTGCATTGGAGTGGAGTGGAGTGAAGTGAAGTGGATTGGAGTGGAATGGAGAGGAATGGAACGGAATGGAATGGAATGAAGTAGACTGGAGTGGGGTGGAGTTGAGTGCAATGGAATGGAGCGAAATGGAATCAGATGCAGAGAAATGGAGTAGAGAGGAGTGCAGTAGAGTGGAAAGGAGTGCAATGGAGTGGAATGGAATCGGAAGTAACGGAAAGTAGTGGAGTGGATGGAACGGAAAGGAAAGGAGTGGAGCGGAGTGGAATGGAACGGAGCGGGAAGTGGGTTGGGGCCACTGCACTCCAGGCTGGCTGGCTGACTGAGGTATTCTCGCAATAAAGGAATGGAATGGAATGCCGTAGAGTGGAATGGAACGGAGTGGAGTGGAGTGGAATGGAGTGAGTTGGAGCAGAGTGGAATGAAGAATGCAATGGGATGGAAGGGAATTGAATGAAATGCAGTGGAGTGCAGTGGATTGCATTGCAGTGGAATGGAGCAGAATGGAATGGAAAGGAGTGGAATGGACAGGAGTGGAGTGCACTGGAGAGGAGAGGATAGGAATGCAGTGGAATGGAATTGGATGTAATGGAACGTAGAGGAGTGGAGTGGAATGGAGTGGGCCAGAGTGGAATGGAATGGAATGCAATGGAAAGGAATGGAGTGGAATAGAATGGAATGGAATGGAATGGAATGGAGTGGGATGACTTGTAGTGGGGTGGAGTGAAATGGAGTATAATGGAATGGAGTGGAGTGGAGTGGAATGTGATAGAATGGAGAGGAGGGGAATGGAGCAGAATGGAATGGAGTGCAGCGGAATGGAGTGGAGTGGAATGGAATCAAATGGAGTGGAATGGAACAGAGTGGAATGGAATGGAGTGCAATAGACTAGAATTGAGTGTAGTGTAGTGGAATTTAGTGGAATGGACTGGAATGGAGTGGAATGGAATGGAATTGAGGGGAATGGAATGGAATGGAAAGGAATGGAAAGCAATGGAAAGGAATAGAATTGAATGCAACGGAATTAAAAGAATGCAATGGAATGCAATGGAATAGAATGCAATGGAATGTATAGTTGACATGTAATATGAGCTGAGATTGTGACACTGCACACCAGCCAGGGTGACATGGTGATATCTTGTCGTAAGAAGTGAATGGAATGCAATGGAGTGAAATGGAATGGAATGAAATGGAATGGAGCGGAATGGAAGGGAATGGAGTGGAATGAAATAGAATGCAGTGGACTGTAATGGCATGGAGTGGAAAGAAGTAGAGTGGAATGGAGTGGAATGGAATGGACTGGCATAGAATGGAGTGGAATTGAATGCAATGGAGTGGATTGGAAAGGAATGCAAAGGAGTAGAGTGGAGTAGAGTGGTGTGGAGTGGAGTGGAATGGAGCTGAATGTACTTCAATGGAGTACAATGGAATGGAACGGAGTGGCAAGGAATGGAATGATATGAGGTGGATTGGAGTGGAATGTAGTGGAGTGGAAAGGAATGGAATAGAATGGAATGGAGTAGAGTGTAATGGAATGCAGTGGCGATAAGTGGAGTGGAATGGAATGCATTGGAGTAGAGTGGAGTGGAATGGAATGGAATGGAGTGGAGTGGAGGGGAGTGGAGTGGAATGGAATTGAGTGAAGTGGAGTGCAGTTGAATGGAATATCGTGGTGTGGAGTGGAGTGGAAGTGAATGGAGTGAATAGGAGTGGAATGGAGTGGAAGGTAACGGAGTGGAATGGAGTCGAATGGAGTGGAATGGAGTAGAGTGGATTAGAGTGGAATGGTGTCGAACGGACTGGAATGGAATGGAATGGAGTGGAATGGAATTGAATCAAATGGAATGGAGTGGAGTGGAGTGGAGTGGAATGAAATGAAATGGAAGGGAGTGGAGAGAAACGCAGTTGATTGGAGTGGAGTGGAGTGGAAAGGAATGGAAAGGAGTGGGATGGAGACGTATGGATTGGAGTGGAATGGAGTGGAATGGAATGAAGTGGAAAGGAGTGGAACGGAGTGAAATTGAATTTAGTGGACTGGAGTGGAATGGAGTTAAATGGAATGGAATGGAATGGAGTGGAATGGAATGGAATGGAGTGGAGTGGAATGGAATAGAATGGCATGGAATGGAATAGAATGGGATGGAGTGGAGTGGAGAGGAGTGGAATGGATTGGAGTGAAGTGGAGTGGAATGGAATTGAGTGGAGCGGAGAGGAAAGGAATGGAATGGAGTGGAGTGGAATGGCATGGAAAGGAGTGGAATGGAATGGATAGTAGTGGAGTGAAGTGGAGTGGATTGGAGTGTAGTGGAAGGGAATGGAGTGCAGTGTAATGGACTGGAATGGAGCAGAGCAGAATGGAGTGGACTGGACTGGAGTGGAATGGAATGGGATGGCATGGAATGGGAGCTGAGATTTTACCAATGTGCTCTAGGCAGGGTGACTGGGTGTCATACTCTCAAAAGAAAGGAATGGAATGGAACGCAGTGGAATGGAATGGAACAGAGTGGACATTAGTGGAGTGGAATGTGGAGGAATGGAATGAAATGGAACGTAATGGCATGAAATGGAGTGGTGTGGGGTGGAATGGATTATAGTGGAATGGGGTGGAAAGGAATGGGATGGAGTGGAATGAAGTGGAGTGCAGTGGAGTGGAACGGAGTTGAATGGCATACAATTGAGTGGACAGTAGTGGAATGTTTTGGAATGCAATGGAATCCATTGTAATAGAATGGAATACAACGGAAAGTTGACATGGAGTGTGAGCTGAGATTGTGCCACTGCACTCGAGACTGGGTGACACGTTATATCCTGTGGATAGAAAGGAATGGAATGCAATAGAGTGAAATGGAATGGAGTGGAATGGAATTGAATGGAATGGAGTGGAGTGGAGTGGAGTCGAATGGAGACGAATGGAATGGGACGGAGTGGAATGGAACGGAGTGGAGTGGAGTATCGTGGAGTGAAATAGAATGGAATGCACTGGGTTGGAATGGAATGCAATGGACTGCTGAAAGGAAATGTGAGCTGTTATTGTTCCACTGCACTCCAGCCTTTGTGACGGAATGAAATCCTGTGGAAAAAAAGGAATGGAATGGAATGGAATGGAATGGAATGGAATGGAATGGAATGGATTGGAGTGGAGTGGAGTGGTGTGGAGAAGAGTGTAGTGGAGTGGAGTGGAGTGAAATGGAGTGGAGTGTCGTGGAGGAGAGTGGAATGGAGTGGAATGGAATGGAGAGGAAAGGAACGGAGTGGAGTGGAATGGAACGGAGTGGAGTGGAATGGAATCCAATGGAATGAAATGGAATTGAATCCAATGCAATGAAGAAATATGTGCAGTGATTTGGCCACTGCGCTGGAGCCTGTGTGAGAGAGGGAGATCCTGTCGATAAAACAGTGTGGAATGGAAGGGATTGGAATGGAATGGAATGGAACGTATTGGAGTGGAGTGGAGTGGAATTGAGTGGAGTGGAGTGCACTGGAATGGAATGGAATGCAATGGAATGTGATGGAATGATGAAATGATATGTGAGCTGAGATTGTGCCACTGCACTCCACGCTGGGTGACAGAGTGAGATACTCTTGAAAGAAAGAAATGGAATGGAAAGAATTTTTAACTGGGTGGATTCGAGTGGACTGAAGTAGAGTGCAGTGGAATAGAGAGGAATGGAATGGAATGGAATCGGATGTAAAGGAATGGAATGATGTGGAGTGGAGTGGTGAGGAGTGTAGTGCTGTGGAATGGAGCAGAAAGTAACGGGATGGTGTGGAGTGGAGTGCAGTGCAGTGGAGTGGAGAGGAGTGCAATGGCGTGGAATGGAATCGGATGTAAAGGAACGTACTGGAGTGGAGCGGAGTGGAAAGGAGTGGAATGGAATGGAATTGAATGTAATGGAAAGCAAAGGAATGGAATGGGATGCAATGGAATTTAATGCAATAGAATGCAGTTCAATAGAGAGTTGACATGTAATGTGAGCTGAGATTGTGCCTAAGCTCTCCAGGCTGTTTGACACAGTGATATCGTGTCGAAAGAATGGAATGGAATGCAGTGGTGTGAAATGGAATGGAATGTAGTGGACAGGAGTAGAATGGAGTGGAGTGAAGAGGAACAGAGTGGAATGGAATGGGATGCAGTGGAATGGAATGCAGTGGAGTGGAGTGAAATAGAAAGAAATGGAATGGGATGGAATGGAATGCAATGGAATGGAGAAGAGAAATGTGAGCTGAGATTGTGTGACTACACTCCAGCCTTAGTGACCGAGAGAGATTCTGTGGAAGGAAAGAACAGATTTCAAAGGAGTGGAATGGAAGGGAATGTAGTACAGTGGAGTAGAGTGGAATGGAGTGAAACAGAATAGAATGGAGTGGAAGGCAATGGAATGGAATGGAATGGAGTGGAGTGGAATAGAGAGGAGTGCACTGCAATGGAGTGGAGTGGAGTGGAAGGGAGTGGAATGCAATGGAATGTAGTGGAGTGCAGTGGAGTGGAATGGAATGGAGTGGACAGGAGTGGAAGGAGTAGAGTGGACTGGAATGGAATAGAATGGAACAGAATGCAGTGGAGTGGAGGGGAGTGGAGGTGAGTGGAGTGGCATGGAGTGGAATGGAATGGAATGGAGTGAAATGGAATCCAATGGATTGGAATGGAGTGGAGTGGAGTGGAGTGGAATGGAGAGGAGTCGAATGGAATGGAAGGGAATGCAACGGAACGCAGTGGTGTGGATTGGAATGCAGTGAAATGGAGTACTATGGAATCTAAAGGAGTGGAGTGGAGTCTAGTGGAGTGGAATGGAATGGAACAAAATGGAATGGAATGGCACGGAATGGAGTGGAGTAGAGTGGAGTGGGAAGGAAGGGAGATGAGTGGAATGGAGAGGAATGGAATGCAGTGGAGTGGATTGGATTGGAATGAACTGGAATGGAGAGGAATGGAATGAAGTGGAACGGAATGGACTGCAATGGAATTGAATGGAGTGAAGTGGAAAGTAGTGGAGTGGAGTGGAATGGAGTGGAAATGAATGGAATGGAGTGGAATGGAAGGGAATGGAGACAAGTGGATAGGAATTGACTGAAGCAGATTGGAGTGGAGTGGAGTGGAGTGGCATGGAATGGAATGAAGTGGATGGGAATGCAATGGAGTGGAATGAAACGGAATAAAATGGAATGGAGTGGAATGGAGAGGAATGGAGTGGAAGTGGAGTGGAATGGAGGGGAGTAAGAGGAAGAGAATGGAATGGAATCGAAAGGAGGGAAGTGCAATTGTGTGGAGTGGAGTGGAGATGAAAGGAGTGGAGTGATGTGGAGTCGAGAGGAAAGGAATGGAATGGAATGGAATGGAGTTAAGTGGAGTGGAATGGAGTGGAAGGTAAAGGAGTGGAATGAAAAGGAGTGGATTGGAGTGGAGTGGAATGGAATGGAGTGGAACGGAGTGGAGTAGAATGGAGTGGGTTGCAGAGGAGTGGAATGGAGTGGAATGGAAGGGAACGGAAAGGAATGTAGTGGAAAGGAATGGAATGGAGTGGATTGAAATTGAATGGAAAGGATTGGAGTGCAGTGGACTGGAGGGGAGTGGAATAAAATGGAGTATAGTGCAGTGGAATGGAGTGGACTGGAGTGGAGATGAGTGGAGTGGACTGGAATGGAATGGAGTGGAGTGGAATGGTGTGGAGTGGGGTGGAAAGGAATGGAACAGAATGGAATGGAGAGGAATGGAGTGGCATGTAGTGGAGTGGAGTGAAGTGGAAAGGAATGGCATGGAATGGAGTAGAGTGGAATGGAGGGGTATGGAATGGAACGGAATGGAATTGAGTGGAATGGAGTGGAATGGAGTGGAGTGGAGAGGAATGGAATGGAGTGGAAAGGTCTGAAAGGAGTGGAATGGAGTGGAGTGGAATGCAATGGAGTAGATTGGAATGAAGTGGAAAGGAATAGAATGGAGAGAAGTAGAGTAGAATTGAGTGGATTGGAATGGAGGGGAGCAGAGTGGAGTTAACAGCGGTGGATTGGAATACAGTGGATGGGGTAGAGTGGAAGGGAGTGGAATTATATGGAATGGAATGGATTGGAGTGGAGTGGAAGGGAGTGGAGTGGAGTTGAAAGTAGAGGAATCGAAAGAAGTGGAAAGGAGTGGAGTAGAGTGGATTAGAGTGGATTGGAATGGAATGGAGTGGAGTGGAATGGTGTGGAAACGAATGGAAGGGAGGGGAGTGGAATGGAACGAAATGGAATGGAATGTAGTGGAATGGAGAGGAGTGGAGTGGACTGGAGTGGAATGTAATCGAATGGAGTGTACTGGAGTGGAATGTATTTGAGAGGCGGGTAATGGAGAGGAATTGAGTGGAGTGGAGTGGAGTGAAATACATCGGAATGGCACGGAATTGAATGGAATGGAGGGGAGTGGAATGCAGTGGAGTGGAGTCGATTGGAGTGGTGAGGAATAGAACGGAGTGGCATGGAATGGAGCACAGTGGAATGCAATGGAGTGGAGTGGATTGGAAAGGGGTGGAGTGGAGTGACGATGGGTGAAGTGGAATGTAATGGAGTGGAGTGCAGAGGAGTCTCATGGAATGGAATTGAATGGAACGCAATGGAAGCTGAGATTGTACCACTGCGCTCCAGGATGGGTGACACAGTGTGATACTCTCAAAAGAAAGGAATGGAATGGAATGCAGTGGAATGGAATGGAATGCAATGGGGTTCATTGGAGTGGAGTGGAGTGAAGTGAAGTGGATTGGAGTGGAATGGAGAGGAATGGAACGGAATGGAATGGAATGAAGTAGACTGGAGTGGGGTGGAGTTGAGTGCAATGGAATGGAGCGAAATGGAATCAGATGCAGAGAAATGGAGTAGAGAGGAGTGCAGTAGAGTGGAAAGGAGTGCAATGGAGTGGAATGGAATCGGAAGTAACGGAAAGTAGTGGAGTGGATGGAACGGAAAGGAAAGGAGTGGAGCGGAGTGGAATGGAACGGAGCGGGAGGTGGGTTGGGGCCACTGCACTCCAGGCTGGCTGGCTGACTGAGGTATTCTCGCAATAAAGGAATGGAATGGAATGCCGTAGAATGGAATGGAACGGAGTGGAGTGGAGTGGAATGGAGTGAGTTGGAGCAGAGTGGAATGAAGAATGCAATGGGATGGAAGGGAATTGAATGGAATGCAGTGGAGTGCAGTGGAGTGCATTGCAGTGGAATGGAGCAGAATGGAATGGAAAGGAGTGGAATGGACAGGAGTGGAGTGCACTGGAGAGGAGAGGATAGGAATGCAGTGGAATGGAATTGGATGTAATGGAACGTAGAGGAGTGGAGTGGAATGGAGTGGGCCAGATTGGAATGGAATGGAATGCAATGGAAAAGAATGGAGTGGAATAGAATGGAATGGAATGGAATGGAATGGAGTGGGATGACTTGTAGTGGGGTGGAGTGAAATGGAGTATAATGGAATGGAGTGGAGTGGAGTGGAATGTGATAGAATGGAGAGGAGGGGAATGGAGCAGAATGGAATGGAGTGCAGCGGAATGGAGTGGAGTGGAATGGAATCAAATGGAGTGGAATGGAACAGAGTGGAATGGAATGGAGTGCAATAGACTAGAATTGAGTGTAGTGTAGTGGAATTTAGTGGAATGGACTGGAATGGAGTGGAATGGAATGGAATTGAGGGGAATGGAATGGAATGGAAAGGAATGGAAAGCAATGGAAAGGAATAGAATTGAATGCAACGGAATTAAAAGAATGCAATGGAATGCAATGGAATAGAATGCAATGGAATGTATAGTTGACATGTAATATGAGCTGAGATTGTGACACTGCACTCCAGCCAGGGTGACATGGTGATATCCTGTCGTAAGAAGTGAATGGAATGCAATGGAGTGAAATGGAATGGAATGAAATGGAATGGAGCGGAGTGGAAGGGAATGGAGTGGAATGAAATAGAATGCAGTGGACTGTAATGGCATGGAGTGGAAAGAAGTAGAGTGGAATGGAGTGGAATGGAATGGACTGGCATAGAATGGAGTGGAATTGAATGCAATGGAGTGGATTGGAAAGGAATGCAAAGGAGTAGAGTGGAGTAGAGTGGTGTGGAGTGGAGTGGAATGGAGCTGAATGTACTTCAATGGAGTACAATGGAATGGAACGGAGTGGAATGGAATGGAATGATATGAGGTGGATTGGAGTGGAATGTAGTGGAGTGGAATGGAATGGAATAGAATGGAATGGAGTAGAGTGTAATGGAATGCAGTGGCGATAAGTGGAGTGGAATGGAATGCATTGGAGTAGAGTGGAGTGGAATGGAATGGAATGGAGTGGAGTGGAGGGGAGTGGAGTGGAATGGAATTGAGTGAAGTGGAGTGCAGTTGAATGGAATATCATGGTGTGGAGTGGAGTGGAAGTGAATGGAGTGAATAGGAGTGGAATGGAGTGTAAGGTAACGGAGTGGAATGGAGTCGAATGGAGTGGAATGGAGTAGAGTGGATTAGAGTGGAATGGTGTCGAACGGACTGGAATGGAATGGAATGGAGTGGAATGGAATTGAATCAAATGGGATGGAGTGGAGTGGAATGGAGTGGAGTGGAGTGGAGTGGAATGAAATGAAATGGAAGGGAGTGGAGAGAAACGCAGTTGATTGGAGTGGAGTGGAGTGGAAAGGAATGGAAAGGATTGGGACGGAGACGTATGGATTGGAGTGGAATGGAGTGGAATGGAATGAAGTGGAAAGGAGTGGAACGGAGTGAAATTGAATTTAGTGGACTGGAGTGGAATGGAGTTAAATGGAATGGAATGGAATGGAGTGGAATGGAATGGAATGGAGTGGAGTGGAATGGAATAGAATGGCATGGAATGGAATAGAATGGGATGGAGTGGAGTGGAGAGGAGTGGAATGGATTGGAGTGAAGTGGAGTGGAATGGAATTGAGTGGAGCGGAGAGGAAAGGAATGGAATGGAGTGGAGTGGAATGGCATGGAATGGAGTGGAATGGAATGGATAGTAGTGGAGTGGAGTGGAGTGGATTGGAGTGTAGTGGAAGGGAATGGAGTGCAGTGTAATGGACTCGAATGGAGCAGAACAGAATGGAGTGGACTGGACTGGAGTGGAATGGAATGGGAAGGCATGGAATGGGAGCTGAGATTTTACCAATGTGCTCTAGGCAGGGTGACTGGGTGTCATCCTCTCAAAAGAAAGGAATGGAATGGAACGCAGTGGAATGGAATGGAACAGAGTGGACATTAGTGGAGTGGAATGTGGAGGAATGGAATGAAATGGAACGTAATGGCATGAAATGGAGTGGTGTGGGGTGGAATGGATTATAGTGGAATGGGGTGGAAAGGAATGAGATGGACTGGAATGAAGTGGAGTGCAGTGGAGTGGAACGGAGTTGAATGGCATAGAATTGAGTGGACAGTAGTGGAATGTTTTGGAATGCAATGGAATCCATTGTAATAGAATGGAATACAACGGAAAGTTGACATGGAGTGTGAGCTGAGATTGTGCCACTGCACTCCAGACTGGGTGACACCTTATATCCTGTGGATAGAAAGGAATGGAATGCAATAGAGTGAAATGGAATGGAGTGGAATGGAATTGAATGGAATGGAGTGGAGTGGATTGGAGTCGAATGGAGACGAATGGAATGGGACGGAGTGGAATGGAACGGAGTGGAGTGGAGTATCGTCTAGTGAAATAGAATGGAATGCACTGGGTTGGAATGGAATGCAATGGACTGCTGAAAGGAAATGTGAGCTGTTATTGTTCCACTGCACTCCAGCCTTTGTGACGGAATGAAATCCTGTGGAAAAAAAGGAATGGAATGGAATGGAATGGAATGGAATGGAATGGAGTGGAGTGGAGTGGAGTGGTGTGCAGAGGAGTGTAGTGGAGTGGAGTGAAATGGAGTGGAGTGTCGTGGAGGAGAGTGGAATGGAGTGGAATGGAATGGAGAGGAAAGGAACGGAGTGGAGTGGAATGGAACGGAGTGGAGTGGAATGGAATCCAATGGAATGAAATGGAATTGAATCGAATGGAATGAGGAAATATGTGCAGTGATTTGGCCACTGCGCTGGAGCCTGTGTGAGAGAGGCAGATCCTGTCGATAAAACAGTGTGGAATGGAAGGGATTGGAATGGAATGGAATGGAACGTACTGGAGTGGAGTGGAGTGGAATTGAGTGGAGTGGAGTGCACTGGAATGGAATGGAATGCAATGGAATGTAATGGAATGATGAAATGATATGTGAGCTGAGATTGTGCCACTGCACTCCAGGCTGGGTGACAGAGTGAGATACTCTTGAAAGAAAGAAATGGAATGGAAAGAATTTTTAATTGGGTGGATTCGAGTGGACTGAAGTAGAGTGCAGTGGAATAGAGAGGAATGGAATGGAATGGAATCGGATGTAAAGGAATGGAATGATGTGGAGTGGAGTGGTGAGGAGTGTAGTGCTGTGGAATGGAGCAGAAAGTAACGGGATGGTGTGGAGTGGAGTGCAGTGCAGTGGAGTGGAGAGGAGTGCAATGGCGTGGAATGGAATCGGATGTAAAGGAACGTACTGGAGTGGAGCGGAGTGGAAAGGAGTGGAATGGAATGGAATTGAATGTAATGGAAAGCAAAGGAATGGAATGGGATGCAATGGAATTTAATGCAATAGAATGCAGTTCAATAGAGAGTTGACATGTAATGTGAGCTGAGATTGTGCCTAAGCTCTCCAGGCTGTTTGACACAGTGATATCGTGTCGAAAGAATGGAATGGAATGCAGTGGTGTGAAATGGAATGGAATGTAGTGGACAGGAGTAGAATGGAGTGGAGTGAAGAGGAACAGAGTGGAATGGAATGGGATGCAGTGGAATGGAATGCAGTGGAGTGGAGTGAAATAGAAAGAAATGGAATGGGATGGAATGGAATGCAATGGAATGGAGAAGAGAAATGTGAGCTGAGATTGTGTGACTACACTCCAGCCTTAGTGACCGAGAGAGATTCTGTGGAAGGAAAGAACTGATTTCAAAGGAGTGGAATGGAAGGGAATGTAGTACAGTGGAGTAGAGTGGAATGGAGTGAAACAGAATAGAATGGAGTGGAAGGCAATGGAATGGAATGGAATGGAGTGGAGTGGAATAGAGAGGAGTGCACTGCAATGGAGTGGAGTGGAGTGGAAGGGAGTGGAATGCAATGGAATGTAGTGGAGTGCAGTGGAGTGGAATGGAATGGAGTGGACAGGAGTGGAAGGAGTAGAGTGGACTGGAATGGAATAGAATGGAACAGAATGCAGTGGAGTGGAGGGGAGTGGAGGTGAGTGGAGTGGCATGGAGTGGAATGGAATGGAATGGAGTGAAATGGAATCCAATGGATTGGAATGGAGTGGAGTGGAGTGGAGTGGAATGGAGAGGAGTCGAATGGAATGGAAGGGAATGCAACGGAACGCAGTGGTGTGGATTGGAATGCAGTGAAATGGAGTACTATGCAATCTAAAGGAGTGGAGTGGAGTCTAGTGGAGTGGAATGGAATGTAACAAAATGGAATGGAATGGCACGGAATGGAGTGGAGTAGAGTGGAGTGGGAAGGAAGGGAGATGAGTGGAATGGAGAGGAACGGAATGCAGAGGAGTGGATTGGATTGGAATGAACTGGAATGGAGAGGAATGGAATGAAGTGGAACGGAATGGACCGCAATGGAATTGAAAGGAGTGAAGTGGAAAGTAGTGGAGTGGAGTGGAATGGAGTGGAAATGAATGGAATGGAGTGGAATGGAAGGGAATGGAGGCAAGTGGATAGGAATTGACTGAAGCAGATTGGAGTGGAGTGGAGTGGAGTGGCATGGAATGGAATGAAGTGGATGGGAATGCAATGGAGTGGAATGAAATGGAATAAAATGGAATGGAGTGGAATGGAGAGGAATGGAGTGGAAGTGGAGTGGAATGGAGGGGAGTAAGAGGAAGAGAATGGAATGGAATCGAAAGGAGGGAAGTGCAATTGTGTGGAGTGGAGTGGAGATGAAAGGAGTGGAGTGATGTGGAGTCGAGAGGAAAGGAATGGAATGGAATGGAATGGAGTTAAGTGGAGTGGAATGGAGTGGAAGGTAAAGGAGTGGAATGAAAACGAGTGGATTGGAATGGAGTGGAATGGAATGGAGTGGAACGGAGTGGAGTAGAATGGAGTGGGTTGCAGAGGAGTGGAATGGAGTGGAATGGAAGGGAACGGAAAGGAATGTAGTGGAAAGGAATGGAATGGAGTGGATTGAAATTGAATGGAAAGGATTGGAGTGCAGTGGACTGGAGGGGAGTGGAATAAAATGGAGTATAGTACAGTGGAATGGAGTGGACTGGAGTGGAGATGAGTGGAGTGGACTGGAATGGAATGGAGTGGAGTGGAATGGTGTGGAGTGGGGTGGAAAGGAATGGAACAGAATGGAATGGAGAGGAATGGAGTGGCATGTAGTGGAGTGGAGTGAAGTGGAAAGGAATGGCATGGAATGGAGTAGAGTGGAATGGAGGGGTATGGAATGGAACGGAATGGAATTGAGTGGAATGGAGTGGAATGGAGTGGAGTGGAGAGGAATGGAATGGAGTGGAAAGGTCTGAAAGGAGTGGAATGGAGTGGAGTGGAATGCAATGGAGTAGATTGGAATGAAGTGGAAAGGAATAGAATGGAGAGAAGTAGAGTAGAATGGAGTGGATTGGAATGGAGGGGAGCAGAGTGGAGTTAACAGCGGTGGATTGGAATACAGTGGATGGGGTAGAGTGGAAGGGAGTGGAATTATATGGAATGGAATGGATTGGAGTGGAGTGGAAGGGAGTGGAGTGGAGTTGAAAGTAGAGGAATCGAAAGAAGTGGAAAGGAGTGGAGTAGAGTGGATTAGAGTGGATTGGAATGGAATGGAGTGGAGTGGAATGGTGTGGAAACGAATGGAAGGGAGGGGAGTGGAATGGAACGAAATGGAATGGAATGTAGTGGAATGGAGAGGAGTGGAGTGGACTGGATTGGAATGTAATCGAATGGAGTGTACTGGAGTGGAATGTATTTGAGAGGCGGGTAATGGAGACGAATTGAGTGGAGTGGAGTGGAGTGAAATACATCGGAATGGCACGGAATTGAATGGAATGGAGGGGAGTGGAATGCAGTGGAGTGGAGTCGATTGGAGTGGTGAGGAATAGAACGAAGTGGCATGGAATGGAGCACAGTGGAATGCAATGGAGTGGAGTGGATTGGAAAGGGGTGGAGTGGAGTGACGATGGGTGAAGTGGAATGTAATGGAGTGGAGTGCAGAGGAGTCTCATGGAATGGAATGGAATGGAACGCAATGGAAGCTGAGATTGTACCACTGCGCTCCAGGATGGGTGACACAGTGTGATACTCTCAAAAGAAAGGAATGGAATGGAATGCAGTGGAATGGAATGGAATGCAATGGGGTGCATTGGAGTGGAGTGGAGTGAAGTGAAGTGGATTGGAGTGGAATGGAGAGGAATGGAACGGAATGGAATGGAATGAAGTAGACTGGAGTGGGGTGGAGTTGAGTGCAATGGAATGGAGCGAAATGGAATCAGATGCAGAGAAATGGAGTAGAGAGGAGTGCAGTAGAGTGGAAAGGAGTCCAATGGAGTGGAATGGAATCGGAAGTAACGGAAAGTAGTGGAGTGGATGGAACGGAAAGGAAAGGAGTGGAGCGGAGTGGAATGGAACGGAGCGGGAGGTGGGTTGGGGCCACTGCACTCCAGGCTGGCTGGCTGACTGAGGTATTCTCGCAATAAAGGAATGGAATGGAATGCCGTAGAATGGAATGGAACGGAGTGGAGTGGAGTGGAATGGAGTGAGTTGGAGCAGAGTGGAATGAAGAATGCAATGGGATGGAAGGGAATTGAATGAAATGCAGTGGAGTGCAGTGGAGTGCATTGCAGTGGAATGGAGCAGAATGGAATGGAAAGGAGTGGAATGGACAGGAGTGGAGTGCACTGGAGAGGAGAGGATAGGAATGCAGTGGAATGGAATTGGATGTAATGGAACGTAGAGGAGTGGAGTGGAATGGAGTGGGCCAGAGTGGAATGGAATGGAATGCAATGGAAAGGAATGGAGTGGAATAGAATGGAATGGAATGGAATGGAATGGAGTGGGATGACTTGTAGTGGGGTGGAGTGAAATGGAGTATAATGGAATGGAGTGGAGTGGAGTGGAATGTGATAGAATGGAGAGGAGGGGAATGGAGCAGAATGGAATGGAGTGCAGCGGAATGGAGTGGAGTGGAATGGAATCAAATGGAGTGGAATGGAACAGAGTGGAATGGAATGGAGTGCAATAGACTAGAATTGAGTGTAGTGTAGTGGAATTTAGTGGAATGGACTGGAATGGAGTGGAGTGGAATGGAATTGAGGGGAATGGAATGGAATGGAAAGGAATGGAAAGCAATGGAAAGGAATAGAATTGAATGCAACGGAATTAAAAGAATGCAATGCAATGCAATGGAATAGAATGCAATGGAATGTATAGTTGACATGTAATATGAGCTGAGATTGTGACACTGCACTCCAGCCAGGGTGACATGGTGATATCCTGTCGTAAGAAGTGAATGGAATGCAATGGAGTGAAATGGAATGGAATGAAATGGAATGGAGCGGAGTGGAAGGGAATGGAGTGGAATGATATAGAATGCAGTGGACTGTAATGGCATGGAGTGGAAAGAAGTAGAGTGGAATGGAGTGGAATGGAATGGACTGGCATAGAATGGAGTGGAATTGAATGCAATGGAGTGGATTGGAAAGGAATGCAAAGGAGTAGAGTGGAGTAGAGTGGTGTGGAGTGGAGTGGAATGGAGCTGAATGTACTTCAATGGAGTACAATGGAATGGAACGGAGTGGAATGGAATGGAATGATATGAGGTGGATTGGAGTGGAATGTAGTGGAGTGGAATGGAATGGAATAGAATGGAATGGAGTAGAGTGTAATGGAATGCAGTGGCGATAAGTGGAGTGGAATGGAATGCATTGGAGTAGAGTGGAGTGGAATGGAATGGAATGGAGTGGAGTGGAGGGGAGTGGAGTGGAATGGAATTGAGTGAAGTGGAGTGCAGTTGAATGGAATATCATGGTGTGGAGTGGAGTGGAAGTGAATGGAGTGAATAGGAGTGGAATGGAGTGGAAGGTAACGGAGTGGAATGGAGTCGAATGGAGTGGAATGGAGTAGAGTGGATTAGAGTGGAATGGTGTCGAACGGACTGGAATGGAATGGAATGGAGTGGAATGGAATTGAATCAAATGGAATGGAGTGGAGTGGAATGGAGTGGAGTGGAGTGGAGTGGAATGAAATGAAATGGAAGGGAGTGGAGAGAAACGCAGTTGATTGGAGAGGAGTGGAGTGGAAAGGAATGGAAAGGAGTGGGATGGAGACGTATGGATTGGAGTGGAATGGAGTGGAATGGAATGAAGTGGAAAGGAGTGGAACGGAGTCAAATTGAATTTAGTGGACTGGAGTGGAATGGAGTTAAATTGAATGGAATGGAATGGAGTGGAATGGAATGGAATGGAGTGGAGTGGAATGGAATAGAATGGCATGGAATCGAATAGAATGGGATGGAGTGGAGTGGAGAGGAGTGGAATGGATTGGAGTGAAGTGGAGTGGAATGGAATTGAGTGGAGCGGAGAGGAAAGGAATGGAATGGAGTGGAGTGGAATGGCATGGAATGGAGTGGAATGGAATGGATAGTAGTGGAGTGGAGTGGAGTGGATTGGAGTGTAGTGGAAGGGAATGGAGTGCAGTGTAATGGACTGGAATGGAGCAGAACAGAATGGAGTGGACTGGACTGGAGTGGAATGGAATGGGAAGGCATGGAATGGGAGCTGAGATTTTACCAATGTGCTCTAGGAAGGGTGACTGGGTGTCATACTCTCAAAAGAAAGGAATGGAATGGAACGCAGTGGAATGGAATGGAACAGAGTGGACATTAGTGGAGTGGAATGTGGAGGAATGGAATGAAATGGAACGTAATGGCATGAAATGGAGTGGTGTGGGGTGGAATGGATTATAGTGGAATGGGGTGGAAAGGAATGGGATGGAGTGGAATGAAGTGGAGTGCAGTGGAGTGGAACGGAGTTGAATGGCATAGAATTGAGTGGACAGTAGTGGAATGTTTTGGAATGCAATGGAATCCATTGTAATAGAATGGAATACAACGGAAAGTTGACATGGAGTGTGAGCTGAGATTGTGCCACTCCACTCCAGACTGGGTGACACCTTATATCCTGTGGATAGAAAGGAATGGAATGCAATAGAGTGAAATGGAATGGAGTGGAATGGAATTGAATGGAATGGAGTGGAGTGGAGTGGAGTCGAATGGAGACGAATGGAATGGGACGGAGTGGAATGGAACGGAGTGGAGTGGAGAATCGTCTAGTGAAATAGAATGGAATGCACTGGGTTGGAATGGAATGCAATGGACTGCTGAAAGGAAATGTGAGCTGTTATTGTTCCACTGCACTCCAGCCTTTGTGACGGAATGAAATCCTGTGGAAAAAAAGGAATGGAATGGAATGGAATGGAATGGAATGGAATGGAGTGGAGTGGAGTGGAGTGGTGTGCAGAGGAGTGTAGTGGAGTGGAGTGAAATGGAGTGGAGTGTCGTGGAGGAGAGTGGAATGGAGTGGAATGGAATGGAGAGGAAAGGAACGGAGTGGAGTGGAATGGAACGGAGTGGAGTGGAATGGAATCCAATGGAATGAAATGGAATTGAATCGAATGGAATGAGGAAATATGTGCAGTGATTTGGCCACTGCGCTGGAGCCTGTGTGAGAGAGGGAGATCCTGTCGATAAAACAGTGTGGAATGGAAGGGATTGGAATGGAATGGAATGGAACGTACTGGAGTGGAGTGGAGTGGAATTGAGTGGAGTGGAGTGCACTGGAATGGAATGGAATGCAATGGAATGTAATGGAATGATGAAATGATATGTGAGCTGAGATTGTGCCACTGCACTCCACGCTGGGTGACAGAGTGAGATACTCTTGAAAGAAAGAAATGGAATGGAAAGAATATTTAATTGGGTGGATTCGAGTGGACTGAAGTAGAGTGCAGTGGAATAGAGAGGAATGGAATGGAATGGAATCGGATGTAAAGGAATGGAATGATGTGGAGTGGAGTGGTGAGGAGTGTAGTGCTGTGGAATGGAGCAGAAAGTAACGGGATGGTGTGGAGTGGAGTGCAGTGCAGTGGAGTGGAGAGGAGTGCAATGGCGTGGAATGGAATCGGATGTAAAGGAACGTACTGGAGTGGAGCGGAGTGGAAAGGAGTGGAATGGAATGGAATTGAATGTAATGGAAAGCAAAGGAATGGAATGGGATGCAATGGAATTTAATGCAATAGAATGCAGTTCAATAGAGAGTTGACATGTAATGTGAGCTGAGATTGTGCCTAAGCTCTCCAGGCTGTTTGACACAGTGATATCGTGTGGAAAGAATGGAATGGAATGCAGTGGTGTGAAATGGAATGGAATGTAGTGGACAGGAGTAGAATGGAGTGGAGTGAAGAGGAACAGAGTGGAATGGAATGGGATGC
The DNA here is from genome assembly GCF_028885655.2 of Pongo abelii. Classification (NCBI taxonomy): domain Eukaryota; kingdom Metazoa; phylum Chordata; class Mammalia; order Primates; family Hominidae; genus Pongo; species Pongo abelii. The sequence continues at coordinate 25,324,302 of NC_072009.2, read as the reverse complement.
AGTGGAATGGAATGCAGTGGAGTGGAGTGAAATAGAAAGAAATGGAATGGGATGGAATGGAATGCAATGGAATGGAGAAGAGAAATGTGAGCTGAGATTGTGTGACTACACTCCAGCCTTAGTGACCGAGAGAGATTCTGTGGAAAGAAAGAACTGATTTCAAAGGAGTGGAATGGAAGGGAATGTAGTACAGTGGAGTAGAGTGGAATGGAGTGAAACAGAATAGAATGGAGTGGAAGGCAATGGAATGGAATGGAATGGAGTGGAGTGGAATAGAGAGGAGTGCACTGCAATGGAGTGGAGTGGAGTGGAAGGGAGTGGAATGCAATGGAATGTAGTGGAGTGCAGTGGAGTGGAATGGAATGGAGTGGACAGGAGTGGAAGGAGTAGAGTGGACTGGAATGGAATAGAATGGAACAGAATGCAGTGGAGTGGAGGGGAGTGGAGGTGAGTGGAGTGGCATGGAGTGGAATGGAATGGAATGGAGTGAAATGGAATCCAATGGATTGGAATGGAGTGGAGTGGAGTGGAATGGAGAGGAGTGGAATGGAATGGAAGGGAATGCAACGGAACGCAGTGGTGTGGATTGGAATGCAGTGAAATGGAGTACTATGGAATCTAAAGGAGTGGAGTGGAGTCTAGAGGAGTGGAATGGAATGGAACAAAATGGAATGGAATGGCACGGAATGGAGTGGAGTAGAGTGGAGTGGGAAGGAAGGGAGATGAGTGGAATGGAGAGGAATGGAATGCAGTGGAGTGGATTGGATTGGAATGAACTGGAATGGAGAGGAATGGAATGAAGTGGAACGGAATGGACTGCAATGGAATTGAATGGAGTGAAGTGGAAAGTAGTGGAGTGGAGTGGAATGGAGTGGAAATGAATGGAATGGAGTGGAATGGAAGGGAATGGAGACAAGTGGATAGGAATTGACTGAAGCAGATTGGAGTGGAGTGGAGTGGAGTGGCATGGAATGGAATGAAGTGGATGGGAATGCAATGGAGTGGAATGAAATGGAATAAAATGGAATGGAGTGGAATGGAGAGGAATGGAGTGGAGTGGAGTGGAATGGAGGGGAATAAGAGGAAGAGAATGGAATGGAATCGAAAGGAGGGAAGTGCAATTGTGTGGAGTGGAGTGGAGATGAAAGGAGTGGAGTGATGTGGAGTCGAGAGGAAAGGAATGGAATGGAATGGAATGGAGTTAAGTGGAGTGGAATGGAGTGGAAGGTAATGGAGTGGAATGAAAAGGAGTGGATTGGAATGGAGTGGAATGGAATGGAGTGGAACGGAGTGGAGTAGAATGGAGTGGGTTGCAGAGGAGTGGAATGGAGTGGAATGGAAGGGAACGGAAAGGAATGTAGTGGAAAGGAATGGAATGGAGTGGATTGAAATTGAATGGAAAGGATTGGAGTGCAGTGGACTGGAGGGGAGTGGAATAAAATGGAGTATAGTGCAGTGGAATGGAGTGGACTGGAGTGGAGATGAGTGGAGTGGACTGGAATGGAATGGAGTGGAGTGGAATGGTGTGGAGTGGGGTGGAAAGGAATGGAACAGAATGGAATGGAGAGGAATGGAGTGGCATGTAGTGGAGTGGAGTGAAGTGGAAAGGAATGGCATGGAATGGAGTAGAGTGGAATGGAGGGGTATGGAATGGAATGGAATGGAATTGAGTGGAATGGAGTGGAATGGAGTGGAGTGGAGAGGAATGGAATGGAGTGGAAAGGTCTGAAAGGAGTGGAATGGAGTGGAGTGGAATGCAATGGAGTAGATTGGAATGAAGTGGAAAGGAATAGAATGGAGAGAAGTAGAGTAGAATGGAGTGGATTGGAATGGAGGGGAGCAGAGTGGAGTTAACAGCGGTGGATTGGAATACAGTGGATGGGGTAGAGTGGAAGGGAGTGGAATTATATGGAATGGAATGGATTGGAGTGGAGTGGAAGGGAGTGGAGTGGAGTTGAAAGTAGAGGAATCGAAAGAAGTGGAAAGGAGTGGAGTAGAGTGGATTAGAGTGGATTGGAATGGAATGGAGTGGAGTGGAATGGTGTGGAAACGAATGGAAGGGAGGGGAGTGGAATGGAACGAAATGGAATGGAATGTAGTGGAATGGAGAGGAGTGGAGTGGACTGGAGTGGAATGTAATCGAATGGAGTGTACTGGAGTGGAATGTATTTGAGAGGCGGGTAATGGAGAGGAATTGAGTGGAGTGGAGTGGAGTGAAATACATCGGAATGGCACGGAATTGAATGGAATGGAGGGGAGTGGAATGCAGTGGAGTGGAGTCGATTGGAGTGGTGAGGAGTAGAACGGAGTGGCATGGAATGGAGCACAGTGGAATGCAATGGAGTGGAGTGGATTGGAAAGGGGTGGAGTGGAGTGACGATGGGTGAAGTGGAATGTAATGGAGTGGAGTGCAGAGGAGTCTCATGGAATGGAATGGAATGGAACGCAATGGAAGCTGAGATTGTACCACTGCGCTCCAGGATGGGTGACACAGTGTGATACTCTCAAAAGAAAGGAATGGAATGGAATGCAGTGGAATGGAATGGAATGCAATGGGGTGCATCGGAGTGGAGTGGAGTGAAGTGAAGTGGATTGGAGTGGAATGGAGAGGACTGGAACGGAATGGAATGGAATGAAGTAGACTGGAGTGGGGTGGAGTTGAGTGCAATGGAATGGAACGAAATGGAATCAGATGCAGAGAAATGGAGTAGAGAGGAGTGCAGTAGAGTGGAAAGGAGTGGAATGGAATCGGAAGTAACGGAAAGTAGTGGAGTGGATGGAACGGAAAGGAAAGGAATGGAGCGGAGTGGAATGGAACGGAGCGGGAGGTGGGTTGGGGCCACTGCACTGCAGGCTGGCTGGCTGACTGAGGTATTCTCGCAATAAAGGAATGGAATGGAATGCCGTTGAATGGAATGGAACGGAGTGGAGTGGAGTGGAATGGAGTGAGTTGGAGCAGAGTGGAATGAAGAATGCAATGGGATGGAAGGGAATTGAATGAAATGCTGTGGAGTGCAGTGGAGTGCATTGCAGTGGAATGGAGCAGAATGGAATGGAAAGGAGTGGAATGGACAGGAGTGGAGTGCACTGGAGAGGAGAGGATAGGAATGCAGTGGAATGGAATTGGATGTAATGGAACGTAGAGGAGTGGAGTGGAATGGAGTGGGCCAGAGTGGAATGGAATGGAATGCAATGGAAAGGAATGGAGTGGAATAGAATGGAATGGAATGGAATGGAATGGAGTGGGATGACTTGTAGTGGGGTGGAGTGAAATGGAGTATAATGGAATGGAGTGGAGTGGAGTGGAATGTGATAGAATGGAGAGGAGGGGAATGGAGCAGAATGGTATGGAGTGCAGCGGAATGGAGTGGAGTGGAATGGAATCAAATGGAGTGGAATGGAACAGAGTGGAATGGAATGGAGTGCAATAGACTAGAATTGAGTGTAGTGTAGTGGAATTTAGTGGAATGGACTGGAATGGAGTGGAATGGAATGGAATTGAGGGGAATGGAATGGAATGGAAAGGAATGGAAAGCAATGGAAAGGAATAGAATTGAATGCAACGGAATTAAAAGAATGCAATGGAATGCAATGGAATAGAATGCAATGGAATGTATAGTTGACATGTAATATGAGCTGAGATTGTGACACTGCACTCCAGCCAGGGTGACATGGTGATATCCTGTCGTAAGAAGTGAATGGAATGCAATGGAGTGAAATGGAATGGAATGAAATGGAATGGAGCGGAGTGGAAGGGAATGGAGTGGAATGAAATAGAATGCAGTGGACTGTAATGGCATGGAGTGGAAAGAAGTAGAGTGGAATGGAGTGGAATGGAATGGACTGGCATAGAATGGAGTGGAATTGAATGCAATGGAGTGGATTGGAAAGGAATGCAAAGGAGTAGAGTGGAGTAGAGTGGTGTGGAGTGGAGTGGAATGGAGCTGAATGTACTTCAATGGAGTACAATGGAATGGAACGGAGTGGAATGGAATGGAATGATATGAGGTGGATTGGAGTGGAATGTAGTGGAGTGGAATGGAATGGAATAGAATGGAATGGAGTAGAGTGTAATGGAATGCAGTGGCGATAAGTGGAGTGGAATGGAATGCATTGGAGTAGAGTGGAGTGGAATGGAATGGAATGGAGTGGAGTGGAGGGGAGTGGAGTGGAATGGAATTGAGTGAAGTGGAGTGCAGTTGAATGGAATATCGTGGTGTGGAGTGGAGTGGAAGTGAATGGAGTGAATAGGAGTGGAATGGAGTGGAAGGTAACGGAGTGGAATGGAGTCGAATGGAGTGGAATGGAGTAGAGTGGATTAGAGTGGAATGGTGTCGAACGGACTGGAATGGAATGGAATGGAGTGGAATGGAATTGAATCAAATGGAATGGAGTGGAGTGGAGTGGAGTGGAATGAAATGAAATGGAAGGGAGTGGAGAGAAACGCAGTTGATTGGAGTGGAGTGGAGTGGAAAGGAATGGAAAGGAGTGGGATGGAGACGTATGGATTGGAGTGGAATGGAGTGGAATGGAATGAAGTGGAAAGGAGTGGAACGGAGTGAAATTGAATTTAGTGGACTGGAGTGGAATGGAGTTAAATGGAATGGAATGGAATGGAGTGGAATGGAATGGAATGGAGTGGAGTGGAATGGAATAGAATGGCATGGAATGGAATAGAATGGGATGGAGTGGAGTGGAGAGGAGTGGAATGGATTGGAGTGAAGTGGAGTGGAATGGAATTGAGTGGAGCGGAGAGGAAAGGAATGGAATGGAGTGGAGTGGAATGGCATGGAGTGGAGTGGAATGGCATGGAATGGAGTGGAATGGAATGGAATGCATAGTAGTGGAGTGGAGTGGAGTGGATTGGAGTGTAGTGGAAGGGAATGGAGTGCAGTGTAATGGACTGGAATGGAGCAGAGCAGAATGGAGTGGACTGGACTGGAGTGGAATGGAATGGGATGGAATGGAATGGGAGCTGAGATTTTACCAATGTGCTCTAGGCAGGGTGACTGGGTGTCATACTCTCAAAAGAAAGGAATGGAATGGAACGCAGTGGAATGGAATGGAACAGAGTGGACATTAGTGGAGTGGAATGTGGAGGAATGGAATGAAATGGAACGTAATGGCATGAAATGGAGTGGTGTGGGGTGGAATGGATTATAGTGGAATGGGGTGGAAAGGAATGGGATGGAGTGGAATGAAGTGGAGTGCAGTGGAGTGGAACGGAGTTGAATGGCATACAATTGAGTGGACAGTAGTGGAATGTTTTGGAATGCAATGGAATCCATTGTAATAGAATGGAATACAACGGAAAGTTGACATGGAGTGTGAGCTGAGATTGTGCCACTGCACTCCAGACTGGGTGACACGTTATATCCTGTGGATAGAAAGGAATGGAATGCAATAGAGTGAAATGGAATGGAGTGGAATGGAATTGAATGGAATGGAGTGGAGTGGAGTGGAGTCGAATGGAGACGAATGGAATGGGACGGAGTGGAATGGAACGGAGTGGAGTGGAGTATCGTGAAGTGAAATAGAATGGAATGCACTGGGTTGGAATGGAATGCAATGGACTGCTGAAAGGAAATGTGAGCTGTTATTGTTCCACTGCACTCCAGCCTTTGTGACGGAATGAAATCCTGTGGAAAAAAAGGAATGGAATGGAATGGAATGGAATGGAATGGAATGGAATGGAGTGGAGTGGAGTGGAGTGGTGTGCAGAGGAGTGTAGTGGAGTGGAGTGAAATGGAGTGGAGTGTCGTGGAGGAGAGTGGAATGGAGTGGAATGGAATGGAGAGGAAAGGAACGGAGTGGAGTGGAATGGAACGGAGTGGAGTGGAATGGAATCCAATGGAATGAAATGGAATTGAATCGAATGGAATGAGGAAATATGTGCAGTGATTTGGCCACTGCGCTGGAGCCTGTGTGAGAGAGGGAGATCCTGTCGATAAAACAGTGCGGAATGGAAGGGATTGGAATGGAATGGAATGGAACGTACTGGAGTAGAGTGGAGTGGAATTGAGTGGAGTGGAGTGCACTTTAATGGAATGGAATGCAATGGAATGTAATGGAATGATGAAATGATATGTGAGCTGAGATTGTGCCACTGCACTCCACGCAGGGTGACAGAGTGAGATACTCTTGAAAGAAAGAAATGGAATGGAAAGAATTTTTAATTGGGTGGATTCGAGTGGACTGAAGTAGAGTGCAGTGGAATAGAGAGGAATGGAATGGAATGGAATCGGATGTAAAGGAATGGAATGATGTGGAGTGGAGTGGTGAGGAGTGTAGTGCTGTGGAATGGAGCAGAAAGTAACGGGATGGTGTGGAGTGGAGTGCAGTGCAGTGGAGTGGAGAGGAGTGCAATGGCGTGGAATGGAATCGGATGTAAAGGAACGTACTGGAGTGGAGCGGAGTGGAAAGGAGTGGAATGGAATGGAATTGAATGTAATGGAAAGCAAAGGAATGGAATGGGATGCAATGGAATTTAATGCAATAGAATGCAGTTCAATAGAGAGTTGACATGTAATGTGAGCTGAGATTGTGCCTAAGCTCTCCAGGCTGTTTGACACAGTGATATCGTGTGGAAAGAATGGAATGGAATGCAGTGGTGTGAAATGGAATGGAATGTAGTGGACAGGAGTAGAATGGAGTGGAGTGAAGAGGAACAGAGTGGAATGGAATGGGATGCAGTGGAATGGAATGCAGTGGAGTGGAGTGAAATAGAAAGAAATGGAATGGGATGGAATGGAATGCAATGGAATGGAGAAGAGAAATGTGAGCTGAGATTGTGTGACTACACTCCAGCCTTAGTGACCGAGAGAGATTCTGTGGAAGGAAAGAACTGATTTCAAAGGAGTGGAATGGAAGGGAATGTAGTACAGTGGAGTAGAGTGGAATGGAGTGAAACAGAATAGAATGGAGTGGAAGGCAATGGAATGGAGTGGAGTGGAATAGAGAGGAGTGCACTGCAATGGAGTGGAGTGGAGTGGAAGGGAGTGGAATGCAATGGAATGTAGTGGAGTGCAGTGGAGTGGAATGGAATGGAGTGGACAGGAGTGGAAGGAGTAGAGTGGACTGGAATGGAATAGAATGGAACAGAATGCAGTGGAGTGGACGGGAGTGGAGGTGAGTGGAGTGGCATGGAGTGGAATGGAATGGAATGGAGTGAAATGGAATCCAATGGATTGGAATGGAGTGGAGTGGAGTGGAGTGGAATGGAGAGGAGTCGAATGGAATGGAAGGGAATGCAACGGAACGCAGTGGTGTGGATTGGAATGCAGTGAAATGGAGTACTATGGAATCTAAAGGAGTGGAGTGGAGTCTAGAGGAGTGGAATGGAATGGAACAAAATGGAATGGAATGGCACGGAATGGAGTGGAGTAGAGTGGAGTGGGAAGGAAGGGAGATGAGTGGAATGGAGAGGAATGGAATGCAGTGGAGTGGATTGGATTGGAATGAACTGGAATGGAGAGGAATGGAATGAAGTGGAACGGAATGGACTGCAATGGAATTGAATGGAGTGAAGTGGAAAGTAGTGGAGTGGAGTGGAATGGAGTGGAAATGAATGGAATGGAGTGGAATGGAAGGGAATGGAGACAAGTGGATAGGAATTGACTGAAGCAGATTGGAGTGGAGTGGAGTGGAGTGGCATGGAATGGAATGAAGTGGATGGGAATGCAATGGAGTGGAATGAAATGGAATAAAATGGAATGGAGTGGAATGGAGAGGAATGGAGTGGAGTGGAGTGGAATGGAGGGGAGTAAGAGGAAGAGAATGGAATGGAATCGAAAGGAGGGAAGTGCAATTGTGTGGAGTGGAGTGGAGATGAAAGAAGTGGAGTGATGTGGAGTCGAGAGGAAATTAATGGAATGGAATGGAATGGAGTTAAGTGGAGTGGAATGGAGTGGAAGGTAATGGAGTGGAATGAAAAGGAGTGGATTGGAATGGAGTGGAATGGAATGGAGTGGAACGGAGTGGAGTAGAATGGAGTGGGTTGCAGAGGAGTGGAATGGAGTGGAATGGAAGGGAACGGAAAGGAATGTAGTGGAAAGGAATGGAATGGAGTGGATTGAAATTGAATGGAAAGGATTGGAGTGCAGTGGACTGGAGGGGAGTGGAATAAAATGGAGTATAGTGCAGTGGAATGGAGTGGACTGGAGTGGAGATGAGTGGAGTGGACTGGAATGGAATGGAGTGGAGTGGAATGGTGTGGAGTGGGGTGGAAAGGAATGGAACAGAATGGAATGGAGAGGAATGGAGTGGCATGTAGTGGAGTGGAGTGAAGTGGAAAGGAATGGCATGGAATGGAGTAGAGTGGAATGGAGGGGTATGGAATGGAATGGAATGGAATTGAGTGGAATGGAGTGGAGTGGAGAGGAATGGAATGGAGTGGAAAGGTCTGAAAGGAGTGCAATGGAGTGGAGTGGAATGCAATGGAGTAGATTGGAATGAAGTGGAAAGGAATAGAATGGAGAGAAGTAGAGTAGAATGGAGTGGATTGGAATGGAGGGGAGCAGAGTGGAGTTAACAGCGGTGGATTGGAATACAGTGGATGGGGTAGAGTGGAAGGGAGTGGAATTATATGGAATGGAATGGATTGGAGTGGAGTGGAAGGGAGTGGAGTGGAGTTGAAAGTAGAGGAATCGAAAGAAGTGGAAAGGAGTGGAGTAGAGTGGATTAGAGTGGATTGGAATGGAATGGAGTGGAGTGGAATGGTGTGGAAACGAATGGAAGGGAGGGGAGTGGAATGGAATGAAATGGAATGGAATGTAGTGGAATGGAGAGGAGTGGAGTGGACTGGAGTGGAATGTAATCGAATGGAGTGTACTGGAGTGGAATGTATTTGAGAGGCGGGTAATGGAGAGGAATTGAGTGGAGTGGAGTGGAGTGAAATACATCGGAATGGCACGGAATTGAATGGAATGGAGGGGAGTGGAATGCAGTGGAGTGGAGTCGATTGGAGTGGTGAGGAATAGAACGGAGTGGCATGGAATGGAGCACAGTGGAATGCAATGGAGTGGAGTGGATTGGAAAGGGGTGGGGTGGAGTGACGATGGGTGAAGTGGAATGTAATGGAGTGGAGTGCAGAGGAGTCTCATGGAATGGAATGGAATGGAACGCAATGGAAGCTGAGATTGTACCACTGCGCTCCAGGATTGGTGACACAGTGTGATACTCTCAAAAGAAAGGAATGGAATGGAATGCAGTGGAATGGAATGGAATGCAATGGGGTGCATTGGAGCGGAGTGGAGTGAAGTGAAGTGGATTGGAGTGGAATGGAGAGGAATGGAACGGAATGGAATGGAATGAATTAGACTGGAGTGGGGTGGAGTTGAGTGCAATGGAATGGAGCGAAATGGAATCAGATGCAGAGAAATGGAGTAGAGAGGAGTGCAGTAGAGTGGAAAGGAGTGCAATGGAGTGGAATGGAATCGGAAGTAACGGAAAGTAGTGGAGTGGATGGAACGGAAAGGAAAGGAGTGGAGCGGAGTGGAATGGAACGGAGCGGGAGGTGGGTTGGGGCCACTGCACTCCAGGCTGGCTGGCTGACTGAGGTATTCTCGCAAAAAAGGAATGGAATGGAATGCCGTAGAGTGGAATGGAACGGAGTGGAGTGGAGTGGAATGGAGTGAGTTGGAGCAGAGTGGAATGAAGAATGCAATGGGATGGAAGGGAATTGAATGAAATGCAGTGGAGTGCAGTGGAGTGCATTGCAGTGGAATGGAGCAGAATGGAATGGAAAGGAGTGGAATGGACAGGAGTGGAGTGCACTGGAGAGGAGAGGATAGGAATGCAGTGGAATGGAATTGGATGTAATGGAACGTAGAGGAGTGGAGTGGAATGGAGTGGGCCAGAGTGGAATGGAATGGAATGCAATGGAAAGGAATGGAGTGGAATAGAATGGAATGGAATGGAATGGAATGGAATGGAGTGGGATGACTTGTAGTGGGGTGGAGTGAAATGGAGTATAATGGAATGGAGTGGAGTGGAGTGGAATGTGATAGAATGGAGAGGAGGGGAATGGAGCAGAATGGAATGGAGTGCAGCGGAATGGAGTGGAGTGGAATGGAATCAAATGGAGTGGAATGGAACAGAGTGGAATGGAATGGAGTGCAATAGACTAGAATTGAGTGTAGTGTAGTGGAATTTAGTGGAATGGACTGGAATGGAGTGGAATGGAATGGAATTGAGGGGAATGGAATGGAATGGAAAGGAATGGAAAGCAATGGAAAGGAATAGAATTGAATGCAACGGAATTAAAAGAATGCAATGGAATGCAATGGAATAGAATGCAATGGAATGTATAGTTGACATGTAATATGAGCTGAGATTGTGACACTGCACTCCAGCCAGGGTGACATGGTGATATCCTGTCGTAAGAAGTGAATGGAATGCAATGGAGTGAAATGGAATGGAATGAAATGGAATGGAGCGGAGTGGAAGGGAATGGAGTGGAATGAAATAGAATGCAGTGGACTGTAATGGCATGGAGTGGAAAGAAGTAGAGTGGAATGGAGTGGAATGGAATGGACTGGCATAGAATGGAGTGGAATTGAATGCAATGGAGTGGATTGGAAAGGAATGCAAAGGAGTAGAGTGGAGTAGAGTGGTGTGGAGTGGAGTGGAATGGAGCTGAATGTACTTCAATGGAGTACAATGGAATGGAACGGAGTGGAATGGAATGGAATGATATGAGGTGGATTGGAGTGGAATGTAGTGGAGTGGAATGGAATGGAATAGAATGGAATGGAGTAGAGTGTAATGGAATGCAGTGGCGATAAGTGGAGTGGAATGGAATGCATTGGAGTAGAGTGGAGTGGAATGGAATGGAATGGAGTGGAGTGGAGGGGAGTGGAGTGGAATGGAATTGAGTGAAGTGGAGTGCAGTTGAATGGAATATCGTGGTGTGGAGTGGAGTGGAAGTGAATGGAGTGAATAGGAGTGGAATGGAGTGGAAGGTAACGGAGTGGAATGGAGTCGAATGGAGTGGAATGGAGTAGAGTGGATTAGAGTGGAATGGTGTCGAACGGACTGGAATGGAATGGAATGGACTGGAATGGAATTGAATCAAATGGAATGGAGTGGAGTGGAGTGGAGTGGAATGAAATGAAATGGAAGGGAGTGGAGAGAAACGCAGTTGATTGGAGTGGAGTGGAGTGGAAAGGAATGGAAAGGAGTGGGATGGAGACGTATGGATTGGAGTGGAATGGAGTGGAATGGAATGAAGTGGAAAGGAGTGGAACGGAGTGAAATTGAATTTAGTGGACTGGAGTGGAATGGAGTTAAATGGAATGGAATGGAATGGAGTGGAATGGAATGGAATGGAGTGGAGTGGAATGGAATAGAATGGCATGGAATGGAATAGAATGGGATGGAGTGGAGTGGAGAGGAGTGGAATGGATTGGAGTGAAGTGGAGTGGAATGGAATTGAGTGGAGCGGAGAGGAAAGGAATGGAATGGAGTGGAGTGGAATGGCATGGAATGGAGTGGAATGGAATGGATAGTAGTGGAGTGGAGTGGAGTGGATTGGAGTGTAGTGGAAGGGAATGGAGTGCAGTGTAATGGACTGGAATGGAGCAGAGCAGAATGGAGTGGACGGGACTGGAGTGGAATGGAATGGGATGGCATGGAATGGGAGCTGAGATTTTACCAATGTGCTCTAGGCAGGGTGACTGGGTGTCATACTCTCAAAAGAAAGGAATGGAATGGAACGCAGTGGAATGGAATGGAACAGAGTGGACATTAGTGGAGTGGAATGTGGAGGAATGGAATGAAATGGAACGTAATGGCATGAAATGGAGTGGTGTGGGGTGGAATGGATTATAGTGGAATGGGGTGGAAAGGAATGGGATGGACTGGAATGAAGTGGAGTGCAGTGGAGTGGAACGGAGTTGAATGGCATAGAATTGAGTGGACAGTAGTGGAATGTTTTGGAATGCAATGGAATCCATTGTAATAGAATGGAATACAACGGAAAGTTGACATGGAGTGTGAGCTGAGATTGTGCCACTGCACTCCAGACTGGGTGACACGTTATATCCTGTGGATAGAAAGGAATGGAATGCAATAGAGTGAAATGGAATGGAGTGGAATGGAATTGAATGGAATGGAGTGGAGTGGAGTGGAGTCGAATGGAGACGAATGGAATGGGACGGAGTGGAATGGAACGGAGTGGAGTGGAGTATCGTGGAGTGAAATAGAATGGAATGCACTGGGTTGGAATGGAATGCAATGGACTGCTGAAAGGAAATGTGAGCTGTTATTGTTCCACTGCACTCCAGCCTTTGTGACGGAATGAAATCCTGTGGAAAAAAAGGAATGGAATGGAATGGAATGGAATGGAATGGAATGGAATGGAATGGAATGGAGTGGAGTGGAGTGGTGTGGAGAGGAGTGTAGTAGAGTGGAGTGAAATGGAGTGGAGTGTCGTGGAGGAGAGTGGAATGGAGTGGAATGGAATGGAGAGGAAAGGAACGGAGTGGAGTGGAATGGAACGGAGTGGAGTGGAATGGAATCCAATGGAATGAAATGGAATTGAATCGAATGGAATGAAGAAATATGTGCAGTGATTTGGCCACTGCGCTGGAGCCTGTGTGAGAGAGGGAGATCCTGTCGATAAAACAGTGTGGAATGGAAGGGATTGGAATGGAATGGAATGGAACGTATTGGAGTGGAGTGGAGTGGAATTGAGTGGAGTGGAGTGCACTGGAATGGAATGGAATGCAATGGAATGTAATGGAATGATGAAATGATATGTGAGCTGAGATTGTGCCACTGCACTCCACGCTGGGTGACAGAGTGAGATACTCTTGAAAGAAAGAAATGGAATGGAAAGAATTTTTAATTGGGTGGATTCGAGTGGACTGAAGTAGAGTGCAGTGGAATAGAGAGGAATGGAATGGAATGGAATCGGATGTAAAGGAATGGAATGATGTGGAGTGGAGTGGTGAGGAGTGTAGTGCTGTGGAATGGAGCAGAAAGTAACGGGATGGTGTGGAGTGGAGTGCAGTGCAGTGGAGTGGAGAGGAGTGCAATGGCGTGGAATGGAATCGGATGTAAAGGAACGTACTGGAGTGGAGCGGAGTGGAAAGGAGTGGAATGGAATGGAATTGAATGTAATGGAAAGCAAAGGAATGGAATGGGATGCAATGGAATTTAATGCAATAGAATGCAGTTCAATAGAGAGTTGACATGTAATGTGAGCTGAGATTGTGCCTAAGCTCTCCAGGCTGTTTGACACAGTGATATCGTGTGGAAAGAATGGAATGGAATGCAGTGGTGTGAAATGGAATGGAATGTAGTGGACAGGAGTAGAATGGAGTGGAGTGAAGAGGAACAGAGTGGAATGGAATGGGATGCAGTGGAATGGAATGCAGTGGAGTGGAGTGAAATAGAAAGAAATGGAATGGGATGGAATGGAATGCAATGGAATGGAGAAGAGAAATGTGAGCTGAGATTGTGTGACTACACTCCAGCCTTAGTGACCGAGAGAGATTCTGTGGAAGGAAAGAACTGATTTCAAAGGAGTGGAATGGAAGGGAATGTAGTACAGTGGAGTAGAGTGGAATGGAGTGAAACAGAATAGAATGGAGTGGAAGGCAATGGAATGGAATGGAATGGAGTGGAGTGGAATAGAGAGGAGTGCACTGCAATGGAGTGGAGTGGAGTGGAAGGGAGTGGAATGCAATGGAATGTAGTGGAGTGCAGTGGAGTGGAATGGAATGGAGTGGACAGGAGTGGAAGGAGTAGAGTGGACTGGAATGGAATAGAATGGAACAGAATGCAGTGGAGTGGAGGGGAGTGGAGGTGAGTGGAGTGGCATGGAGTGGAATGGAATGGAATGGAGTGAAATGGAATCCAATGGATTGGAATGGAGTGGAGTGGAGTGGAGTGGAATGGAGAGGAGTGGAATGGAATGGAAGGGAATGCAACGGAACGCAGTGGTGTGGATTGGAATGCAGTGAAATGGAGTACTATGGAATCTAAAGGAGTGGAGTGGAGTCTAGTGGAGTGGAATGGAATGGAACAAAATGGAATGGAATGGCACGGAATGGAGTGGAGTAGAGTGGAGTGGGAAGGAAGGGAGATGAGTGGAATGGAGAGGAATGGAATGCAGTGGAGTGGATTGGATTGGAATGAACTGGAATGGAGAGGAATGGAATGAAGTGGAACGGAATGGACTGCAATGGAATTGAATGGAGTGAAGTGGAAAGTAGTGGAGTGGAGTGGAATGGAGTGGAAATGAATGGAATGGAGTGGAATGGAAGGGAATGGAGACAAGTGGATAGGAATTGACTGAAGCAGATTGGAGTGATTCTGTGGAAGGAAAGAACTGATTTCAAAGGAGTGGAATGGAAGGGAATGTAGTACAGTGGAGTAGAGTGGAATGGAGTGAAACAGAATAGAATGGAGTGGAAGGCAATGGAATGGAATGGAATGGAGTGGAGTGGAATAGAGAGGAGTGCACTGCAATGGAGTGGAGTGGAGTGGAAGGGAGTGGAATGCAATGGAATGTAGTGGAGTGCAGTGGAGTGGAATGGAATGGAGTGGACAGGAGTGGAAGGAGTAGAGTGGACTGGAATGGAATAGAATGGAACAGAATGCAGTGGAGTGGAGGGGAGTGGAGGTGAGTGGAGTGGCATGGAGTGGAATGGAATGGAATGGAGTGAAATGGAATCCAATGGATTGGAATGGAGTGGAGTGGAGTGGAGTGGAATGGAGAGGAGTGGAATGGAATGGAAGGGAATGCAACGGAACGCAGTGGTGTGGATTGGAATGCAGTGAAATGGAGTACTATGGAATCTAAAGGAGTGGAGTGGAGTCTAGTGGAGTGGAATGGAATGGAACAAAATGGAATGGAATGGCACGGAATGGAGTGGAGTAGAGTGGAGTGGGAAGGAAGGGAGATGAGTGGAATGGAGAGGAATGGAATGCAGTGGAGTGGATTGGATTGGAATGAACTGGAATGGAGAGGAATGGAATGAATTGGAACGGAATGGACTGCAATGGAATTGAATGGAGTGAAGTGGAAAGTAGTGGAGTGGAGTGGAATGGAGTGGAAATGAATGGAATGGAGTGGAATGGAAGGGAATGGAGACAAGTGGATAGGAATTGACTGAAGCAGATTGGAGTGGAGTGGAGTGGAGTGGCATGGAATGGAATGAAGTGGATGGGAATGCAATGGAGTGGAATGAAATGGAATAAAATGGAATGGAGTGGAATGGAGAGGAATGGAGTGGAGTGGAGTGGAATGGAGGGGAGTAAGAGGAAGAGAATGGAATGGAATCGAAAGGAGGGAAGTGCAATTGTGTGGAGTGGAGTGGAGATGAAAGGAGTGGAGTGATGTGGAGTCGAGAGGAAAGGAATGGAATGGAATGGAATGGAGTTAAGTGGAGTGGAATGGAGTGGAAGGTAATGGAGTGGAATGAAAAGGAGTGGATTGGAATGGAGTGGAAAGGAATGGAGTGGAACGGAGTGGAGTAGAATGGAGTGGGTTGCAGAGGAGTGGAATGGAGTGGAATGGAAGGGAACGGAAAGGAATGTAGTGGAAAGGAATGGAATGGAGTGGATTGAAATTGAATGGAAAGGATTGGAGTGCAGTGGACTGGAGGGGAGTGGAATAAAATGGAGTATAGTGCAGTGGAATGGAGTGGACTGGAGTGGAGATGAGTGGACTGGAATGGAATGGAGTGGAGTGGAAAGGTGTGGAGTGGGGTGGAAAGGAATGGAACAGAATGGAATGGAGAGGAATGGAGTGGCATGTAGTGGAGTGGAGTGAAGTGGAAAGGAATGGCATGGAATGGAGTAGAGTGGAATGGAGGGGTATGGAATGGAATGGAATGGAATTGAGTGGAATGGAGTGGAATGGAGTGGAGTGGAGAGGAATGGAATGGAGTGGAAAGGTCTGAAAGGAGTGGAATGGAGTGGAGTGGAATGCAATGGAGTAGATTGGAATGAAGTGGAAAGGAATAGAATGGAGAGAAGTAGAGTAGAATGGAGTGGATTGGAATGGAGGGGAGCAGAGTGGAGTTAACAGCGGTGGATTGGAATACAGTGGATGGGGTAGAGTGGAAGGGAGTGGAATTATATGGAATGGAATGGATTGGAGTGGAGTGGAAGGGAGTGGAGTGGAGTTGAAAGTAGAGGAATCGAAAGAAGTGGAAAGGAGTGGAGTAGAGTGGATTAGAGTGGATTGGAATGGAATGGAGTGGAGTGGAATGGTGTGGAAACGAATGGAAGGGAGGGGAGTGGAATGGAACGAAATGGAATGGAATGTAGTGGAATGGAGAGGAGTGGAGTGGACTGGAGTGGAATGTAATCGAATGGAGTGTACTGGAGTGGAATGTATTTGAGAGGCGGGTAATGGAGAGGAATTGAGTGGAGTGGAGTGGAGTGAAATACATCGGAATGGCACGGAATTGAATGGAATGGAGGGGAGTGGAATGCAGTGGAGTGGAGTCGATTGGAGTGGTGAGGAATAGAACGGAGTGGCATGGAATGGAGCACAGTGGAATGCAATGGAGTGGAGTGGATTGGAAAGGGGTGGAGTGGAGTGACGATGGGTGAAGTGGAATGTAATGGAGTGGAGTGCAGAGGAGTCTCATGGAATGGAATGGAATGGAACGCAATGGAAGCTGAGATTGTACCACTGCGCTCCAGGATGGGTGACACAGTGTGATACTCTCAAAAGAAAGGAATGGAATGGAATGCAGTGGAATGGAATGGAATGCAATGGGGTGCATTGGAGTGGAGTGGAGTGAAGTGAAGTGGATTGGAGTGGAATGGAGAGGAATGGAACGGAATGGAATGGAATGAAGTAGACTGGAGTGGGGTGGAGTTGAGTGCAATGGAATGGAGCGAAATGGAATCAGATGCAGAGAAATGGAGTAGAGAGGAGTGCAGTAGAGTGGAAAGGAGTGCAATGGAGTGGAATGGAATCGGAAGTAACGGAAAGTAGTGGAGTGGATGGAACGGAAAGGAAAGGAGTGGAGCGGAGTGGAATGGAACGGAGCGGGAGGTGGGTTGGGGCCACTGCACTCCAGGCTGGCTGGCTGACTGAGGTATTCTCGCAATAAAGGAATGGAATGGAATGCCGTAGAGTGGAATGGAACGGAGTGGAGTGGAGTGGAATGGAGTGAGTTGGAGCAGAGTGGAATGAAGAATGCAATGGGATGGAAGGGAATTGAATGAAATGCAGTGGAGTGCAGTGGAGTGCATTGCAGTGGAATGGAGCAGAATGGAATGGAAAGGAGTGGAATGGACAGAAGTTGAGTGCACTGGAGAGGAGAGGATAGGAATGCAGTGGAATGGAATTGGATGTAATGGAACGTAGAGGAGTGGAGTGGAATGGAGTAGGACAGAGTGGAATGGAATGGAATGCAATGGAAAGGAATGGAGTGGAATAGAATGGAATGGAATGGAATGGAATGGAGTGGGATGACTTGTAGTGGGGTGGAGTGAAATGGAGTATAATGGAATGGAGTGGAGTGGAGTGGAATGTGATAGAATGGAGAGGAGGGGAATGGAGCAGAATGGAATGGAGTGCAGCGGAATGGAGTGGAGTGGAATGGAATCAAATGGAGTGGAATGGAACAGAGTGGAATGGAATGGAGTGCAATAGACTAGAATTGAGTGTAGTGTAGTGGAATTTAGTGGAATGGACTGGAATGGAGTGGAATGGAATGGAATTGAGGGGAATGGAATGGAATGGAAAGGAATGGAAAGCAATGGAAAGGAATAGAATTGAATGCAACGGAATTAAAAGAATGCAATGGAATGCAATGGAATAGAATGCAATGGAATGTATAGTTGACATGTAATATGAGCTGAGATTGTGACACTGCACTCCAGCCAGGGTGACATGGTGATATCCTGTCGTAAGAAGTGAATGGAATGCAATGGAGTGAAATGGAATGGAATGAAATGGAATGGAGCGGAATGGAAGGGAATGGAGTGGAATGAAATAGAATGCAGTGGACTGTAATGGCATGGAGTGGAAAGAAGTAGAGTGGAATGGAGTGGAATGGAATGGACTGGCATAGAATGGAGTGGAATTGAATGCAATGGAGTGGATTGGAAAGGAATGCAAAGGAGTAGAGTGGAGTAGAGTGGTGTGGAGTGGAGTGGAATGGAGCTGAATGTACTTCAATGGAGTACAATGGAATGGAACGGAGTGGAATGGAATGGAATGATATGAGGTGGATTGGAGTGGAATGTAGTGGAGTGGAATGGAATGGAATAGAATGGAATGGAGTAGAGTGTAATGGAATGCAGTGGCGATAAGTGGAGTGGAATGGAATGCATTGGAGTAGAGTGGAGTGGAATGGAATGGAATGGAGTGGAGTGGAGGGGAGTGGAGTTGAATGGAATTGAGTGAAGTGGAGTGCAGTTGAATGGAATATCGTGGTGTGGAGTGGAGTGGAAGTGAATGGAGTGAATAGGAGTGGAATGGAGTGGAAGGTAACGGAGTGGAATGGAGTCGAATGGAGTGGAATGGAGTAGAGTGGATTAGAGTGGAATGGTGTCGAACGGACTGGAATGGAATGGAATGAAGTGGAATGGAATTGAATCAAATGGAATGGAGTGGAGTGGAATGGAGTGGAGTGGAGTGGAGTGGAATGAAATGAAATGGAAGGGAGTGGAGAGAAACGCAGTTGATTGGAGTGGAGTGGAGTGGAAAGGAATGGAAATGAGTGGGATGGAGACGTATGGATTGGAGTGGAATGGAGTGGAATGGAATGAAGTGGAAAGGAGTGGAACGGAGTGAAATTGAATTTAGTGGACTGGAGTGGAATGGAGTTAAATGGAATGGAATGGAATGGAGTGGAATGGAATGGAATGGAGTGGAGTGGAATGGAATAGAATGGCATGGAATGGAATAGAATGGGATGGAGTGGAGTGGAGAGGAGTGGAATGGATTGGAGTGAAGTGGAGTGGAATGGAATTGAGTGGAGCGGAGAGGAAAGAAATGGAATGGAGTGGAGTGGAATGGCAAGGAATAGAGTGGAATGGAATGCATAGTATTGGAGTGGAGTGGAGTGGATTGGAGTGTAGTGGAAGGGAATGGAGTGCAGTGTAATGGACTGGAATGGAGCAGAGCAGAATGGAGTGGACTGGACTGGAGTGGAATGGAATGGGATGGCATGGAATGGGAGCTGAGATTTTACCAATGTGCTCTAGGCAGGGTGACTGGGTGTCATCCTCTCAAAAGAAAGGAATGGAATGGAACGCAGTGGAATGGAATGGAACAGAGTGGACATTAGTGGAGTGGAATGTGGAGGAATGGAATGAAATGGAACGTAATGGTATGAAATGGAGTGGTGTGGGGTGGAATGGATTATAGTGGAATGGGGTGGAAAGGAATGGGATGGAGTGGAATGAAGTGGAGTGCAGTGGAGTGGAACGGAGTTGAATGGCATAGAATTGAGTGGACAGTAGTGGAATGTTTTGGAATGCAATGGAATCCCTTGTAATAGAATGGAATACAATGGAAAGTTGACATGGAGTGTGAGCTGAGATTGTGCCACTGCACTCCAGACTGGGTGACACGTTATATCCTGTGGATAGAAAGGAATGGAATGCAATAGAGTGAAATGGAATGGAGTGGAATGGAATTGAATGGAATGGAGTGGAGTGGAGTGGAGTCGAATGGAGACGAATGGAATGGGACGGAGTGGAATGGAACGGAGTGGAGTGGAGTATCGTGGAGTGAAATAGAATGGAATGCACTGGGTTGGAATGGAATGCAATGGACTGCTGAAAGGAAATGTGAGCTGTTATTGTTCCACTGCACTCCAGCCTTTGTGACGGAATGAAATCCTGTGGAAAAAAAGGAATGGAATGGAATGGAATGGAATGGAATGGAATGGAATGGAATGGAGTGGAGTGGAGTGTTGTGGAGAGGAGTGTAGTGGAGTGGAGTGAAATGGAGTGGAGTGTCGTGGAGGAGAGTGGAATGGAGTGGAATGGAATGGAGAGGAAAGGAACGGAGTGGAGTGGAATGGAACGGAGTGGAGTGGAATGGAATCCAATGGAATGAAATGGAATTGAATCGAATGGAATGAAGAAATATGTGCAGTGATTTGGCCACTGCGCTGGAGCCTGTGTGAGAGAGGGAGATCCTGTCGATAAAACAGTGTGGAATGGAAGGGATTGGAATGGAATGGAATGGAACGTATTGGAGTGGAGTGGAGTGGAATTGAGTGGAGTGGAGTGCACTGGAATGGAATGGAATGCAATGGAATGTAATGGAATGATGAAATGATATGTGAGCTGAGATTGTGCCACTGCACTCCACGCTGGGTGACAGAGTGAGATACTCTTGAAAGAAAGAAATGGAATGGAAAGAATTTTTAATTGGGTGGATTCGAGTGGACTGAAGTAGAGTGCAGTGGAATAGAGAGGAATGGAATGGAATCGGATGTAAAGGAATGGAATGATGTGGAGTGGAGTGGTGAGTAGTGTAGTGCTGTGGAATGGAGCAGAAAGTAACGGGATGGTGTGGAGTGGAGTGCAGTGCAGTGGAGTGGAGAGGAGTGCAATGGCGTGGAATGGAATCGGATGTAAAGGAACGTACTGGAGTGGAGCGGAGTGGAAAGGAGTGGAATGGAATGGAATTGAATGTAATGGAAAGCAAAGGAATGGAATGGGATGCAATGGAATTTAATGCAATAGAATGCAGTTCAATAGAGAGTTAACATGTAATGTGAGCTGAGATTGTGCCTAAGCTCTCCAGGCTGTTTGACACAGTGATATCGTGTCGAAAAATGGAATGGAATGCAGTGGTGTGAAATGGAATGGAATGTAGTGGACAGGAGTAGAATGGAGTGGAGTGAAGAGGAACAGAGTGGAATGGAATGGGATGCAGTGGAATGGAATGCAGTGGAGTGGAGTGAAATAGAAAGAAATGGAATGGGATGGAATGGAATGCAATGGAATGGAGAAGAGAAATGTGAGCTGAGATTGTGTGACTACACTCCAGCCTTAGTGACCGAGAGAGATTCTGTGGAAGGAAAGAACTGATTTCAAAGGAGTGGAATGGAAGGGAATGTAGTACAGTGGAGTAGAGTGGAATGGAGTGAAACAGAATAGAATGGAGTGGAAGGCAATGGAATGGAATGGAATGGAGTGGAGTGGAATAGAGAGGAGTGCACTGCAATGGAGTGGAGTGGAGTGGAAGGGAGTGGAATGCAATGGAATGTAGTGGAGTGCAGTGGAGTGGAATGGAATGGAGTGGACAGGAGTGGAAGGAGTAGAGTGGACTGGAATGGAATAGAATGGAACAGAATGCAGTGGAGTGGAGGGGAGTGGAGGTGAGTGGAGTGGCATGGAGTGGAATGGAATGGAATGGAGTGAAATGGAATCCAATGGATTGGAATGGAGTGGAGTGGAGTGGAGTGGAATGGAGAGGAGTCGAATGGAATGGAAGGGAATGCAACGGAACGCAGTGGTGTGGATTGGAATGCAGTGAAATGGAGTACTATGGAATCTAAAGGAGTGGAGTGGAGTCTAGAGGAGTGGAATGGAATGGAACAAAATGGAATGGAATGGCACGGAATGGAGTGGAGTAGAGTGGAGTGGGAAGGAAGGGAGATGAGTGGAATGGAGAGGAATGGAATGCAGTGGAGTGGATTGGATTGGAATGAACTGGAATGGAGAGGAATGGAATGAAGTGGAACGGAATGGACTGCAATGGAATTGAATGGAGTGAAGTGGAAAGTAGTGGAGTGGAGTGGAATGGAGTGGAAATGAATGGAATGGAGTGGAATGGAAGGGAATGGAGACAAGTGGATAGGAATTGACTGAAGCAGATTGGAGTGGAGTGGAGTGGAGTGGCATGGAATGGAATGAAGTGGATGGGAATGCAATGGAGTGGAATGAAATGGAATAAAATGGAATGGAGTGGAATGGAGAGGAATGGAGTGGAGTGGAGTGGAATGGAGGGGAGTAAGAGGAAGAGAATGGAATGGAATCGAAAGGAGGGAAGTGCAATTGTGTGGAGTGGAGTGGAGATGAAAGAAGTGGAGTGATGTGGAGTCGAGAGGAAATTAATGGAATGGAATGGAATGGAGTTAAGTGGAGTGGAATGGAGTGGAAGGTAATGGAGTGGAATGAAAAGGAGTGGATTGGAATGGAGTGGAATGGAATGGAGTGGAACGGAGTGGAGTAGAATGGAGTGGGTTGCAGAGGAGTGGAATGGAGTGGAATGGAAGGGAACGGAAAGGAATGTAGTGGAAAGGAATGGAATGCAGTGGATTGAAATTGAATGGAAAGGATTGGAGTGCAGTGGACTGGAGGGGAGTGGAATAAAATGGAGTATAGTGCAGTGGAATGGAGTGGACTGGAGTGGAGATGAGTGGAGTGGACTGGAATGGAATGGAGTGGAGTGGAATGGTGTGGAGTGGGGTGGAAAGGAATGGAACAGAATGGAATGGAGAGGAATGGAGTGGCATGTAGTGGAGTGGAGTGAAGTGGAAAGGAATGGCATGGAATGGAGTAGAGTGGAATGGAGGGGTATGGAATGGAATGGAATGGAATTGAGTGGAATGGAGTGGAGTGGAGAGGAATGGAATGGAGTGGAAAGGTCTGAAAGGAGTGCAATGGAGTGGAGTGGAATGCAATGGAGTAGATTGGAATGAAGTGGAAAGGAATAGAATGGAGAGAAGTAGAGTAGAATGGAGTGGATTGGAATGGAGGGGAGCAGAGTGGAGTTAACAGCGGTGGATTGGAATACAGTGGATGGGGTAGAGTGGAAGGGAGTGGAATTATATGGAATGGAATGGATTGGAGTGGAGTGGAAGGGAGTGGAGTGGAGTTGAAAGTAGAGGAATCGAAAGAAGTGGAAAGGAGTGGAGTAGAGTGGATTAGAGTGGATTGGAATGGAATGGAGTGGAGTGGAATGGTGTGGAAACGAATGGAAGGGAGGGGAGTGGAATGGAATGAAATGGAATGGAATGTAGTGGAATGGAGAGGAGTGGAGTGGACTGGAGTGGAATGTAATCGAATGGAGTGTACTGGAGTGGAATGTATTTGAGAGGCGGGTAATGGAGAGGAATTGAGTGGAGTGGAGTGGAGTGAAATACATCGGAATGGCACGGAATTGAATGGAATGGAGGGGAGTGGAATGCAGTGGAGTGGAGTCGATTGGAGTGGTGAGGAATAGAACGGAGTGGCATGGAATGGAGCACAGTGGAATGCAATGGAGTGGAGTGGATTGGAAAGGGGTGGGGTGGAGTGACGATGGGTGAAGTGGAATGTAATGGAGTGGAGTGCAGAGGAGTCTCATGGAATGGAATGGAATGGAACGCAATGGAAGCTGAGATTGTACCACTGCGCTCCAGGATGGGTGACACAGTGTGATACTCTCAAAAGAAAGGAATGGAATGGAATGCAGTGGAATGGAATGGAATGCAATGGGGTGCATTGGAGTGGAGTGGAGTGAAGTGAAGTGGATTGGAGTGGAATGGAGAGGAATGGAACGGAATGGAATGGAATGAAGTAGACTGGAGTGGGGTGGAGTTGAGTGCAATGGAATGGAGCGAAATGGAATCAGATGCAGAGAAATGGAGTAGAGAGGAGTGCAGTAGAGTGGAAAGGAGTGCAATGGAGTGGAATGGAATCGGAAGTAACGGAAAGTAGTGGAGTGGATGGAACGGAAAGGAAAGGAGTGGAGCGGAGTGGAATGGAACGGAGCGGGAGGTGGGTTGGGGCCACTGCACTCCAGGCTGGCTGGCTGACTGAGGTATTCTCGCAAAATGGAATGGAATGGAATGCCGTAGAGTGGAATGGAACGGAGTGGAGTGGAGTGGAATGGAGTGAGTTGGAGCAGAGTGGAATGAAGAATGCAATGGGATGGAAGGGAATTGAATGAAATGCAGTGGAGTGCAGTGGAGTGCATTGCAGTGGAATGGAGCAGAATGGAATGGAAAGGAGTGGAATGGACAGGAGTGGAGTGCACTGGAGAGGAGAGGATAGGAATGCAGTGGAATAGAATTGGATGTAATGGAACGTAGAGGAGTGGAGTGGAATGGAGTGGGCCAGAGTGGAATGGAATGGAATGCAATGGAAAGGAATGGAGTGGAATAGAATGGAATGGAATGGAATGGAATGGAATGGAGTGGGATGACTTGTAGTGGGGTGGAGTGAAATGGAGTATAATGGAATGGAGTGGAGTGGAGTGGAATGTGATAGAATGGAGAGGAGGGGAATGGAGCAGAATGGAATGGAGTGCAGCGGAATGGAGTGGAGTGGAATGGAATCAAATGGAGTGGAATGGAACAGAGTGGAATGGAATGGAGTGCAATAGACTAGAATTGAGTGTAGTGTAGTGGAATTTAGTGGAATGGACTGGAATGGAGTGGAATGGAATGGAATTGAGGGGAATGGAATGGAATGGAAAGGAATGGAAAGCAATGGAAAGGAATAGAATTGAATGCAACGGAATTAAAAGAATGCAATGGAATGCAATGGAATAGAATGCAATGGAATGTATAGTTGACATGTAATATGAGCTGAGATTGTGACACTGCACTCCAGCCAGGGTGACATGGTGATATCCTGTCGTAAGAAGTGAATGGAATGCAATGGAGTGAAATGGAATGGAATGAAATGGAATGGAGCGGAGTGGAAGGGAATGGAGTGGAATGAAATAGAATGCAGTGGACTGTAATGGCATGGAGTGGAAAGAAGTAGAGTGGAATGGAGTGGAATGGAATGGACTGGCATAGAATGGAGTGGAATTGAATGCAATGGAGTGGATTGGAAAGGAATGCAAAGGAGTAGAGTGGAGTAGAGTGGTGTGGAGTGGAGTGGAATGGAGCTGAATGTACTTCAATGGAGTACAATGGAATGGAACGGAGTGGAATGGAATGGAATGATATGAGGTGGATTGGAGTGGAATGTAGTGGAGTGGAATGGAATGGAATAGAATGGAATGGAGTAGAGTGTAATGGAATGCAGTGGCGATAAGTGGAGTGGAATGGAATGCATTGGAGTAGAGTGGAGTGGAATGGAATGGAATGGAGTGGAGTGGAGGGGAGTGGAGTGGAATGGAATTGAGTGAAGTGGAGTGCAGTTGAATGGAATATCGTGGTGTGGAGTGGAGTGGAAGTGAATGGAGTGAATAGGAGTGGAATGGAGTGGAAGGTAACGGAGTGGAATGGAGTCGAATGGAGTGGAATGGAGTAGAGTGGATTAGAGTGGAATGGTGTCGAACGGACTGGAATGGAATGGAATGGAGTGGAATGGAATTGAATCAAATGGAATGGAGTGGAGTGGAGTGGAGTGGAATGAAATGAAATGGAAGGGAGTGGAGAGAAACGCAGTTGATTGGAGTGGAGTGGAGTGGAAAGGAATGGAAAGGAGTGGGATGGAGACGTATGGATTGGAGTGGAATGGAGTGGAATGGAATGAAGTGGAAAGGAGTGGAACGGAGTGAAATTGAATTTAGTGGACTGGAGTGGAATGGAGTTAAATGGAATGGAATGGAATGGAGTGGAATGGAATGGAATGGAGTGGAGTGGAATGGAATAGAATGGCATGGAATGGAATAGAATGGGATGGAGTGGAGTGGAGAGGAGTGGAATGGATTGGAGTGAAGTGGAGTGGAATGGAATTGAGTGGAGCGGAGAGGAAAGGAATGGAATGGAGTGGAGTGGAATGGCATGGAATGGAGTGGAATGGAATGGATAGTAGTGGAGTGGAGTGGAGTGGATTGGAGTGTAGTGGAAGGGAATGGAGTGCAGTGTAATGGACTGGAATGGAGCAGAGCAGAATGGAGTGGACGGGACTGGAGTGGAATGGAATGGGATGGCATGGAATGGGAGCTGAGATTTTACCAATGTGCTCTAGGCAGGGTGACTGGGTGTCATACTCTCAAAAGAAAGGAATGGAATGGAACGCAGTGGAATGGAATGGAACAGAGTGGACATTAGTGGAGTGGAATGTGGAGGAATGGAATGAAATGGAACGTAATGGCATGAAATGGAGTGGTGTGGGGTGGAATGGATTATAGTGGAATGGGGTGGAAAGGAATGGGATGGAGTGGAATGAAGTGGAGTGCAGTGGAGTGGAACGGAGTTGAATGGCATAGAATTGAGTGGACAGTAGTGGAATGTTTTGGAATGCAATGGAATCCATTGTAATAGAATGGAATACAACGGAAAGTTGACATGGAGTGTGAGCTGAGATTGTGCCACTGCACTCCAGACTGGGTGACACGTTATATCCTGTGGATAGAAAGGAATGGAATGCAATAGAGTGAAATGGAATGGAGTGGAATGGAATTGAATGGAATGGAGTGGAGTGGAGTGGAGTCGAATGGAGACGAATGGAATGGGACGGAGTGGAATGGAACGGAGTGGAGTGGAGTATCGTGGAGTGAAATAGAATGGAATGCACTGGGTTGGAATGGAATGCAATGGACTGCTGAAAGGAAATGTGAGCTGTTATTGTTCCACTGCACTCCAGCCTTTGTGACGGAATGAAATCCTGTGGAAAAAAAGGAATGGAATGGAATGGAATGGAATGGAATGGAATGGAATGGAATGGAATGGAATGGAGTGGAGTGGAGTGGTGTGGAGAGGAGTGTAGTGGAGTGGAGTGAAATGGAGTGGAGTGTCGTGGAGGAGAGTGGAATGGAGTGGAATGGAATGGAGAGGAAAGGAACGGAGTGGAGTGGAATGGAACGGAGTGGAGTGGAATGGAATCCAATGGAATGAAATGGAATTGAATCGAATGGAATGAAGAAATATGTGCAGTGATTTGGCCACTGCGCTGGAGCCTGTGTGAGAGAGGGAGATCCTGTCGATAAAACAGTGTGGAATGGAAGGGATTGGAATGGAATGGAATGGAACGTATTGGAGTGGAGTGGAGTGGAATTGAGTGGAGTGGAGTGCACTGGAATGGAATGGAATGCAATGGAATGTAATGGAATGATGAAATGATATGTGAGCTGAGATTGTGCCACTGCACTCCACGCTGGGTGACAGAGTGAGATACTCTTGAAAGAAAGAAATGGAATGGAAAGAATTTTTAATTGGGTGGATTCGAGTGGACTGAAGTAGAGTGCAGTGGAATAGAGAGGAATGGAATGGAATGGAATCGGATGTAAAGGAATGGAATGATGTGGAGTGGAGTGGTGAGGAGTGTAGTGCTGTGGAATGGAGCAGAAAGTAACGGGATGGTGTGGAGTGGAGTGCAGTGCAGTGGAGTGGAGAGGATTGCAATGGCGTGGAATGGAATCGGATGTAAAGGAACGTACTGGAGTGGAGCGGAGTGGAAAGGAGTGGAATGGAATGGAATTGAATGTAATGGAAAGCAAAGGAATGGAATGGGATGCAATGGAATTTAATGCAATAGAATGCAGTTCAATAGAGAGTTGACATGTAATGTGAGCTGAGATTGTGCCTAAGCTGTCCAGGCTGTTTGACACAGTGATATCGTGTGGAAAGAATGGAATGGAATGCAGTGGTGTGAAATGGAATGGAATGTAGTGGACAGGAGTAGAATGGAGTGGAGTGAAGAGGAACAGAGTGGAATGGAATGGGATGCAGTGGAATGGAATGCAGTGGAGTGGAGTGAAATAGAAAGAAATGGAATGGGATGGAATGGAATGCAATGGAATGGAGAAGAGAAATGTGAGCTGAGATTGTGTGACTACACTCCAGCCTTAGTGACCGAGAGAGATTCTGTGGAAGGAAAGAACTGATTTCAAAGGAGTGGAATGGAAGGGAATGTAGTACAGTGGAGTAGAGTGGAATGGAGTGAAACAGAATAGAATGGAGTGGAAGGCAATGGAATGGAATGGAATGGAGTGGAGTGGAATAGAGAGGAGTGCACTGCAATGGAGTGGAGTGGAGTGGAAGGGAGTGGAATGCAATGGAATGTAGTGGAGTGCAGTGGAGTGGAATGGAATGGAGTGGACAGGAGTGGAAGGAGTAGAGTGGACTGGAATGGAATAGAATGGAACAGAATGCAGTGGAGTGGAGGGGAGTGGAGGTGAGTGGAGTGGCATGGAGTGGAATGGAATGGAATGGAGTGAAATGGAATCCAATGGATTGGAATGGAGTGGAGTGGAGTGGAGTGGAATGGAGAGGAGTGGAATGGAATGGAAGGGAATGCAACGGAACGCAGTGGTGTGGATTGGAATGCAGTGAAATGGAGTACTATGGAATCTAAAGGAGTGGAGTGGAGTCTAGTGGAGTGGAATGGAATGGAACAAAATGGAATGGAATGGCACGGAATGGAGTGGAGTAGAGTGGAGTGGGAAGGAAGGGAGATGAGTGGAATGGAGAGGAATGGAATGCAGTGGAGTGGATTGGATTGGAATGAACTGGAATGGAGAGGAATGGAATGAAGTGGAACGGAATGGACTGCAATGGAATTGAATGGAGTGAAGTGGAAAGTAGTGGAGTGGAGTGGAATGGAGTGGAAATGAATGGAATGGAGTGGAATGGAAGGGAATGGAGACAAGTGGATAGGAATTGACTGAAGCAGATTGGAGTGGAGTGGAGTGGAGTGGCATGGAATGGAATGAAGTGGATGGGAATGCAATGGAGTGGAATGAAATGGAATAAAATGGAATGGAGTGGAATGGAGAGGAATGGAGTGGAGTGGAGTGGAATGGAGGGGAGTAAGAGGAAGAGAATGGAATGGAATCGAAAGGAGGGAAGTGCAATTGTGTGGAGTGGAGTGGAGATGAAAGGAGTGGAGTGATGTGGAGTCGAGAGGAAAGGAATGGAATGGAATGGAATGGAGTTAAGTGGAGTGGAATGGAGTGGAAGGTAATGGAGTGGAATGAAAAGGAGTGGATTGGAATGGAGTGGAAAGGAATGGAGTGGAACGGAGTGGAGTAGAATGGAGTGGGTTGCAGAGGAGTGGAATGGAGTGGAATGGAAGGGAACGGAAAGGAATGTAGTGGAAAGGAATGGAATGGAGTGGATTGAAATTGAATGGAAAGGATTGGAGTGCAGTGGACTGGAGGGGAGTGGAATAAAATGGAGTATAGTGCAGTGGAATGGACTGGACTGGAGTGGAGATGAGTGGAGTGGACTGGAATGGAATGGAGTGGAGTGGAATGGTGTGGAGTGGGGTGGAAAGGAATGGAACAGAATGGAATGGAGAGGAATGGAGTGGCATGTAGTGGAGTGGAGTGAAGTGGAAAGGAATGGCATGGAATGGAGTAGAGTGGAATGGAGGGGTATGGAATGGAATGGAATGGAATTGAGTGGAATGGAGTGGAATGGAGTGGAGTGGAGAGGAATGGAATGGAGTGGAAAGGTCTGAAAGGAGTGGAATGGAGTGGAGTGGAATGCAATGGAGTAGATTGGAATGAAGTGGAAAGGAATAGAATGGAGAGAAGTAGAGTAGAATGGAGTGGATTGGAATGGAGGGGAGCAGAGTGGAGTTAACAGCGGTGGATTGGAATACAGTGGATGGGGTAGAGTGGAAGGGAGTGGAATTATATGGAATGGAATGGATTGGAGTGGAGTGGAAGGGAGTGGAGTGGAGTTGAAAGTAGAGGAATCGAAAGAAGTGGAAAGGAGTGGAGTAGAGTGGATTAGAGTGGATTGGAATGGAATGGAGTGGAGTGGAATGGTGTGGAAACGAATGGAAGGGAGGGGAGTGGAATGGAACGAAATGGAATGGAATGTAGTGGAATGGAGAGGAGTGGAGTGGACTGGAGTGGAATGTAATCGAATGGAGTGTACTGGAGTGGAATGTATTTGAGAGGCGGGTAATGGAGAGGAATTGAGTGGAGTGGAGTGGAGTGAAATACATCGGAATGGCACGGAATTGAATGGAATGGAGGGGAGTGGAATGCAGTGGAGTGGAGTCGATTGGAGTGGTGAGGAATAGAACGGAGTGGCATGGAATGGAGCACAGTGGAATGCAATGGAGTGGAGTGGATTGGAAAGGGGTGGAGTGGAGTGACGATGGGTGAAGTGGAATGTAATGGAGTGGAGTGCAGAGGAGTCTCATGGAATGGAATGGAATGGAACGCAATGGAAGCTGAGATTGTACCACTGCGCTCCAGGATGGGTGACACAGTGTGATACTCTCAAAAGAAAGGAATGGAATGGAATGCAGTGGAATGGAATGGAATGCAATGGGGTGCATTGGAGTGGAGTGGAGTGAAGTGAAGTGGATTGGAGTGGAATGGAGAGGAATGGAACGGAATGGAATGGAATGAAGTAGACTGGAGTGGGGTGGAGTTGAGTGCAATGGAATGGAGCGAAATGGAATCAGATGCAGAGAAATGGAGTAGAGAGGAGTGCAGTAGAGTGGAAAGGAGTGCAATGGAGTGGAATGGAATCGGAAGTAACGGAAAGTAGTGGAGTGGATGGAACGGAAAGGAAAGGAGTGGAGCGGAGTGGAATGGAACGGAGCGGGAGGTGGGTTGGGGCCACTGCACTCCAGGCTGGCTGGCTGACTGAGGTATTCTCGCAATAAAGGAATGGAATGGAATGCCGTAGAATGGAATGGAACGGAGTGGAGTGGAGTGGAATGGAGTGAGTTGGAGCAGAGTGGAATGAAGAATGCAATGGGATGGAAGGGAATTGAATGAAATGCAGTGGAGTGCAGTGGAGTGCATTGCAGTGGAATGGAGCAGAATGGAATGGAAAGGAGTGGAATGGACAGGAGTGGAGTGCACTGGAGAGGAGAGGATAGGAATGCAGTGGAATAGAATTGGATGTAATGGAACGTAGAGGAGTGGAGTGGAATGGAGTGGGCCAGAGTGGAATGGAATGGAATGCAATGGAAAGGAATGGAGTGGAATAGAATGGAATGGAATGGAATGGAATGGAATGGAGTGGGATGACTTGTAGTGGGGTGGAGTGAAATGGAGTATAATGGAATGGAGTGGAGTGGAGTGGAATGTGATAGAATGGAGAGGAGGGGAATGGAGCAGAATGGAATGGAGTGCAGCGGAATGGAGTGGAGTGGAATGGAATCAAATGGAGTGGAATGGAACAGAGTGGAATGGAATGGAGTGCAATAGACTAGAATTGAGTGTAGTGTAGTGGAATTTAGTGGAATGGACTGGAATGGAGTGGAATGGAATGGAATTGAGGGGAATGGAATGGAATGGAAAGGAATGGAAAGCAATGGAAA
The DNA here is from genome assembly GCF_028885655.2 of Pongo abelii. Taxonomy (NCBI): domain Eukaryota; kingdom Metazoa; phylum Chordata; class Mammalia; order Primates; family Hominidae; genus Pongo; species Pongo abelii. The sequence continues at coordinate 25,293,186 of NC_072009.2, read as the reverse complement.
GGAATAGAATTGAATGCAACGGAATTAAAAGAATGCAATGGAATGCAATGGAATAGAATGCAATGGAATGTATAGTTGACATGTAATATGAGCTGAGATTGTGACACTGCACTCCAGCCAGGGTGACATGGTGATATCCTGTCGTAAGAAGTGAATGGAATGCAATGGAGTGAAATGGAATGGAATGAAATGGAATGGAGCGGAGTGGAAGGGAATGGAGTGGAATGAAATAGAATGCAGTGGACTGTAATGGCATGGAGTGGAAAGAAGTAGAGTGGAATGGAGTGGAATGGAATGGACTGGCATAGAATGGAGTGGAATTGAATGCAATGGAGTGGATTGGAAAGGAATGCAAAGGAGTAGAGTGGAGTAGAGTGGTGTGGAGTGGAGTGGAATGGAGCTGAATGTACTTCAATGGAGTACAATGGAATGGAACGGAGTGGAATGGAATGGAATGATATGAGGTGGATTGGAGTGGAATGTAGTGGAGTGGAATGGAATGGAATAGAATGGAATGGAGTAGAGTGTAATGGAATGCAGTGGCGATAAGTGGAGTGGAATGGAATGCATTGGAGTAGAGTGGAGTGGAATGGAATGGAATGGAGTGGAGTGGAGGGGAGTGGAGTGGAATGGAATTGAGTGAAGTGGAGTGCAGTTGAATGGAATATCGTGGTGTGGAGTGGAGTGGAAGTGAATGGAGTGAATAGGAGTGGAATGGAGTGGAAGGTAACGGAGTGGAATGGAGTCGAATGGAGTGGAATGGAGTAGAGTGGATTAGAGTGGAATGGTGTCGAACGGACTGGAATGGAATGGAATGGAGTGGAATGGAATTGAATCAAATGGAATGGAGTGGAGTGGAGTGGAGTGGAATGAAATGAAATGGAAGGGAGTGGAGAGAAACGCAGTTGATTGGAGTGGAGTGGAGTGGAAAGGAATGGAAAGGAGTGGGATGGAGACGTATGGATTGGAGTGGAATGGAGTGGAATGGAATGAAGTGGAAAGGAGTGGAACGGAGTGAAATTGAATTTAGTGGACTGGAGTGGAATGGAGTTAAATGGAATGGAATGGAATGGAGTGGAATGGAATGGAATGGAGTGGAGTGGAATGGAATAGAATGGCATGGAATGGAATAGAATGGGATGGAGTGGAGTGGAGAGGAGTGGAATGGATTGGAGTGAAGTGGAGTGGAATGGAATTGAGTGGAGCGGAGAGGAAAGGAATGGAATGGAGTGGAGTGGAATGGCATGGAATGGAGTGGAATGGAATGGATAGTAGTGGAGTGGAGTGGAGTGGATTGGAGTGTAGTGGAAGGGAATGGAGTGCAGTGTAATGGACTGGAATGGAGCAGAGCAGAATGGAGTGGACGGGACTGGAGTGGAATGGAATGGGATGGCATGGAATGGGAGCTGAGATTTTACCAATGTGCTCTAGGCAGGGTGACTGGGTGTCATACTCTCAAAAGAAAGGAATGGAATGGAACGCAGTGGAATGGAATGGAACAGAGTGGACATTAGTGGAGTGGAATGTGGAGGAATGGAATGAAATGGAACGTAATGGCATGAAATGGAGTGGTGTGGGGTGGAATGGATTATAGTGGAATGGGGTGGAAAGGAATGGGATGGAGTGGAATGAAGTGGAGTGCAGTGGAGTGGAACGGAGTTGAATGGCATAGAATTGAGTGGACAGTAGTGGAATGTTTTGGAATGCAATGGAATCCATTGTAATAGAATGGAATACAACGGAAAGTTGACATGGAGTGTGAGCTGAGATTGTGCCACTGCACTCCAGACTGGGTGACACGTTATATCCTGTGGATAGAAAGGAATGGAATGCAATAGAGTGAAATGGAATGGAGTGGAATGGAATTGAATGGAATGGAGTGGAGTGGAGTGGAGTCGAATGGAGACGAATGGAATGGGACGGAGTGGAATGGAACGGAGTGGAGTGGAGTATCGTGGAGTGAAATAGAATGGAATGCACTGGGTTGGAATGGAATGCAATGGACTGCTGAAAGGAAATGTGAGCTGTTATTGTTCCACTGCACTCCAGCCTTTGTGACGGAATGAAATCCTGTGGAAAAAAAGGAATGGAATGGAATGGAATGGAATGGAATGGAATGGAATGGAATGGAATGGAATGGAGTGGAGTGGAGTGGTGTGGAGAGGAGTGTAGTGGAGTGGAGTGAAATGGAGTGGAGTGTCGTGGAGGAGAGTGGAATGGAGTGGAATGGAATGGAGAGGAAAGGAACGGAGTGGAGTGGAATGGAACGGAGTGGAGTGGAATGGAATCCAATGGAATGAAATGGAATTGAATCGAATGGAATGAAGAAATATGTGCAGTGATTTGGCCACTGCGCTGGAGCCTGTGTGAGAGAGGGAGATCCTGTCGATAAAACAGTGTGGAATGGAAGGGATTGGAATGGAATGGAATGGAACGTATTGGAGTGGAGTGGAGTGGAATTGAGTGGAGTGGAGTGCACTGGAATGGAATGGAATGCAATGGAATGTAATGGAATGATGAAATGATATGTGAGCTGAGATTGTGCCACTGCACTCCACGCTGGGTGACAGAGTGAGATACTCTTGAAAGAAAGAAATGGAATGGAAAGAATTTTTAATTGGGTGGATTCGAGTGGACTGAAGTAGAGTGCAGTGGAATAGAGAGGAATGGAATGGAATGGAATCGGATGTAAAGGAATGGAATGATGTGGAGTGGAGTGGTGAGGAGTGTAGTGCTGTGGAATGGAGCAGAAAGTAACGGGATGGTGTGGAGTGGAGTGCAGTGCAGTGGAGTGGAGAGGATTGCAATGGCGTGGAATGGAATCGGATGTAAAGGAACGTACTGGAGTGGAGCGGAGTGGAAAGGAGTGGAATGGAATGGAATTGAATGTAATGGAAAGCAAAGGAATGGAATGGGATGCAATGGAATTTAATGCAATAGAATGCAGTTCAATAGAGAGTTGACATGTAATGTGAGCTGAGATTGTGCCTAAGCTGTCCAGGCTGTTTGACACAGTGATATCGTGTGGAAAGAATGGAATGGAATGCAGTGGTGTGAAATGGAATGGAATGTAGTGGACAGGAGTAGAATGGAGTGGAGTGAAGAGGAACAGAGTGGAATGGAATGGGATGCAGTGGAATGGAATGCAGTGGAGTGGAGTGAAATAGAAAGAAATGGAATGGGATGGAATGGAATGCAATGGAATGGAGAAGAGAAATGTGAGCTGAGATTGTGTGACTACACTCCAGCCTTAGTGACCGAGAGAGATTCTGTGGAAGGAAAGAACTGATTTCAAAGGAGTGGAATGGAAGGGAATGTAGTACAGTGGAGTAGAGTGGAATGGAGTGAAACAGAATAGAATGGAGTGGAAGGCAATGGAATGGAATGGAATGGAGTGGAGTGGAATAGAGAGGAGTGCACTGCAATGGAGTGGAGTGGAGTGGAAGGGAGTGGAATGCAATGGAATGTAGTGGAGTGCAGTGGAGTGGAATGGAATGGAGTGGACAGGAGTGGAAGGAGTAGAGTGGACTGGAATGGAATAGAATGGAACAGAATGCAGTGGAGTGGAGGGGAGTGGAGGTGAGTGGAGTGGCATGGAGTGGAATGGAATGGAATGGAGTGAAATGGAATCCAATGGATTGGAATGGAGTGGAGTGGAGTGGAGTGGAATGGAGAGGAGTGGAATGGAATGGAAGGGAATGCAACGGAACGCAGTGGTGTGGATTGGAATGCAGTGAAATGGAGTACTATGGAATCTAAAGGAGTGGAGTGGAGTCTAGTGGAGTGGAATGGAATGGAACAAAATGGAATGGAATGGCACGGAATGGAGTGGAGTAGAGTGGAGTGGGAAGGAAGGGAGATGAGTGGAATGGAGAGGAATGGAATGCAGTGGAGTGGATTGGATTGGAATGAACTGGAATGGAGAGGAATGGAATGAAGTGGAACGGAATGGACTGCAATGGAATTGAATGGAGTGAAGTGGAAAGTAGTGGAGTGGAGTGGAATGGAGTGGAAATGAATGGAATGGAGTGGAATGGAAGGGAATGGAGACAAGTGGATAGGAATTGACTGAAGCAGATTGGAGTGGAGTGGAGTGGAGTGGCATGGAATGGAATGAAGTGGATGGGAATGCAATGGAGTGGAATGAAATGGAATAAAATGGAATGGAGTGGAATGGAGAGGAATGGAGTGGAGTGGAGTGGAATGGAGGGGAGTAAGAGGAAGAGAATGGAATGGAATCGAAAGGAGGGAAGTGCAATTGTGTGGAGTGGAGTGGAGATGAAAGGAGTGGAGTGATGTGGAGTCGAGAGGAAAGGAATGGAATGGAATGGAATGGAGTTAAGTGGAGTGGAATGGAGTGGAAGGTAATGGAGTGGAATGAAAAGGAGTGGATTGGAATGGAGTGGAAAGGAATGGAGTGGAACGGAGTGGAGTAGAATGGAGTGGGTTGCAGAGGAGTGGAATGGAGTGGAATGGAAGGGAACGGAAAGGAATGTAGTGGAAAGGAATGGAATGGAGTGGATTGAAATTGAATGGAAAGGATTGGAGTGCAGTGGACTGGAGGGGAGTGGAATAAAATGGAGTATAGTGCAGTGGAATGGACTGGACTGGAGTGGAGATGAGTGGAGTGGACTGGAATGGAATGGAGTGGAGTGGAATGGTGTGGAGTGGGGTGGAAAGGAATGGAACAGAATGGAATGGAGAGGAATGGAGTGGCATGTAGTGGAGTGGAGTGAAGTGGAAAGGAATGGCATGGAATGGAGTAGAGTGGAATGGAGGGGTATGGAATGGAATGGAATGGAATTGAGTGGAATGGAGTGGAATGGAGTGGAGTGGAGAGGAATGGAATGGAGTGGAAAGGTCTGAAAGGAGTGGAATGGAGTGGAGTGGAATGCAATGGAGTAGATTGGAATGAAGTGGAAAGGAATAGAATGGAGAGAAGTAGAGTAGAATGGAGTGGATTGGAATGGAGGGGAGCAGAGTGGAGTTAACAGCGGTGGATTGGAATACAGTGGATGGGGTAGAGTGGAAGGGAGTGGAATTATATGGAATGGAATGGATTGGAGTGGAGTGGAAGGGAGTGGAGTGGAGTTGAAAGTAGAGGAATCGAAAGAAGTGGAAAGGAGTGGAGTAGAGTGGATTAGAGTGGATTGGAATGGAATGGAGTGGAGTGGAATGGTGTGGAAACGAATGGAAGGGAGGGGAGTGGAATGGAACGAAATGGAATGGAATGTAGTGGAATGGAGAGGAGTGGAGTGGACTGGAGTGGAATGTAATCGAATGGAGTGTACTGGAGTGGAATGTATTTGAGAGGCGGGTAATGGAGAGGAATTGAGTGGAGTGGAGTGGAGTGAAATACATCGGAATGGCACGGAATTGAATGGAATGGAGGGGAGTGGAATGCAGTGGAGTGGAGTCGATTGGAGTGGTGAGGAATAGAACGGAGTGGCATGGAATGGAGCACAGTGGAATGCAATGGAGTGGAGTGGATTGGAAAGGGGTGGAGTGGAGTGACGATGGGTGAAGTGGAATGTAATGGAGTGGAGTGCAGAGGAGTCTCATGGAATGGAATGGAATGGAACGCAATGGAAGCTGAGATTGTACCACTGCGCTCCAGGATGGGTGACACAGTGTGATACTCTCAAAAGAAAGGAATGGAATGGAATGCAGTGGAATGGAATGGAATGCAATGGGGTGCATTGGAGTGGAGTGGAGTGAAGTGAAGTGGATTGGAGTGGAATGGAGAGGAATGGAACGGAATGGAATGGAATGAAGTAGACTGGAGTGGGGTGGAGTTGAGTGCAATGGAATGGAGCGAAATGGAATCAGATGCAGAGAAATGGAGTAGAGAGGAGTGCAGTAGAGTGGAAAGGAGTGCAATGGAGTGGAATGGAATCGGAAGTAACGGAAAGTAGTGGAGTGGATGGAACGGAAAGGAAAGGAGTGGAGCGGAGTGGAATGGAACGGAGCGGGAGGTGGGTTGGGGCCACTGCACTCCAGGCTGGCTGGCTGACTGAGGTATTCTCGCAATAAAGGAATGGAATGGAATGCCGTAGAGTGGAATGGAACGGAGTGGAGTGGAGTGGAATGGAGTGAGTTGGAGCAGAGTGGAATGAAGAATGCAATGGGATGGAAGGGAATTGAATGAAATGCAGTGGAGTGCAGTGGAGTGCATTGCAGTGGAATGGAGCAGAATGGAATGGAAAGGAGTGGAATGGACAGAAGTGGAGTGCACTGGAGAGGAGAGGATAGGAATGCAGTGGAATGGAATTGGATGTAATGGAACGTAGAGGAGTGGAGTGGAATGGAGTAGGACAGAGTGGAATGGAATGGAATGCAATGGAAAGGAATGGAGTGGAATAGAATGGAATGGAATGGAATGGAATGGAGTGGGATGACTTGTAGTGGGGTGGAGTGAAATGGAGTATAATGGAATGGAGTGGAGTGGAGTGGAATGTGATAGAATGGAGAGGAGGGGAATGGAGCAGAATGGAATGGAGTGCAGCGGAATGGAGTGGAGTGGAATGGAATCAAATGGAGTGGAATGGAACAGAGTGGAATGGAATGGAGTGCAATAGACTAGAATTGAGTGTAGTGTAGTGGAATTTAGTGGAATGGACTGGAATGGAGTGGAATGGAATGGAATTGAGGGGAATGGAATGGAATGGAAAGGAATGGAAAGCAATGGAAAGGAATAGAATTGAATGCAACGGAATTAAAAGAATGCAATGGAATGCAATGGAATAGAATGCAATGGAATGTATAGTTGACATGTAATATGAGCTGAGATTGTGACACTGCACTCCAGCCAGGGTGACATGGTGATATCCTGTCGTAAGAAGTGAATGGAATGCAATGGAGTGAAATGGAATGGAATGAAATGGAATGGAGCGGAGTGGAAGGGAATGGAGTGGAATGAAATAGAATGCAGTGGACTGTAATGGCATGGAGTGGAAAGAAGTAGAGTGGAATGGAGTGGAATGGAATGGACTGGCATAGAATGGAGTGGAATTGAATGCAATGGAGTGGATTGGAAAGGAATGCAAAGGAGTAGAGTGGAGTAGAGTGGTGTGGAGTGGAGTGGAATGGAGCTGAATGTACTTCAATGGAGTACAATGGAATGGAACGGAGTGGAATGGAATGGAATGATATGAGGTGGATTGGAGTGGAATGTAGTGGAGTGGAATGGAATGGAATAGAATGGAATGGAGTAGAGTGTAATGGAATGCAGTGGCGATAAGTGGAGTGGAATGGAATGCATTGGATTAGAGTGGAGTGGAATGGAATGGAATGGAGTGGAGTGGAGGGGAGTGGAGTGGAATGGAATTGAGTGAAGTGGAGTGCAGTTGAATGGAATATCGTGGTGTGGAGTGGAGTGGAAGTGAATGGAGTGAATAGGAGTGGAATGGAGTGGAAGGTAACGGAGTGGAATGGAGTCGAATGGAGTGGAATGGAGTAGAGTGGATTAGAGTGGAATGGTGTCGAACGGACTGGAATGGAATGGAATGGAGTGGAATGGAATTGAATCAAATGGAATGGAGTGGAGTGGAGTGGAGTGGAATGAAATGAAATGGAAGGGAGTGGAGAGAAACGCAGTTGATTGGAGTGGAGTGGAGTGGAAAGGAATGGAAAGGAGTGGGATGGAGACGTATGGATTGGAGTGGAATGGAGTGGAATGGAATGAAGTGGAAAGGAGTGGAACGGAGTGAAATTGAATTTAGTGGACTGGAGTGGAATGGAGTTAAATGGAATGGAATGGAATGGAGTGGAATGGAATGGAATGGAGTGGAGTGGAATGGAATAGAATGGCATGGAATGGAATAGAATGGGATGGAGTGGAGTGGAGAGGAGTGGAATGGATTGGAGTGAAGTGGAGTGGAATGGAATTGAGTGGAGCGGAGAGGAAAGGAATGGAATGGAGTGGAGTGGAATGGCATGGAATGGAGTGGAATGGAATGGATAGTAGTGGAGTGGAGTGGAGTGGATTGGAGTGTAGTGGAAGGGAATGGAGTGCAGTGTAATGGACTGGAATGGAGCAGAGCAGAATGGAGTGGACGGGACTGGAGTGGAATGGAATGGGATGGCATGGAATGGGAGCTGAGATTTTACCAATGTGCTCTAGGCAGGGTGACTGGGTGTCATACTCTCAAAAGAAAGGAATGGAATGGAACGCAGTGGAATGGAATGGAACAGAGTGGACATTAGTGGAGTGGAATGTGGAGGAATGGAATGAAATGGAACGTAATGGCATGAAATGGAGTGGTGTGGGGTGGAATGGATTATAGTGGAATGGGGTGGAAAGGAATGGGATGGAGTGGAATGAAGTGGAGTGCAGTGGAGTGGAACGGAGTTGAATGGCATAGAATTGAGTGGACAGTAGTGGAATGTTTTGGAATGCAATGGAATCCATTGTAATAGAATGGAATACAACGGAAAGTTGACATGGAGTGTGAGCTGAGATTGTGCCACTGCACTCCAGACTGGGTGACACGTTATATCCTGTGGATAGAAAGGAATGGAATGCAATAGAGTGAAATGGAATGGAGTGGAATGGAATTGAATGGAATGGAGTGGAGTGGAGTGGAGTCGAATGGAGACGAATGGAATGGGACGGAGTGGAATGGAACGGAGTGGAGTGGAGTATCGTGGAGTGAAATAGAATGGAATGCACTGGGTTGGAATGGAATGCAATGGACTGCTGAAAGGAAATGTGAGCTGTTATTGTTCCACTGCACTCCAGCCTTTGTGACGGAATGAAATCCTGTGGAAAAAAAGGAATGGAATGGAATGGAATGGAATGGAATGGAATGGAATGGAATGGAATGGAGTGGAGTGGAGTGGTGTGGAGAGGAGTGTAGTGGAGTGGAGTGAAATGGAGTGGAGTGTCGTGGAGGAGAGTGGAATGGAGTGGAATGGAATGGAGAGGAAAGGAACGGAGTGGAGTGGAATGGAACGGAGTGGAGTGGAATGGAATCCAATGGAATGAAATGGAATTGAATCGAATGGAATGAAGAAATATGGGCAGTGATTTGGCCACTGCGCTGGAGCCTGTGTGAGAGAGGGAGATCCTGTCGATAAAACAGTGTGGAATGGAAGGGATTGGAATGGAATGGAATGGAACGTATTGGAGTGGAGTGGAGTGGAATTGAGTGGAGTGGAGTGCACTGGAATGGAATGGAATGCAATGGAATGTAATGGAATGATGAAATGATATGTGAGCTGAGATTGTGCCACTGCACTCCACGCTGGGTGACAGAGTGAGATACTCTTGAAAGAAAGAAATGGAATGGAAAGAATTTTTAATTGGGTGGATTCGAGTGGACTGAAGTAGAGTGCAGTGGAATAGAGAGGAATGGAATGGAATGGAATCGGATGTAAAGGAATGGAATGATGTGGAGTGGAGTGGTGAGGAGTGTAGTGCTGTGGAATGGAGCAGAAAGTAACGGGATGGTGTGGAGTGGAGTGCAGTGCAGTGGAGTGGAGAGGATTGCAATGGCGTGGAATGGAATCGGATGTAAAGGAACGTACTGGAGTGGAGCGGAGTGGAAAGGAGTGGAATGGAATGGAATTGAATGTAATGGAAAGCAAAGGAATGGAATGGGATGCAATGGAATTTAATGCAATAGAATGCAGTTCAATAGAGAGTTGACATGTAATGTGAGCTGAGATTGTGCCTAAGCTCTCCAGGCTGTTTGACACAGTGATATCGTGTGGAAAGAATGGAATGGAATGCAGTGGTGTGAAATGGAATGGAATGTAGTGGACAGGAGTAGAATGGAGTGGAGTGAAGAGGAACAGAGTGGAATGGAATGGGATGCAGTGGAATGGAATGCAGTGGAGTGGAGTGAAATAGAAAGAAATGGAATGGGATGGAATGGAATGCAATGGAATGGAGAAGAGAAATGTGAGCTGAGATTGTGTGACTACACTCCAGCCTTAGTGACCGAGAGAGATTCTGTGGAAGGAAAGAACTGATTTCAAAGGAGTGGAATGGAAGGGAATGTAGTACAGTGGAGTAGAGTGGAATGGAGTGAAACAGAATAGAATGGAGTGGAAGGCAATGGAATGGAATGGAATGGAGTGGAGTGGAATAGAGAGGAGTGCACTGCAATGGAGTGGAGTGGAGTGGAAGGGAGTGGAATGCAATGGAATGTAGTGGAGTGCAGTGGAGTGGAATGGAATGGAGTGGACAGGAGTGGAAGGAGTAGAGTGGACTGGAATGGAATAGAATGGAACAGAATGCAGTGGAGTGGAAGGGAGTGGAGGTGAGTGGAGTGGCATGGAGTGGAATGGAATGGAATGGAGTGAAATGGAATCCAATGGATTGGAATGGAGTGGAGTGGAGTGGAGTGGAATGGAGAGGAGTCGAATGGAATGGAAGGGAATGCAACGGAACGCAGTGGTGTGGATTGGAATGCAGTGAAATGGAGTACTATGGAATCTAAAGGAGTGGAGTGGAGTCTAGTGGAGTGGAATGGAATGGAACAAAATGGAATGGAATGGCACGGAATGGAGTGGAGTAGAGTGGAGTGGGAAGGAAGGGAGATGAGTGGAATGGAGAGGAATGGAATGCAGTGGAGTGGATTGGATTGGAATGAACTGGAATGGAGAGGAATGGAATGAAGTGGAACGGAATGGACTGCAATGGAATTGAATGGAGTGAAGTGGAAAGTAGTGGAGTGGAGTGGAATGGAGTGGAAATGAATGGAATGGAGTGGAATGGAAGGGAATGGAGACAAGTGGATAGGAATTGACTGAAGCAGATTGGAGTGGAGTGGAGTGGAGTGGCATGGAATGGAATGAAGTGGATGGGAATGCAATGGAGTGGAATGAAATGGAATAAAATGGAATGGAGTGGAATGGAGAGGAATGGAGTGGAGTGGAGTGGAATGGAGGGGAGTAAGAGGAAGAGAATGGAATGGAATCGAAAGGAGGGAAGTGCAATTGTGTGGAGTGGAGTGGAGATGAAAGGAGTGGAGTGATGTGGAGTCGAGAGGAAAGGAATGGAATGGAATGGAATGGAGTTAAGTGGAGTGGAATGGAGTGGAAGGTAATGGAGTGGAATGAAAAGGAGTGGATTGGAATGGAGTGGAAAGGAATGGAGTGGAACGGAGTGGAGTAGAATGGAGTGGGTTGCAGAGGAGTGGAATGGAGTGGAATGGAAGGGAACGGAAAGGAATGTAGTGGAAAGGAATCGAATGGAGTGGATTGAAATTGAATGGAAAGGATTGGAGTGCAGTGGACTGGAGGGGAGTGGAATAAAATGGAGTATAGTGCAGTGGAATGGAGTGGACTGGAGTGGAGATGAGTGGAGTGGACTGGAATGGAATGGAGTGGAGTGGAATGGTGTGGAGTGGGGTGGAAAGGAATGGAACAGAATGGAATGGAGAGGAATGGAGTGGCATGTAGTGGAGTGGAGTGAAGTGGAAAGGAATGGCATGGAATGGAGTAGAGTGGAATGGAGGGGTATGGAATGGAATGGAATGGAATTGAGTGGAATGGAGTGGAATGGAGTGGAGTGGAGAGGAATGGAATGGAGTGGAAAGGTCTGAAAGGAGTGGAATGGAGTGGAGTGGAATGCAATGGAGTAGATTGGAATGAAGTGGAAAGGAATAGAATGGAGAGAAGTAGAGTAGAATGGAGTGGATTGGAATGGAGGGGAGCAGAGTGGAGTTAACAGCGGTGGATTGGAATACAGTGGATGGGGTAGAGTGGAAGGGAGTGGAATTATATGGAATGGAATGGATTGGAGTGGAGTGGAAGGGAGTGGAGTGGAGTTGAAAGTAGAGGAATCGAAAGAAGTGGAAAGGAGTGGAGTAGAGTGGATTAGAGTGGATTGGAATGGAATGGAGTGGAGTGGAATGGTGTGGAAACGAATGGAAGGGAGGGGAGTGGAATGGAACGAAATGGAATGGAATGTAGTGGAATGGAGAGGAGTGGAGTGGACTGGAGTGGAATGTAATCGAATGGAGTGTACTGGAGTGGAATGTATTTGAGAGGCGGGTAATGGAGAGGAATTGAGTGGAGTGGAGTGGAGTGAAATACATCGGAATGGCACGGAATTGAATGGAATGGAGGGGAGTGGAATGCAGTGGAGTGGAGTCGATTGGAGTGGTGAGGAATAGAACGGAGTGGCATGGAATGGAGCACAGTGGAATGCAATGGAGTGGAGTGGATTGGAAAGGGGTGGAGTGGAGTGACGATGGGTGAAGTGGAATGTAATGGAGTGGAGTGCAGAGGAGTCTCATGGAATGGAATGGAATGGAATGCAATGGAAGCTGAGATTGTACCACTGCGCTCCAGGATGGGTGACACAGTGTGATACTCTCAAAAGAAAGGAATGGAATGGAATGCAGTGGAATGGAATGGAATGCAATGGGGTGCATTGGAGTGGAGTGGAGTGAAGTGAAGTGGATTGGAGTGGAATGGAGAGGAATGGAACGGAATGGAATGGAATGAAGTAGACTGGAGTGGGGTGGAGTTGAGTGCAATGGAATGGAGCGAAATGGAATCAGATGCAGAGAAATGGAGTAGAGAGGAGTGCAGTAGAGTGGAAAGGAGTGCAATGGAGTGGAATGGAATCGGAAGTAACGGAAAGTAGTGGAGTGGATGGAACGGAAAGGAAAGGAGTGGAGCGGAGTGGAATGGAACGGAGCGGGAGGTGGGTTGGGGCCACTGCACTCCAGGCTGGCTGGCTGACTGAGGTATTCTCGCAATAAAGGAATGGAATGGAATGCCGTAGAGTGGAATGGAACGGAGTGGAGTGGAGTGGAATGGAGTGAGTTGGAGCAGAGTGGAATGAAGAATGCAATGGGATGGAAGGGAATTGAATGAAATGCAGTGGAGTGCAGTGGAGTGCATTGCAGTGGAATGGAGCAGAATGGAATGGAAAGGAGTGGAATGGACAGAAGTGGAGTGCACTGGAGAGGAGAGGATAGGAATGCAGTGGAATGGAATTGGATGTAATGGAACGTAGAGGAGTGGAGTGGAATGGAGTGGGCCAGAGTGGAATGGAATGGAATGCAATGGAAAGGAATGGAGTGGAATAGAATGGAATGGAATGGAATGGAATGGAATGGAGTGGGATGACTTGTAGTGGGGTGGAGTGAAATGGAGTATAATGGAATGGAGTGGAGTGGAGTGGAATGTGATAGAATGGAGAGGAGGGGAATGGAGCAGAATGGAATGGAGTGCAGCGGAATGGAGTGGAGTGGAATGGAATCAAATGGAGTGGAATGGAACAGAGTGGAATGGAATGGAGTGCAATAGACTAGAATTGAGTGTAGTGTAGTGGAATTTAGTGGAATGGACTGGAATGGAGTGGAATGGAATGGAATTGAGGGGAATGGAATGGAATGGAAAGGAATGGAAAGCAATGGAAAGGAATAGAATTGAATGCAACGGAATTAAAAGAATGCAATGGAATGCAATGGAATAGAATGCAATGGAATGTATAGTTGACATGTAATATGAGCTGAGATTGTGACACTGCACTCCAGCCAGGGTGACATGGTGATATCCTGTCGTAAGAAGTGAATGGAATGCAATGGAGTGAAATGGAATGGAATGAAATGGAATGGAGCGGAGTGGAAGGGAATGGAGTGGAATGAAATAGAATGCAGTGGACTGTAATGGCATGGAGTGGAAAGAAGTAGAGTGGAATGGAGTGGAATGGAATGGACTGGCATAGAATGGAGTGGAATTGAATGCAATGGAGTGGATTGGAAAGGAATGCAAAGGAGTAGAGTGGAGTAGAGTGGTGTGGAGTGGAGTGGAATGGAGCTGAATGTACTTCAATGGAGTACAATGGAATGGAACGGAGTGGAATGGAATGGAATGATATGAGGTGGATTGGAGTGGAATGTAGTGGAGTGGAATGGAATGGAATAGAATGGAATGGAGTAGAGTGTAATGGAATGCAGTGGCGATAAGTGGAGTGGAATGGAATGCACTGGAGTAGAGTGGAGTGGAATGGAATGGAATGGAGTGGAGTGGAGGGGAGTGGAGTTGAATGGAATTGAGTGAAGTGGAGTGCAGTTGAATGGAATATCGTGGTGTGGAGTGGAGTGGAAGTGAATGGAGTGAATAGGAGTGGAATGGAGTGGAAGGTAACGGAGTGGAATGGAGTCGAATGGAGTGGAATGGAGTAGAGTGGATTAGAGTGGAATGGTGTCGAACGGACTGGAATGGAATGGAATGGAGTGGAATGGAATTGAATCAAATGGAATGGAGTGGAGTGGAGTGGAGTGGAATGAAATGAAATGGAAGGGAGTGGAGAGAAACGCAGTTGATTGGAGTGGAGTGGAGTGGAAAGGAATGGAAAGGAGTGGGATGGAGACGTATGGATTGGAGTGGAATGGAGTGGAATGGAATGAAGTGGAAAGGAGTGGAACGGAGTGAAATTGAATTTAGTGGACTGGAGTGGAATGGAGTTAAATGGAATGGAATGGAATGGAGTGGAATGGAATGGAATGGAGTGGAGTGGAATGGAATAGAATGGCATGGAATGGAATAGAATGGGATGGAGTGGAGTGGAGAGGAGTGGAATGGATTGGAGTGAAGTGGAGTGGAATGGAATTGAGTGGAGCGGAGAGGAAAGGAATGGAATGGAGTGGAGTGGAATGGCATGGAAAGGAGTGGAATGGAATGGATAGTAGTGGAGTGAAGTGGAGTGGATTGGAGTGTAGTGGAAGGGAATGGAGTGCAGTGTAATGGACTGGAATGGAGCAGAGCAGAATGGAGTGGACTGGACTGGAGTGGAATGGAATGGGATGGCATGGAATGGGAGCTGAGATTTTACCAATGTGCTCTAGGCAGGGTGACTGGGTGTCATACTCTCAAAAGAAAGGAATGGAATGGAACGCAGTGGAATGGAATGGAACAGAGTGGACATTAGTGGAGTGGAATGTGGAGGAATGGAATGAAATGGAACGTAATGGCATGAAATGGAGTGGTGTGGGGTGGAATGGATTATAGTGGAATGGGGTGGAAAGGAATGGGATGGAGTGGAATGAAGTGGAGTGCAGTGGAGTGGAACGGAGTTGAATGGCATACAATTGAGTGGACAGTAGTGGAATGTTTTGGAATGCAATGGAATCCATTGTAATAGAATGGAATACAACGGAAAGTTGACATGGAGTGTGAGCTGAGATTGTGCCACTGCACTCCAGACTGGGTGACACGTTATATCCTGTGGATAGAAAGGAATGGAATGCAATAGAGTGAAATGGAATGGAGTGGAATGGAATTGAATGGAATGGAGTGGAGTGGAGTGGAGTCGAATGGAGACGAATGGAATGGGACGGAGTGGAATGGAACGGAGTGGAGTGGAGTATCGTGGAGTGAAATAGAATGGAATGCACTGGGTTGGAATGGAATGCAATGGACTGCTGAAAGGAAATGTGAGCTGTTATTGTTCCACTGCACTCCAGCCTTTGTGACGGAATGAAATCCTGTGGAAAAAAAGGAATGGAATGGAATGGAATGGAATGGAATGGAATGGACTGGATTGGAGTGGAGTGGAGTGGTGTGGAGAAGAGTGTAGTGGAGTGGAGTGGAGTGAAATGGAGTGGAGTGTCGTGGAGGAGAGTGGAATGGAGTGGAATGGAATGGAGAGGAAAGGAACGGAGTGGAGTGGAATGGAACGGAGTGGAGTGGAATGGAATCCAATGGAATGAAATGGAATTGAATCCAATGCAATGAAGAAATATGTGCAGTGATTTGGCCACTGCGCTGGAGCCTGTGTGAGAGAGGGAGATCCTGTCGATAAATCAGTGTGGAATGGAAGGGATTGGAATGGAATGGAATGGAACGTATTGGAGTGGAGTGGAGTGGAATTGAGTGGAGTGGAGTGCACTGGAATGGAATGGAATGCAATGGAATGTGATGGAATGATGAAATGATATGTGAGCTGAGATTGTGCCACTGCACTCCACGCTGGGTGACAGAGTGAGATACTCTTGAAAGAAAGAAATGGAATGGAAAGAATTTTTAACTGGGTGGATTCGAGTGGACTGAAGTAGAGTGCAGTGGAATAGAGAGGAATGGAATGGAATGGAATCGGATGTAAAGGAATGGAATGATGTGGAGTGGAGTGGTGAGGAGTGTAGTGCTGTGGAATGGAGCAGAAAGTAACGGGATGGTGTGGAGTGGAGTGCAGTGCAGTGGAGTGGAGAGGAGTGCAATGGCGTGGAATGGAATCGGATGTAAAGGAACGTACTGGAGTGGAGCGGAGTGGAAAGGAGTGGAATGGAATGGAATTGAATGTAATGGAAAGCAAAGGAATGGAATGGGATGCAATGGAATTTAATGCAATAGAATGCAGTTCAATAGAGAGTTGACATGTAATGTGAGCTGAGATTGTGCCTAAGCTCTCCAGGCTGTTTGACACAGTGATATCGTGTTGAAAGAATGGAATGGAATGCAGTGGTGTGAAATGGAATGGAATGTAGTGGACAGGAGTAGAATGGAGTGGAGTGAAGAGGAACAGAGTGGAATGGAATGGGATGCAGTGGAATGGAATGCAGTGGAGTGGAGTGAAATAGAAAGAAATGGAATGGGATGGAATGGAATGCAATGGAATGGAGAAGAGAAATGTGAGCTGAGATTGTGTGACTACACTCCAGCCTTAGTGACCGAGAGAGATTCTGTGGAAGGAAAGAACAGATTTCAAAGGAGTGGAATGGAAGGGAATGTAGTACAGTGGAGTAGAGTGGAATGGAGTGAAACAGAATAGAATGGAGTGGAAGGCAATGGAATGGAATGGAATGGAGTGGAGTGGAATAGAGAGGAGTGCACTGCAATGGAGTGGAGTGGAGTGGAAGGGAGTGGAATGCAATGGAATGTAGTGGAGTGCAGTGGAGTGGAATGGAATGGAGTGGACAGGAGTGGAAGGAGTAGAGTGGACTGGAATGGAATAGAATGGAACAGAATGCAGTGGAGTGGAGGGGAGTGGAGGTGAGTGGAGTGGCATGGAGTGGAATGGAATGGAATGGAGTGAAATGGAATCCAATGGATTGGAATGGAGTGGAGTGGAGTGGAGTGGAATGGAGAGGAGTCGAATGGAATGGAAGGGAATGCAACGGAACGCAGTGGTGTGGATTGGAATGCAGTGAAATGGAGTACTATGGAATCTAAAGGAGTGGAGTGGAGTCTAGTGGAGTGGAATGGAATGGAACAAAATGGAATGGAATGGCACGGAATGGAGTGGAGTAGAGTGGAGTGGGAAGGAAGGGAGATGAGTGGAATGGAGAGGAATGGAATGCAGTGGAGTGGATTGGATTGGAATGAACTGGAATGGAGAGGAATGGAATGAAGTGGAACGGAATGGACTGCAATGGAATTGAATGGAGTGAAGTGGAAAGTAGTGGAGTGGAGTGGAATGGAGTGGAAATGAATGGAATGGAGTGGAATGGAAGGGAATGGAGACAAGTGGATAGGAATTGACTGAAGCAGATTGGAGTGGAGTGGAGTGGAGTGGCATGGAATGGAATGAAGTGGATGGGAATGCAATGGAGTGGAATGAAACGGAATAAAATGGAATGGAGTGGAATGGAGAGGAATGGAGTGGAAGTGGAGTGGAATGGAGGGGAGTAAGAGGAAGAGAATGGAATGGAATCGAAAGGAGGGAAGTGCAATTGTGTGGAGTGGAGTGGAGATGAAAGGAGTGGAGTGATGTGGAGTCGAGAGGAAAGGAATGGAATGGAATGGAATGGAGTTAAGTGGAGTGGAATGGAGTGGAAGGTAAAGGAGTGGAATGAAAAGGAGTGGATTGGAATGGAGTGGAATGGAATGGAGTGGAACGGAGTGGAGTAGAATGGAGTGGGTTGCAGAGGAGTGGAATGGAGTGGAATGGAAGGGAACGGAAAGGAATGTAGTGGAAAGGAATGGAATGGAGTGGATTGAAATTGAATGGAAAGGATTGGAGTGCAGTGGACTGGAGGGGAGTGGAATAAAATGGAGTATAGTGCAGTGGAATGGAGTGGACTGGAGTGGAGATGAGTGGAGTGGACTGGAATGGAATGGAGTGGAGTGGAATGGTGTGGAGTGGGGTGGAAAGGAATGGAACAGAATGGAATGGAGAGGAATGGAGTGGCATGTAGTGGAGTGGAGTGAAGTGGAAAGGAATGGCATGGAATGGAGTAGCGTGGAATGGAGGGGTATGGAATGGAACGGAATGGAATTGAGTGGAATGGAGTGGAATGGAGTGGAGTGGAGAGGAATGGAATGGAGTGGAAAGGTCTGAAAGGAGTGGAATGGAGTGGAGTGGAATGCAATGGAGTAGATTGGAATGAAGTGGAAAGGAATAGAATGGAGAGAAGTAGAGTAGAATGGAGTGGATTGGAATGGAGGGGAGCAGAGTGGAGTTAACAGCGGTGGATTGGAATACAGTGGATGGGGTAGAGTGGAAGGGAGTGGAATTATATGGAATGGAATGGATTGGAGTGGAGTGGAAGGGAGTGGAGTGGAGTTGAAAGTAGAGGAATCGAAAGAAGTGGAAAGGAGTGGAGTAGAGTGGATTAGAGTGGATTGGAATGGAATGGAGTGGAGTGGAATGGTGTGGAAACGAATGGAAGGGAGGGGAGTGGAATGGAACGAAATGGAATGGAATGTAGTGGAATGGAGAGGAGTGGAGTGGACTGGAGTGGAATGTAATCGAATGGAGTGTACTGGAGTGGAATGTATTTGAGAGGCGGGTAATGGAGAGGAATTGAGTGGAGTGGAGTGGAGTGAAATACATCGGAATGGCACGGAATTGAATGGAATGGAGGGGAGTGGAATGCAGTGGAGTGGAGTCGATTGGAGTGGTGAGGAATAGAACGGAGTGGCATGGAATGGAGCACAGTGGAATGCAATGGAGTGGAGTGGATTGGAAAGGGGTGGAGTGGAGTGACGATGGGTGAAGTGGAATGTAATGGAGTGGAGTGCAGAGGAGTCTCATGGAATGGAATGGAATGGAACGCAATGGAAGCTGAGATTGTACCACTGCGCTCCAGGATGGGTGACACAGTGTGATACTCTCAAAAGAAAGGAATGGAATGGAATGCAGTGGAATGGAATGGAATGCAATGGGGTGCATTGGAGTGGAGTGGAGTGAAGTGAAGTGGATTGGAGTGGAATGGAGAGGAATGGAACGGAATGGAATGGAATGAAGTAGACTGGAGTGGGGTGGAGTTGAGTGCAATGGAATGGAGCGAAATGGAATCAGATGCAGAGAAATGGAGTAGAGAGGAGTGCAGTAGAGTGGAAAGGAGTGCAATGGAGTGGAATGGAATCGGAAGTAACGGAAAGTAGTGGAGTGGATGGAACGGAAAGGAAAGGAGTGGAGCGGAGTGGAATGGAACGGAGCGGGAGGTGGGTTGGGGCCACTGCACTCCAGGCTGGCTGGCTGACTGAGGTATTCTCGCAATAAAGGAATGGAATGGAATGCCGTAGAATGGAATGGAACGGAGTGGAGTGGAGTGGAATGGAGTGAGTTGGAGCAGAGTGGAATGAAGAATGCAATGGGATGGAAGGGAATTGAATGAAATGCAGTGGAGTGCAGTGGAGTGCATTGCAGTGGAATGGAGCAGAATGGAATGGAAAGGAGTGGAATGGACAGGAGTGGAGTGCACTGGAGAGGAGAGGATCGGAATGCAGTGGAATGGAATTGGATGTAATGGAACGTAGAGGAGTGGAGTGGAATGGAGTGGGCCAGAGTGGAATGGAATGGAATGCAATGGAAAAGAATGGAGTGGAATAGAATGGAATGGAATGGAATGGAATGGAGTGGGATGACTTGTAGTGGGGTGGAGTGAAATGGAGTATAATGGAATGGAGTGGAGTGGAGTGGAATGTGATAGAATGGAGAGGAGGGGAATGGAGCAGAATGGAATGGAGTGCAGCGGAATGGAGTGGAGTGGAATGGAATCAAATGGAGTGGAATGGAACAGAGTGGAATGGAATGGAGTGCAATAGACTAGAATTGAGTGTAGTGTAGTGGAATTTAGTGGAATGGACTGGAATGGAGTGGAATGGAATGGAATTGAGGGGAATGGAATGGAATGGAAAGGAATGGAAAGCAATGGAAAGGAATAGAATTGAATGCAACGGAATTAAAAGAATGCAATGGAATGCAATGGAATAGAATGCAATGGAATGTATAGTTGACATGTAATATGAGCTGAGATTGTGACACTGCACTCCAGCCAGGGTGACATGGTGATATCCTGTCGTAAGAAGTGAATGGAATGCAATGGAGTGAAATGGAATGGAATGAAATGGAATGGAGCGGAGTGGAAGGGAATGGAGTGGAATGAAATAGAATGCAGTGGACTGTAATGGCATGGAGTGGAAAGAAGTAGAGTGGAATGGAGTGGAATGGAATGGACTGGCATAGAATGGAGTGGAATTGAATGCAATGGAGTGGATTGGAAAGGAATGCAAAGGAGTAGAGTGGAGTAGAGTGGTGTGGAGTGGAGTGGAATGGAGCTGAATGTACTTCAATGGAGTACAATGGAATGGAACGGAGTGGAATGGAATGGAATGATATGAGGTGGATTGGAGTGGAATGTAGTGGAGTGGAATGGAATGGAATAGAATGGAATGGAGTAGAGTGTAATGGAATGCAGTGGCGATAAGTGGAGTGGAATGGAATGCATTGGAGTAGAGTGGAGTGGAATGGAATGGAATGGAGTGGAGTGGAGGGGAGTGGAGTGGAATGGAATTGAGTGAAGTGGAGTGCAGTTGAATGGAATATCATGGTGTGGAGTGGAGTGGAAGTGAATGGAGTGAATAGGAGTGGAATGGAGTGGAAGGTAACGGAGTGGAATGGAGTCGAATGGAGTGGAATGGAGTAGAGTGGATTAGAGTGGAATGGTGTCGAACGGACTGGAATGGAATGGAATGGAGTGGAATGGAATTGAATCAAATGGGATGGAGTGGAGTGGAATGGAGTGGAGTGGAGTGGAGTGGAATGAAATGAAATGGAAGGGAGTGGAGAGAAACGCAGTTGATTGGAGTGGAGTGGAGTGGAAAGGAATGGAAAGGATTGGGATGGAGACGTATGGATTGGAGTGGAATGGAGTGGAATGGAATGAAGTGGAAAGGAGTGGAACGGAGTGAAATTGAATTTAGTGGACTGGAGTGGAATGGAGTTAAATGGAATGGAATGGAATGGAGTGGAATGGAATGGAATGGAGTGGAGTGGAATGGAATAGAATGGCATGGAATGGAATAGAATGGGATGGAGTGGAGTGGAGAGGAGTGGAATGGATTGGAGTGAAGTGGAGTGGAATGGAATTGAGTGGAGCGGAGAGGAAAGGAATGGAATGGAGTGGAGTGGAATGGCATGGAAAGGAGTGGAATGGAATGGATAGTAGTGGAGTGAAGTGGAGTGGATTGGAGTGTAGTGGAAGGGAATGGAGTGCAGTGTAATGGACTGGAATGGAGCAGAGCAGAATGGAGTGGACTGGACTGGAGTGGAATGGAATGGGATGGCATGGAATGGGAGCTGAGATTTTACCAATGTGCTCTAGGCAGGGTGACTGGGTGTCATACTCTCAAAAGAAAGGAATGGAATGGAACGCAGTGGAATGGAATGGAACAGAGTGGACATTAGTGGAGTGGAATGTGGAGGAATGGAATGAAATGGAACGTAATGGCATGAAATGGAGTGGTGTGGGGTGGAATGGATTATAGTGGAATGGGGTGGAAAGGAATGGGATGGAGTGGAATGAAGTGGAGTGCAGTGGAGTGGAACGGAGTTGAATGGCATACAATTGAGTGGACAGTAGTGGAATGTTTTGGAATGCAATGGAATCCATTGTAATAGAATGGAATACAACGGAAAGTTGACATGGAGTGTGAGCTGAGATTGTGCCACTGCACTCCAGACTGGGTGACACGTTATATCCTGTGGATAGAAAGGAATGGAATGCAATAGAGTGAAATGGAATGGAGTGGAATGGAATTGAATGGAATGGAGTGGAGTGGAGTGGAGTCGAATGGAGACGAATGGAATGGGACGGAGTGGAATGGAACGGAGTGGAGTGGAGTATCGTGGAGTGAAATAGAATGGAATGCACTGGGTTGGAATGGAATGCAATGGACTGCTGAAAGGAAATGTGAGCTGTTATTGTTCCACTGCACTCCAGCCTTTGTGACGGAATGAAATCCTGTGGAAAAAAAGGAATGGAATGGAATGGAATGGAATGGAATGGAATGGACTGGATTGGAGTGGAGTGGAGTGGTGTGGAGAAGAGTGTAGTGGAGTGGAGTGGAGTGAAATGGAGTGGAGTGTCGTGGAGGAGAGTGGAATGGAGTGGAATGGAATGGAGAGGAAAGGAACGGAGTGGAGTGGAATGGAACGGAGTGGAGTGGAATGGAATCCAATGGAATGAAATGGAATTGAATCCAATGCAATGAAGAAATATGTGCAGTGATTTGGCCACTGCGCTGGAGCCTGTGTGAGAGAGGGAGATCCTGTCGATAAAACAGTGTGGAATGGAAGGGATTGGAATGGAATGGAATGGAACGTATTGGAGTGGAGTGGAGTGGAATTGAGTGGAGTGGAGTGCACTGGAATGGAATGGAATGCAATGGAATGTGATGGAATGATGAAATGATATGTGAGCTGAGATTGTGCCACTGCACTCCACGCTGGGTGACAGAGTGAGATACTCTTGAAAGAAAGAAATGGAATGGAAAGAATTTTTAACTGGGTGGATTCGAGTGGACTGAAGTAGAGTGCAGTGGAATAGAGAGGAATGGAATGGAATGGAATCGGATGTAAAGGAATGGAATGATGTGGAGTGGAGTGGTGAGGAGTGTAGTGCTGTGGAATGGAGCAGAAAGTAACGGGATGGTGTGGAGTGGAGTGCAGTGCAGTGGAGTGGAGAGGAGTGCAATGGCGTGGAATGGAATCGGATGTAAAGGAACGTACTGGAGTGGAGCGGAGTGGAAAGGAGTGGAATGGAATGGAATTGAATGTAATGGAAAGCAAAGGAATGGAATGGGATGCAATGGAATTTAATGCAATAGAATGCAGTTCAATAGAGAGTTGACATGTAATGTGAGCTGAGATTGTGCCTAAGCTCTCCAGGCTGTTTGACACAGTGATATCGTGTTGAAAGAATGGAATGGAATGCAGTGGTGTGAAATGGAATGGAATGTAGTGGACAGGAGTAGAATGGAGTGGAGTGAAGAGGAACAGAGTGGAATGGAATGGGATGCAGTGGAATGGAATGCAGTGGAGTGGAGTGAAATAGAAAGAAATGGAATGGGATGGAATGGAATGCAATGGAATGGAGAAGAGAAATGTGAGCTGAGATTGTGTGACTACACTCCAGCCTTAGTGACCGAGAGAGATTCTGTGGAAGGAAAGAACAGATTTCAAAGGAGTGGAATGGAAGGGAATGTAGTACAGTGGAGTAGAGTGGAATGGAGTGAAACAGAATAGAATGGAGTGGAAGGCAATGGAATGGAATGGAATGGAGTGGAGTGGAATAGAGAGGAGTGCACTGCAATGGAGTGGAGTGGAGTGGAAGGGAGTGGAATGCAATGGAATGTAGTGGAGTGCAGTGGAGTGGAATGGAATGGAGTGGACAGGAGTGGAAGGAGTAGAGTGGACTGGAATGGAATAGAATGGAACAGAATGCAGTGGAGTGGAGGGGAGTGGAGGTGAGTGGAGTGGCATGGAGTGGAATGGAATGGAATGGAGTGAAATGGAATCCAATGGATTGGAATGGAGTGGAGTGGAGTGGAGTGGAATGGAGAGGAGTGGAATGGAATGGAAGGGAATGCAACGGAACGCAGTGGTGTGGATTGGAATGCAGTGAAATGGAGTACTATGGAATCTAAAGGAGTGGAGTGGAGTCTAGTGGAGTGGAATGGAATGGAACAAAATGGAATGGAATGGCACGGAATGGAGTGGAGTAGAGTGGAGTGGGAAGGAAGGGAGATGAGTGGAATGGAGAGGAATGGAATGCAGTGGAGTGGATTGGATTGGAATGAACTGGAATGGAGAGGAATGGAATGAAGTGGAACGGAATGGACTGCAATGGAATTGAATGGAGTGAAGTGGAAAGTAGTGGAGTGGAGTGGAATGGAGTGGAAATGAATGGAATGGAGTGGAATGGAAGGGAATGGAGACAAGTGGATAGGAATTGACTGAAGCAGATTGGAGTGGAGTGGAGTGGAGTGGCATGGAATGGAATGAAGTGGATGGGAATGCAATGGAGTGGAATGAAACGGAATAAAATGGAATGGAGTGGAATGGAGAGGAATGGAGTGGAAGTGGAGTGGAATGGAGGGGAGTAAGAGGAAGAGAATGGAATGGAATCGAAAGGAGGGAAGTGCAATTGTGTGGAGTGGAGTGGAGATGAAAGGAGTGGAGTGATGTGGAGTCGAGAGGAAAGGAATGGAATGGAATGGAATGGAGTTAAGTGGAGTGGAATGGAGTGGAAGGTAAAGGAGTGGAATGAAAAGGAGTGGATTGGAATGGAGTGGAATGGAATGGAGTGGAACGGAGTGGAGTAGAATGGAGTGGGTTGCAGAGGAGTGGAATGGAGTGGAATGGAAGGGAACGGAAAGGAATGTAGTGGAAAGGAATGGAATGGAGTGGATTGAAATTGAATGGAAAGGATTGGAGTGCAGTGGACTGGAGGGGAGTGGAATAAAATGGAGTATAGTGCAGTGGAATGGAGTGGACTGGAGTGGAGATGAGTGGAGTGGACTGGAATGGAATGGAGTGGAGTGGAATGGTGTGGAGTGGGGTGGAAAGGAATGGAACAGAATGGAATGGAGAGGAATGGAGTGGCATGTAGTGGAGTGGAGTGAAGTGGAAAGGAATGGCATGGAATGGAGTAGAGTGGAATGGAGGGGTATGGAATGGAACGGAATGGAATTGAGTGGAATGGAGTGGAATGGAGTGGAGTGGAGAGGAATGGAATGGAGTGGAAAGGTCTGAAAGGAGTGGAATGGAGTGGAGTGGAATGCAATGGAGTAGATTGGAATGAAGTGGAAAGGAATAGAATGGAGAGAAGTAGAGTAGAATGGAGTGGATTGGAATGGAGGGGAGCAGAGTGGAGTTAACAGCGGTGGATTGGAATACAGTGGATGGGGTAGAGTGGAAGGGAGTGGAATTATATGGAATGGAATGGATTGGAGTGGAGTGGAAGGGAGTGGAGTGGAGTTGAAAGTAGAGGAATCGAAAGAAGTGGAAAGGAGTGGAGTAGAGTGGATTAGAGTGGATTGGAATGGAATGGAGTGGAGTGGAATGGTGTGGAAACGAATGGAAGGGAGGGGAGTGGAATGGAACGAAATGGAATGGAATGTAGTGGAATGGAGAGGAGTGGAGTGGACTGGAGTGGAATGTAATCGAATGGAGTGTACTGGAGTGGAATGTATTTGAGAGGCGGGTAATGGAGAGGAATTGAGTGGAGTGGAGTGGAGTGAAATACATCGGAATGGCACGGAATTGAATGGAATGGAGGGGAGTGGAATGCAGTGGAGTGGAGTCGATTGGAGTGGTGAGGAATAGAACGGAGTGGCATGGAATGGAGCACAGTGGAATGCAATGGAGTGGAGTGGATTGGAAAGGGGTGGAGTGGAGTGACGATGGGTGAAGTGGAATGTAATGGAGTGGAGTGCAGAGGAGTCTCATGGAATGGAATGGAATGGAACGCAATGGAAGCTGAGATTGTACCACTGCGCTCCAGGATGGGTGACACAGTGTGATACTCTCAAAAGAAAGGAATGGAATGGAATGCAGTGGAATGGAATGGAATGCAATGGGGTGCATTGGAGTGGAGTGGAGTGAAGTGAAGTGGATTGGAGTGGAATGGAGAGGAATGGAACGGAATGGAATGGAATGAAGTAGACTGGAGTGGGGTGGAGTTGAGTGCAATGGAATGGAGCGAAATGGAATCAGATGCAGAGAAATGGAGTAGAGAGGAGTGCAGTAGAGTGGAAAGGAGTGCAATGGAGTGGAATGGAATCGGAAGTAACGGAAAGTAGTGGAGTGGATGGAACGGAAAGGAAAGGAGTGGAGCGGAGTGGAATGGAACGGAGCGGGAGGTGGGTTGGGGCCACTGCACTCCAGGCTGGCTGGCTGACTGAGGTATTCTCGCAATAAAGGAATGGAATGGAATGCCGTAGAATGGAATGGAACGGAGTGGAGTGGAGTGGAATGGAGTGAGTTGGAGCAGAGTGGAATGAAGAATGCAATGGGATGGAAGGGAATTGAATGAAATGCAGTGGAGTGCAGTGGAGTGCATTGCAGTGGAATGGAGCAGAATGGAATGGAAAGGAGTGGAATGGACAGGAGTGGAGTGCACTGGAGAGGAGAGGATAGGAATGCAGTGGAATGGAATTGGATGTAATGGAACGTAGAGGAGTGGAGTGGAATGGAGTGGGCCAGAGTGGAATGGAATGGAATGCAATGGAAAAGAATGGAGTGGAATAGAATGGAATGGAATGGAATGGAATGGAGTGGGATGACTTGTAGTGGGGTGGAGTGAAATGGAGTATAATGGAATGGAGTGGAGTGGAGTGGAATGTGATAGAATGGAGAGGAGGGGAATGGAGCAGAATGGAATGGAGTGCAGCGGAATGGAGTGGAGTGGAATGGAATCAAATGGAGTGGAATGGAACAGAGTGGAATGGAATGGAGTGCAATAGACTAGAATTGAGTGTAGTGTAGTGGAATTTAGTGGAATGGACTGGAATGGAGTGGAATGGAATGGAATTGAGGGGAATGGAATGGAATGGAAAGGAATGGAAAGCAATGGAAAGGAATAGAATTGAATGCAACGGAATTAAAAGAATGCAATGGAATGCAATGGAATAGAATGCAATGGAATGTATAGTTGACATGTAATATGAGCTGAGATTGTGACACTGCACTCCAGCCAGGGTGACATGGTGATATCCTGTCGTAAGAAGTGAATGGAATGCAATGGAGTGAAATGGAATGGAATGAAATGGAATGGAGCGGAGTGGAAGGGAATGGAGTGGAATGAAATAGAATGCAGTGGACTGTAATGGCATGGAGTGGAAAGAAGTAGAGTGGAATGGAGTGGAATGGAATGGACTGGCATAGAATGGAGTGGAATTGAATGCAATGGAGTGGATTGGAAAGGAATGCAAAGGAGTAGAGTGGAGTAGAGTGGTGTGGAGTGGAGTGGAATGGAGCTGAATGTACTTCAATGGAGTACAATGGAATGGAACGGAGTGGAATGGAATGGAATGATATGAGGTGGATTGGAGTGGAATGTAGTGGAGTGGAATGGAATGGAATAGAATGGAATGGAGTAGAGTGTAATGGAATGCAGTGGCGATAAGTGGAGTGGAATGGAATGCATTGGAGTAGAGTGGAGTGGAATGGAATGGAATGGAGTGGAGTGGAGGGGAGTGGAGTGGAATGGAATTGAGTGAAGTGGAGTGCAGTTGAATGGAATATCATGGTGTGGAGTGGAGTGGAAGTGAATGGAGTGAATAGGAGTGGAATGGAGTGGAAGGTAACGGAGTGGAATGGAGTCGAATGGAGTGGAATGGAGTAGAGTGGATTAGAGTGGAATGGTGTCGAACGGACTGGAATGGAATGGAATGGAGTGGAATGGAATTGAATCAAATGGGATGGAGTGGAGTGGAATGGAGTGGAGTGGAGTGGAGTGGAATGAAATGAAATGGAAGGGAGTGGAGAGAAACGCAGTTGATTGGAGTGGAGTGGAGTGGAAAGGAATGGAAAGGATTGGGATGGAGACGTATGGATTGGAGTGGAATGGAGTGGAATGGAATGAAGTGGAAAGGAGTGGAACGGAGTGAAATTGAATTTAGTGGACTGGAGTGGAATGGAGTTAAATGGAATGGAATGGAATGGAGTGGAATGGAATGGAATGGAGTGGAGTGGAATGGAATAGAATGGCATGGAATGGAATAGAATGGGATGGAGTGGAGTGGAGAGGAGTGGAATGGATTGGAGTGAAGTGGAGTGGAATGGAATTGAGTGGAGCGGAGAGGAAAGGAATGGAATGGAGTGGAGTGGAATGGCATGGAAAGGAGTGGAATGGAATGGATAGTAGTGGAGTGAAGTGGAGTGGATTGGAGTGTAGTGGAAGGGAATGGAGTGCAGTGTAATGGACTGGAATGGAGCAGAGCAGAATGGAGTGGACTGGACTGGAGTGGAATGGAATGGGATGGCATGGAATGGGAGCTGAGATTTTACCAATGTGCTCTAGGCAGGGTGACTGGGTGTCATACTCTCAAAAGAAAGGAATGGAATGGAACGCAGTGGAATGGAATGGAACAGAGTGGACATTAGTGGAGTGGAATGTGGAGGAATGGAATGAAATGGAACGTAATGGCATGAAATGGAGTGGTGTGGGGTGGAATGGATTATAGTGGAATGGGGTGGAAAGGAATGGGATGGAGTGGAATGAAGTGGAGTGCAGTGGAGTGGAACGGAGTTGAATGGCATACAATTGAGTGGACAGTAGTGGAATGTTTTGGAATGCAATGGAATCCATTGTAATAGAATGGAATACAACGGAAAGTTGACATGGAGTGTGAGCTGAGATTGTGCCACTGCACTCCAGACTGGGTGACACGTTATATCCTGTGGATAGAAAGGAATGGAATGCAATAGAGTGAAATGGAATGGAGTGGAATGGAATTGAATGGAATGGAGTGGAGTGGAGTGGAGTCGAATGGAGACGAATGGAATGGGACGGAGTGGAATGGAACGGAGTGGAGTGGAGTATCGTGGAGTGAAATAGAATGGAATGCACTGGGTTGGAATGGAATGCAATGGACTGCTGAAAGGAAATGTGAGCTGTTATTGTTCCACTGCACTCCAGCCTTTGTGACGGAATGAAATCCTGTGGAAAAAAAGGAATGGAATGGAATGGAATGGAATGGAATGGAATGGACTGGATTGGAGTGGAGTGGAGTGGTGTGGAGAAGAGTGTAGTGGAGTGGAGTGGAGTGAAATGGAGTGGAGTGTCGTGGAGGAGAGTGGAATGGAGTGGAATGGAATGGAGAGGAAAGGAACGGAGTGGAGTGGAATGGAACGGAGTGGAGTGGAATGGAATCCAATGGAATGAAATGGAATTGAATCCAATGCAATGAAGAAATATGTGCAGTGATTTGGCCACTGCGCTGGAGCCTGTGTGAGAGAGGGAGATCCTGTCGATAAAACAGTGTGGAATGGAAGGGATTGGAATGGAATGGAATGGAACGTATTGGAGTGGAGTGGAGTGGAATTGAGTGGAGTGGAGTGCACTGGAATGGAATGGAATGCAATGGAATGTGATGGAATGATGAAATGATATGTGAGCTGAGATTGTGCCACTGCACTCCACGCTGGGTGACAGAGTGAGATACTCTTGAAAGAAAGAAATGGAATGGAAAGAATTTTTAACTGGGTGGATTCGAGTGGACTGAAGTAGAGTGCAGTGGAATAGAGAGGAATGGAATGGAATGGAATCGGATGTAAAGGAATGGAATGATGTGGAGTGGAGTGGTGAGGAGTGTAGTGCTGTGGAATGGAGCAGAAAGTAACGGGATGGTGTGGAGTGGAGTGCAGTGCAGTGGAGTGGAGAGGAGTGCAATGGCGTGGAATGGAATCGGATGTAAAGGAACGTACTGGAGTGGAGCGGAGTGGAAAGGAGTGGAATGGAATGGAATTGAATGTAATGGAAAGCAAAGGAATGGAATGGGATGCAATGGAATTTAATGCAATAGAATGCAGTTCAATAGAGAGTTGACATGTAATGTGAGCTGAGATTGTGCCTAAGCTCTCCAGGCTGTTTGACACAGTGATATCGTGTTGAAAGAATGGAATGGAATGCAGTGGTGTGAAATGGAATGGAATGTAGTGGACAGGAGTAGAATGGAGTGGAGTGAAGAGGAACAGAGTGGAATGGAATGGGATGCAGTGGAATGGAATGCAGTGGAGTGGAGTGAAATAGAAAGAAATGGAATGGGATGGAATGGAATGCAATGGAATGGAGAAGAGAAATGTGAGCTGAGATTGTGTGACTACACTCCAGCCTTAGTGACCGAGAGAGATTCTGTGGAAGGAAAGAACAGATTTCAAAGGAGTGGAATGGAAGGGAATGTAGTACAGTGGAGTAGAGTGGAATGGAGTGAAACAGAATAGAATGGAGTGGAAGGCAATGGAATGGAATGGAATGGAGTGGAGTGGAATAGAGAGGAGTGCACTGCAATGGAGTGGAGTGGAGTGGAAGGGAGTGGAATGCAATGGAATGTAGTGGAGTGCAGTGGAGTGGAATGGAATGGAGTGGACAGGAGTGGAAGGAGTAGAGTGGACTGGAATGGAATAGAATGGAACAGAATGCAGTGGAGTGGAGGGGAGTGGAGGTGAGTGGAGTGGCATGGAGTGGAATGGAATGGAATGGAGTGAAATGGAATCCAATGGATTGGAATGGAGTGGAGTGGAATGGAGAGGAGTGGAATGGAATGGAAGGGAATGCAACGGAACGCAGTGGTGTGGATTGGAATGCAGTGAAATGGAGTACTATGGAATCTAAAGGAGTGGAGTGGAGTCTAGTGGAGTGGAATGGAATGGAACAAAATGGAATGGAATGGCACGGAATGGAGTGGAGTAGAGTGGAGTGGGAAGGAAGGGAGATGAGTGGAATGGAGAGGAATGGAATGCAGTGGAGTGGATTGGATTGGAATGAACTGGAATGGAGAGGAATGGAATGAAGTGGAACGGAATGGACTGCAATGGAATTGAATGGAGTGAAGTGGAAAGTAGTGGAGTGGAGTGGAATGGAGTGGAAATGAATGGAATGGAGTGGAATGGAAGGGAATGGAGACAAGTGGATAGGAATTGACTGAAGCAGATTGGAGTGGAGTGGAGTGGAGTGGCATGGAATGGAATGAAGTGGATGGGAATGCAATGGAGTGGAATGAAACGGAATAAAATGGAATGGAGTGGAATGGAGAGGAATGGAGTGGAAGTGGAGTGGAATGGAGGGGAGTAAGAGGAAGAGAATGGAATGGAATCGAAAGGAGGGAAGTGCAATTGTGTGGAGTGGAGTGGAGATGAAAGGAGTGGAGTGATGTGGAGTCGAGAGGAAAGGAATGGAATGGAATGGAATGGAGTTAAGTGGAGTGGAATGGAGTGGAAGGTAAAGGAGTGGAATGAAAAGGAGTGGATTGGAATGGAGTGGAATGGAATGGAGTGGAACGGAGTGGAGTAGAATGGAGTGGGTTGCAGAGGAGTGGAATGGAGTGGAATGGAAGGGAACGGAAAGGAATGTAGTGGAAAGGAATGGAATGGAGTGGATTGAAATTGAATGGAAAGGATTGGAGTGCAGTGGACTGGAGGGGAGTGGAATAAAATGGAGTATAGTGCAGTGGAATGGAGTGGACTGGAGTGGAGATGAGTGGAGTGGACTGGAATGGAATGGAGTGGAGTGGAATGGTGTGGAGTGGGGTGGAAAGGAATGGAACAGAATGGAATGGAGAGGAATGGAGTGGCATGTAGTGGAGTGGAGTGAAGTGGAAAGGAATGGCATGGAATGGAGTAGAGTGGAATGGAGGGGTATGGAATGGAACGGAATGGAATTGAGTGGAATGGAGTGGAATGGAGTGGAGTGGAGAGGAATGGAATGGAGTGGAAAGGTCTGAAAGGAGTGGAATGGAGTGGAGTGGAATGCAATGGAGTAGATTGGAATGAAGTGGAAAGGAATAGAATGGAGAGAAGTAGAGTAGAATGGAGTGGATTGGAATGGAGGGGAGCAGAGTGGAGTTAACAGCGGTGGATTGGAATACAGTGGATGGGGTAGAGTGGAAGGGAGTGGAATTATATGGAATGGAATGGATTGGAGTGGAGTGGAAGGGAGTGGAGTGGAGTTGAAAGTAGAGGAATCGAAAGAAGTGGAAAGGAGTGGAGTAGAGTGGATTAGAGTGGATTGGAATGGAATGGAGTGGAGTGGAATGGTGTGGAAACGAATGGAAGGGAGGGGAGTGGAATGGAACGAAATGGAATGGAATGTAGTGGAATGGAGAGGAGTGGAGTGGACTGGAGTGGAATGTAATCGAATGGAGTGTACTGGAGTGGAATGTATTTGAGAGGCGGGTAATGGAGAGGAATTGAGTGGAGTGGAGTGGAGTGAAATACATCGGAATGGCACGGAATTGAATGGAATGGAGGGGAGTGGAATGCAGTGGAGTGGAGTCGATTGGAGTGGTGAGGAATAGAACGGAGTGGCATGGAATGGAGCACAGTGGAATGCAATGGAGTGGAGTGGATTGGAAAGGGGTGGAGTGGAGTGACGATGGGTGAAGTGGAATGTAATGGAGTGGAGTGCAGAGGAGTCTCATGGAATGGAATGGAATGGAACGCAATGGAAGCTGAGATTGTACCACTGCGCTCCAGGATGGGTGACACAGTGTGATACTCTCAAAAGAAAGGAATGGAATGGAATGCAGTGGAATGGAATGGAATGCAATGGGGTGCATTGGAGTGGAGTGGAGTGAAGTGAAGTGGATTGGAGTGGAATGGAGAGGAATGGAACGGAATGGAATGGAATGAAGTAGACTGGAGTGGGGTGGAGTTGAGTGCAATGGAATGGAGCGAAATGGAATCAGATGCAGAGAAATGGAGTAGAGAGGAGTGCAGTAGAGTGGAAAGGAGTGCAATGGAGTGGAATGGAATCGGAAGTAACGGAAAGTAGTGGAGTGGATGGAACGGAAAGGAAAGGAGTGGAGCGGAGTGGAATGGAACGGAGCGGGAGGTGGGTTGGGGCCACTGCACTCCAGGCTGGCTGGCTGACTGAGGTATTCTCGCAATAAAGGAATGGAATGGAATGCCGTAGAATGGAATGGAACGGAGTGGAGTGGAGTGGAATGGAGTGAGTTGGAGCAGAGTGGAATGAAGAATGCAATGGGATGGAAGGGAATTGAATGAAATGCAGTGGAGTGCAGTGGAGTGCATTGCAGTGGAATGGAGCAGAATGGAATGGAAAGGAGTGGAATGGACAGGAGTGGAGTGCACTGGAGAGGAGAGGATAGGAATGCAGTGGAATGGAATTGGATGTAATGGAACGTAGAGGAGTGGAGTGGAATGGAGTGGGCCAGAGTGGAATGGAATGGAATGCAATGGAAAAGAATGGAGTGGAATAGAATGGAATGGAATGGAATGGAATGGAGTGGGATGACTTGTAGTGGGGTGGAGTGAAATGGAGTATAATGGAATGGAGTGGAGTGGAGTGGAATGTGATAGAATGGAGAGGAGGGGAATGGAGCAGAATGGAATGGAGTGCAGCGGAATGGAGTGGAGTGGAATGGAATCAAATGGAGTGGAATGGAACAGAGTGGAATGGAATGGAGTGCAATAGACTAGAATTGAGTGTAGTGTAGTGGAATTTAGTGGAATGGACTGGAATGGAGTGGAATGGAATGGAATTGAGGGGAATGGAATGGAATGGAAAGGAATGGAAAGCAATGGAAAGGAATAGAATTGAATGCAACGGAATTAAAAGAATGCAATGGAATGCAATGGAATAGAATGCAATGGAATGTATAGTTGACATGTAATATGAGCTGAGATTGTGACACTGCACTCCAGCCAGGGTGACATGGTGATATCCTGTCGTAAGAAGTGAATGGAATGCAATGGAGTGAAATGGAATGGAATGAAATGGAATGGAGCGGAGTGGAAGGGAATGGAGTGGAATGAAATAGAATGCAGTGGACTGTAATGGCATGGAGTGGAAAGAAGTAGAGTGGAATGGAGTGGAATGGAATGGACTGGCATAGAATGGAGTGGAATTGAATGCAATGGAGTGGATTGGAAAGGAATGCAAAGGAGTAGAGTGGAGTAGAGTGGTGTGGAGTGGAGTGGAATGGAGCTGAATGTACTTCAATGGAGTACAATGGAATGGAACGGAGTGGAATGGAATGGAATGATATGAGGTGGATTGGAGTGGAATGTAGTGGAGTGGAATGGAATGGAATAGAATGGAATGGAGTAGAGTGTAATGGAATGCAGTGGCGATAAGTGGAGTGGAATGGAATGCATTGGAGTAGAGTGGAGTGGAATGGAATGGAATGGAGTGGAGTGGAGGGGAGTGGAGTGGAATGGAATTGAGTGAAGTGGAGTGCAGTTGAATGGAATATCATGGTGTGGAGTGGAGTGGAAGTGAATGGAGTGAATAGGAGTGGAATGGAGTGGAAGGTAACGGAGTGGAATGGAGTCGAATGGAGTGGAATGGAGTAGAGTGGATTAGAGTGGAATGGTGTCGAACGGACTGGAATGGAATGGAATGGAGTGGAATGGAATTGAATCAAATGGGATGGAGTGGAGTGGAATGGAGTGGAGTGGAGTGGAGTGGAATGAAATGAAATGGAAGGGAGTGGAGAGAAACGCAGTTGATTGGAGTGGAGTGGAGTGGAAAGGAATGGAAAGGATTGGGATGGAGACGTATGGATTGGAGTGGAATGGAGTGGAATGGAATGAAGTGGAAAGGAGTGGAACGGAGTGAAATTGAATTTAGTGGACTGGAGTGGAATGGAGTTAAATGGAATGGAATGGAATGGAGTGGAATGGAATGGAATGGAGTGGAGTGGAATGGAATAGAATGGCATGGAATGGAATAGAATGGGATGGAGTGGAGTGGAGAGGAGTGGAATGGATTGGAGTGAAGTGGAGTGGAATGGAATTGAGTGGAGCGGAGAGGAAAGGAATGGAATGGAGTGGAGTGGAATGGCATGGAATGGAGTGGAATGGAATGGATAGTAGTGGAGTGGAGTGGAGTGGATTGGAGTGTAGTGGAAGGGAATGGAGTGCAGTGTAATGGACTGGAATGGAGCAGAACAGAATGGAGTGGACTGGACTGGAGTGGAATGGAATGGGAAGGCATGGAATGGGAGCTGAGATTTTACCAATGTGCTCTAGGCAGGGTGACTGGGTGTCATACTCTCAAAAGAAAGGAATGGAATGGAACGCAGTGGAATGGAATGGAACAGAGTGGACATTAGTGGAGTGGAATGTGGAGGAATGGAATGAAATGGAACGTAATGGCATGAAATGGAGTGGTGTGGGGTGGAATGGATTATAGTGGAATGGGGTGGAAAGGAATGGGATGGACTGGAATGAAGTGGAGTGCAGTGGAGTGGAACGGAGTTGAATGGCATAGAATTGAGTGGACAGTAGTGGAATGTTTTGGAATGCAATGGAATCCATTGTAATAGAATGGAATACAACGGAAAGTTGACATGGAGTGTGAGCTGAGATTGTGCCACTGCACTCCAGACTGGGTGACACCTTATATCCTGTGGATAGAAAGGAATGGAATGCAATAGAGTGAAATGGAATGGAGTGGAATGGAATTGAATGGAATGGAGTGGAGTGGATTGGAGTCGAATGGAGACGAATGGAATGGGACGGAGTGGAATGGAACGGAGTGGAGTGGAGTATCGTCTAGTGAAATAGAATGGAATGCACTGGGTTGGAATGGAATGCAATGGACTGCTGAAAGGAAATGTGAGCTGTTATTGTTCCACTGCACTCCAGCCTTTGTGACGGAATGAAATCCTGTGGAAAAAAAGGAATGGAATGGAATGGAATGGAATGGAATGGAATGGATTGGAGTGGAGTGGAGTGGTGTGGAGAAGAGTGTAGTGGAGTGGAGTGGAGTGAAATGGAGTGGAGTGTCGTGGAGGAGAGTGGAATGGAGTGGAATGGAATGGAGAGGAAAGGAACGGAGTGGAGTGGAATGGAACGGAGTGGAGTGGAATGGAATCCAATGGAATGAAATGGAATTGAATCCAATGCAATGAAGAAATATGTGCAGTGATTTGGCCACTGCGCTGGAGCCTGTGTGAGAGAGGGAGATCCTGTCGATAAAACAGTGTGGAATGGAAGGGATTGGAATGGAATGGAATGGAACGTATTGGAGTGGAGTGGAGTGGAATTGAGTGGAGTGGAGTGCACTGGAATGGAATGGAATGCAATGGAATGTGATGGAATGATGAAATGATATGTGAGCTGAGATTGTGCCACTGCACTCCACGCTGGGTGACAGAGTGAGATACTCTTGAAAGAAAGAAATGGAATGGAAAGAATTTTTAACTGGGTGGATTCGAGTGGACTGAAGTAGAGTGCAGTGGAATAGAGAGGAATGGAATGGAATGGAATCGGATGTAAAGGAATGGAATGATGTGGAGTGGAGTGGTGAGGAGTGTAGTGCTGTGGAATGGAGCAGAAAGTAACGGGATGGTGTGGAGTGGAGTGCAGTGCAGTGGAGTGGAGAGGAGTGCAATGGCGTGGAATGGAATCGGATGTAAAGGAACGTACTGGAGTGGAGCGGAGTGGAAAGGAGTGGAATGGAATGGAATTGAATGTAATGGAAAGCAAAGGAATGGAATGGGATGCAATGGAATTTAATGCAATAGAATGCAGTTCAATAGAGAGTTGACATGTAATGTGAGCTGAGATTGTGCCTAAGCTCTCCAGGCTGTTTGACACAGTGATATCGTGTTGAAAGAATGGAATGGAATGCAGTGGTGTGAAATGGAATGGAATGTAGTGGACAGGAGTAGAATGGAGTGGAGTGAAGAGGAACAGAGTGGAATGGAATGGGATGCAGTGGAATGGAATGCAGTGGAGTGGAGTGAAATAGAAAGAAATGGAATGGGATGGAATGGAATGCAATGGAATGGAGAAGAGAAATGTGAGCTGAGATTGTGTGACTACACTCCAGCCTTAGTGACCGAGAGAGATTCTGTGGAAGGAAAGAACAGATTTCAAAGGAGTGGAATGGAAGGGAATGTAGTACAGTGGAGTAGAGTGGAATGGAGTGAAACAGAATAGAATGGAGTGGAAGGCAATGGAATGGAATGGAATGGAGTGGAGTGGAATAGAGAGGAGTGCACTGCAATGGAGTGGAGTGGAGTGGAAGGGAGTGGAATGCAATGGAATGTAGTGGAGTGCAGTGGAGTGGAATGGAATGGAGTGGACAGGAGTGGAAGGAGTAGAGTGGACTGGAATGGAATAGAATGGAACAGAATGCAGTGGAGTGGAGGGGAGTGGAGGTGAGTGGAGTGGCATGGAGTGGAATGGAATGGAATGGAGTGAAATGGAATCCAATGGATTGGAATGGAGTGGAGTGGAGTGGAGTGGAATGGAGAGGAGTCGAATGGAATGGAAGGGAATGCAACGGAACGCAGTGGTGTGGATTGGAATGCAGTGAAATGGAGTACTATGGAATCTAAAGGAGTGGAGTGGAGTCTAGTGGAGTGGAATGGAATGGAACAAAATGGAATGGAATGGCACGGAATGGAGTGGAGTAGAGTGGAGTGGGAAGGAAGGGACATGAGTGGAATGGAGAGGAATGGAATGCAGTGGAGTGGATTGGATTGGAATGAACTGGAATGGAGAGGAATGGAATGAAGTGGAACGGAATGGACTGCAATGGAATTGAATGGAGTGAAGTGGAAAGTAGTGGAGTGGAGTGGAATGGAGTGGAAATGAATGGAATGGAGTGGAATGGAAGGGAATGGAGACAAGTGGATAGGAATTGACTGAAGCAGATTGGAGTGGAGTGGAGTGGAGTGGCATGGAATGGAATGAAGTGGATGGGAATGCAATGGAGTGGAATGAAACGGAATAAAATGGAATGGAGTGGAATGGAGAGGAATGGAGTGGAAGTGGAGTGGAATGGAGGGGAGTAAGAGGAAGAGAATGGAATGGAATCGAAAGGAGGGAAGTGCAATTGTGTGGAGTGGAGTGGAGATGAAAGGAGTGGAGTGATGTGGAGTCGAGAGGAAAGGAATGGAATGGAATGGAATGGAGTTAAGTGGAGTGGAATGGAGTGGAAGGTAAAGGAGTGGAATGAAAAGGAGTGGATTGGAATGGAGTGGAATGGAATGGAGTGGAACGGAGTGGAGTAGAATGGAGTGGGTTGCAGAGGAGTGGAATGGAGTGGAATGGAAGGGAACGGAAAGGAATGTAGTGGAAAGGAATGGAATGGAGTGGATTGAAATTGAATGGAAAGGATTGGAGTGCAGTGGACTGGAGGGGAGTGGAATAAAATGGAGTATAGTGCAGTGGAATGGAGTGGACTGGAGTGGAGATGAGTGGAGTGGACTGGAATGGAATGGAGTGGAGTGGAATGGTGTGGAGTGGGGTGGAAAGGAATGGAACAGAATGGAATGGAGAGGAATGGAGTGGCATGTAGTGGAGTGGAGTGAAGTGGAAAGGAATGGCATGGAATGGAGTAGAGTGGAATGGAGGGGTATGGAATGGAACGGAATGGAATTGAGTGGAATGGAGTGGAATGGAGTGGAGTGGAGAGGAATGGAATGGAGTGGAAAGGTCTGAAAGGAGTGGAATGGAGTGGAGTGGAATGCAATGGAGTAGATTGGAATGAAGTGGAAAGGAATAGAATGGAGAGAAGTAGAGTAGAATGGAGTGGATTGGAATGGAGGGGAGCAGAGTGGAGTTAACAGCGGTGGATTGGAATACAGTGGATGGGGTAGAGTGGAAGGGAGTGGAATTATATGGAATGGAATGGATTGGAGTGGAGTGGAAGGGAGTGGAGTGGAGTTGAAAGTAGAGGAATCGAAAGAAGTGGAAAGGAGTGGAGTAGAGTGGATTAGAGTGGATTGGAATGGAATGGAGTGGAGTGGAATGGTGTGGAAACGAATGGAAGGGAGGGGAGTGGAATGGAACGAAATGGAATGGAATGTAGTGGAATGGAGAGGAGTGGAGTGGACTGGAGTGGAATGTAATCGAATGGAGTGTACTGGAGTGGAATGTATTTGAGAGGCGGGTAATGGAGAGGAATTGAGTGGAGTGGAGTGGAGTGAAATACATCGGAATGGCACGGAATTGAATGGAATGGAGGGGAGTGGAATGCAGTGGAGTGGAGTCGATTGGAGTGGTGAGGAATAGAACGGAGTGGCATGGAATGGAGCACAGTGGAATGCAATGGAGTGGAGTGGATTGGAAAGGGGTGGAGTGGAGTGACGATGGGTGAAGTGGAATGTAATGGAGTGGAGTGCAGAGGAGTCTCATGGAATGGAATTGAATGGAACGCAATGGAAGCTGAGATTGTACCACTGCGCTCCAGGATGGGTGACACAGTGTGATACTCTCAAAAGAAAGGAATGGAATGGAATGCAGTGGAATGGAATGGAATGCAATGGGGTGCATTGGAGTGGAGTGGAGTGAAGTGAAGTGGATTGGAGTGGAATGGAGAGGAATGGAACGGAATGGAATGGAATGAAGTAGACTGGAGTGGGGTGGAGTTGAGTGCAATGGAATGGAGCGAAATGGAATCAGATGCAGAGAAATGGAGTAGAGAGGAGTGCAGTAGAGTGGAAAGGAGTGCAATGGAGTGGAATGGAATCGGAAGTAACGGAAAGTAGTGGAGTGGATGGAACGGAAAGGAAAGGAGTGGAGCGGAGTGGAATGGAACGGAGCGGGAGGTGGGTTGGGGCCACTGCACTCCAGGCTGGCTGGCTGACTGAGGTATTCTCGCAATAAAGGAATGGAATGGAATGCCGTAGAATGGAATGGAACGGAGTGGAGTGGAGTGGAATGGAGTGAGTTGGAGCAGAGTGGAATGAAGAATGCAATGGGATGGAAGGGAATTGAATGAAATGCAGTGGAGTGCAGTGGAGTGCATTGCAGTGGAATGGAGCAGAATGGAATGGAAAGGAGTGGAATGGACAGGAGTGGAGTGCACTGGAGAGGAGAGGATAGGAATGCAGTGGAATGGAATTGGATGTAATGGAACGTAGAGGAGTGGAGTGGAATGGAGTGGGCCAGAGTGGAATGGAATGGAATGCAATGGAAAAGAATGGAGTGGAATAGAATGGAATGGAATGGAATGGAATGGAGTGGGATGACTTGTAGTGGGGTGGAGTGAAATGGAGTATAATGGAATGGAGTGGAGTGGAGTGGAATGTGATAGAATGGAGAGGAGGGGAATGGAGCAGAATGGAATGGAGTGCAGCGGAATGGAGTGGAGTGGAATGGAATCAAATGGAGTGGAATGGAACAGAGTGGAATGGAATGGAGTGCAATAGACTAGAATTGAGTGTAGTGTAGTGGAATTTAGTGGAATGGACTGGAATGGAGTGGAATGGAATGGAATTGAGGGGAATGGAATGGAATGGAAAGGAATGGAAAGCAATGGAAAGGAATAGAATTGAATGCAACGGAATTAAAAGAATGCAATGGAATGCAATGGAATAGAATGCAATGGAATGTATAGTTGACATGTAATATGAGCTGAGATTGTGACACTGCACTCCAGCCAGGGTGACATGGTGATATCCTGTCGTAAGAAGTGAATGGAATGCAATGGAGTGAAATGGAATGGAATGAAATGGAATGGAGCGGAGTGGAAGGGAATGGAGTGGAATGAAATAGAATGCAGTGGACTGTAATGGCATGGAGTGGAAAGAAGTAGAGTGGAATGGAGTGGAATGGAATGGACTGGCATAGAATGGAGTGGAATTGAATGCAATGGAGTGGATTGGAAAGGAATGCAAAGGAGTAGAGTGGAGTAGAGTGGTGTGGAGTGGAGTGGAATGGAGCTGAATGTACTTCAATGGAGTACAATGGAATGGAACGGAGTGGAATGGAATGGAATGATATGAGGTGGATTGGAGTGGAATGTAGTGGAGTGGAATGGAATGGAATAGAATGGAATGGAGTAGAGTGTAATGGAATGCAGTGGCGATAAGTGGAGTGGAATGGAATGCATTGGAGTAGAGTGGAGTGGAATGGAATGGAATGGAGTGGAGTGGAGGGGAGTGGAGTGGAATGGAATTGAGTGAAGTGGAGTGCAGTTGAATGGAATATCATGGTGTGGAGTGGAGTGGAAGTGAATGGAGTGAATAGGAGTGGAATGGAGTGGAAGGTAACGGAGTGGAATGGAGTCGAATGGAGTGGAATGGAGTAGAGTGGATTAGAGTGGAATGGTGTCGAACGGACTGGAATGGAATGGAATGGAGTGGAATGGAATTGAATCAAATGGGATGGAGTGGAGTGGAATGGAGTGGAGTGGAGTGGAGTGGAATGAAATGAAATGGAAGGGAGTGGAGAGAAACGCAGTTGATTGGAGTGGAGTGGAGTGGAAAGGAATGGAAAGGATTGGGATGGAGACGTATGGATTGGAGTGGAATGGAGTGGAATGGAATGAAGTGGAAAGGAGTGGAACGGAGTGAAATTGAATTTAGTGGACTGGAGTGGAATGGAGTTAAATGGAATGGAATGGAATGGAGTGGAATGGAATGGAATGGAGTGGAGTGGAATGGAATAGAATGGCATGGAATGGAATAGAATGGGATGGAGTGGAGTGGAGAGGAGTGGAATGGATTGGAGTGAAGTGGAGTGGAATGGAATTGAGTGGAGCGGAGAGGAAAGGAATGGAATGGAGTGGAGTGGAATGGCATGGAATGGAGTGGAATGGAATGGATAGTAGTGGAGTGGAGTGGAGTGGATTGGAGTGTAGTGGAAGGGAATGGAGTGCAGTGTAATGGACTCGAATGGAGCAGAACAGAATGGAGTGGACTGGACTGGAGTGGAATGGAATGGGAAGGCATGGAATGGGAGCTGAGATTTTACCAATGTGCTCTAGGCAGGGTGACTGGGTGTCATACTCTCAAAAGAAAGGAATGGAATGGAACGCAGTGGAATGGAATGGAACAGAGTGGACATTAGTGGAGTGGAATGTGGAGGAATGGAATGAAATGGAACGTAATGGCATGAAATGGAGTGGTGTGGGGTGGAATGGATTATAGTGGAATGGGGTGGAAAGGAATGGGATGGACTGGAATGAAGTGGAGTGCAGTGGAGTGGAACGGAGTTGAATGGCATAGAATTGAGTGGACAGTAGTGGAATGTTTTGGAATGCAATGGAATCCATTGTAATAGAATGGAATACAACGGAAAGTTGACATGGAGTGTGAGCTGAGATTGTGCCACTGCACTCCAGACTGGGTGACACCTTATATCCTGTGGATAGAAAGGAATGGAATGCAATAGAGTGAAATGGAATGGAGTGGAATGGAATTGAATGGAATGGAGTGGAGTGGATTGGAGTCGAATGGAGACGAATGGAATGGGACGGAGTGGAATGGAACGGAGTGGAGTGGAGTATCGTCTAGTGAAATAGAATGGAATGCACTGGGTTGGAATGGAATGCAATGGACTGCTGAAAGGAAATGTGAGCTGTTATTGTTCCACTGCACTCCAGCCTTTGTGACGGAATGAAATCCTGTGGAAAAAAAGGAATGGAATGGAATGGAATGGAATGGAATGGAATGGAGTGGAGTGGAGTGGAGTGGTGTGCAGAGGAGTGTAGTGGAGTGGAGTGAAATGGAGTGGAGTGTCGTGGAGGAGAGTGGAATGGAGTGGAATGGAATGGAGAGGAAAGGAACGGAGTGGAGTGGAATGGAACGGAGTGGAGTGGAATGGAATCCAATGGAATGAAATGGAATTGAATCGAATGGAATGAGGAAATATGTGCAGTGATTTGGCCACTGCGCTGGAGCCTGTGTGAGAGAGGGAGATCCTGTCGATAAAACAGTGTGGAATGGAAGGGATTGGAATGGAATGGAATGGAACGTACTGGAGTGGAGTGGAGTGGAATTGAGTGGAGTGGAGTGCACTGGAATGGAATGGAATGCAATGGAATGTAATGGAATGATGAAATGATATGTGAGCTGAGATTGTGCCACTGCACTCCAGGCTGGGTGACAGAGTGAGATACTCTTGAAAGAAAGAAATGGAATGGAAAGAATTTTTAATTGGGTGGATTCGAGTGGACTGAAGTAGAGTGCAGTGGAATAGAGAGGAATGGAATGGAATGGAATCGGATGTAAAGGAATGGAATGATGTGGAGTGGAGTGGTGAGGAGTGTAGTGCTGTGGAATGGAGCAGAAAGTAACGGGATGGTGTGGAGTGGAGTGCAGTGCAGTGGAGTGGAGAGGAGTGCAATGGCGTGGAATGGAATCGGATGTAAAGGAACGTACTGGAGTGGAGCGGAGTGGAAAGGAGTGGAATGGAATGGAATTGAATGTAATGGAAAGCAAAGGAATGGAATGGGATGCAATGGAATTTAATGCAATAGAATGCAGTTCAATAGAGAGTTGACATGTAATGTGAGCTGAGATTGTGCCTAAGCTCTCCAGGCTGTTTGACACAGTGATATCGTGTCGAAAGAATGGAATGGAATGCAGTGGTGTGAAATGGAATGGAATGTAGTGGACAGGAGTAGAATGGAGTGGAGTGAAGAGGAACAGAGTGGAATGGAATGGGATGCAG
The DNA here is from genome assembly GCF_028885655.2 of Pongo abelii. Taxonomy (NCBI): domain Eukaryota; kingdom Metazoa; phylum Chordata; class Mammalia; order Primates; family Hominidae; genus Pongo; species Pongo abelii. The sequence continues at coordinate 25,249,892 of NC_072009.2, read as the reverse complement.
TGGAATGGAATGCAGTGGAGTGGAGTGAAATAGAAAGAAATGGAATGGGATGGAATGGAATGCAATGGAATGGAGAAGAGAAATGTGAGCTGAGATTGTGTGACTACACTCCAGCCTTAGTGACCGAGAGAGATTCTGTGGAAGGAAAGAACTGATTTCAAAGGAGTGGAATGGAAGGGAATGTAGTACAGTGGAGTAGAGTGGAATGGAGTGAAACAGAATAGAATGGAGTGGAAGGCAATGGAATGGAATGGAATGGAGTGGAGTGGAATAGAGAGGAGTGCACTGCAATGGAGTGGAGTGGAGTGGAAGGGAGTGGGATGCAATGGAATGTAGTGGAGTGCAGTGGAGTGGAATGGAATGGAGTGGACAGGAGTGGAAGGAGTAGAGTGGACTGGAATGGAATAGAATGGAACAGAATGCAGTGGAGTGGAGGGGAGTGGAGGTGAGTGGAGTGGCATGGAGTGGAATGGAATGGAATGGAGTGAAATGGAATCCAATGGATTGGAATGGAGTGGAGTGGAGTGGAGTGGAATGGAGAGGAGTCGAATGGAATGGAAGGGAATGCAACGGAACGCAGTGGTGTGGATTGGAATGCAGTGAAATGGAGTACTATGCAATCTAAAGGAGTGGAGTGGAGTCTAGTGGAGTGGAATGGAATGGAACAAAATGGAATGGAATGGCACGGAATGGAGTGGAGTAGAGTGGAGTGGGAAGGAAGGGAGATGAGTGGAATGGAGAGGAACGGAATGCAGAGGAGTGGATTGGATTGGAATGAACTGGAATGGAGAGGAATGGAATGAAGTGGAACGGAATGGACCGCAATGGAATTGAAAGGAGTGAAGTGGAAAGTAGTGGAGTGGAGTGGAATGGAGTGGAAATGAATGGAATGGAGTGGAATGGAAGAGAATGGAGGCAAGTGGATAGGAATTGACTGAAGCAGATTGGAGTGGAGTGGAGTGGAGTGGCATGGAATGGAATGAAGTGGATGGGAATGCAATGGAGTGGAATGAAATGGAATAAAATGGAATGGAGTGGAATGGAGAGGAATGGAGTGGAAGTGGAGTGGAATGGAGGGGAGTAAGAGGAAGAGAATGGAATGGAATCGAAAGGAGGGAAGTGCAATTGTGTGGAGTGGAGTGGAGATGAAAGGAGTGGAGTGATGTGGAGTCGAGAGGAAAGGAATGGAATGGAATGGAATGGAGTTAAGTGGAGTGGAATGGAGTGGAAGGTAAAGGAGTGGAATGAAAACGAGTGGATTGGAATGGAGTGGAATGGAATGGAGTGGAACGGAGTGGAGTAGAATGGAGTGGGTTGCAGAGGAGTGGAATGGAGTGGAATGGAAGGGAACGGAAAGGAATGTAGTGGAAAGGAATGGAATGGAGTGGATTGAAATTGAATGGAAAGGATTGGAGTGCAGTGGACTGGAGGGGAGTGGAATAAAATGGAGTATAGTACACTGGAATGGAGTGGACTGGAGTGGAGATGAGTGGAGTGGACTGGAATGGAATGGAGTGGAGTGGAATGGTGTGGAGTGGGGTGGAAAGGAATGGAACAGAATGGAATGGAGAGGAATGGAGTGGCATGTAGTGGAGTGGAGTGAAGTGGAAAGGAATGGCATGGAATGGAGTAGAGTGGAATGGAGGGGTATGGAATGGAACGGAATGGAATTGAGTGGAATGCAGTGGAATGGAGTGGAGGGGAGAGGAATGGAATGGAGTGGAAAGGTCTGAAAGGAGTGGAATGGAGTGGAGTGGAATGCAATGGAGTAGATTGGAATGAAGTGGAAAGGAATAGAATGGAGAGAAGTAGAGTAGAATGGAGTGGATTGGAATGGAGGGGAGCAGAGTGGAGTTAACAGCGGTGGATTGGAATACAGTGGATGGGGTAGAGTGGAAGGGAGTGGAATTATATGGAATGGAATGGATTGGAGTGGAGTGGAAGGGAGTGGAGTGGAGTTGAAAGTAGAGGAATCGAAAGAAGTGGAAAGGAGTGGAGTAGAGTGGATTAGAGTGGATTGGAATGGAATGGAGTGGAGTGGAATGGTGTGGAAACGAATGGAAGGGAGGGGAGTGGAATGGAACGAAATGGAATGGAATGTAGTGGAATGGAGAGGAGTGGAGTGGACTGGATTGGAATGTAATCGAATGGAGTGTACTGGAGTGGAATGTATTTGAGAGGCGGGTAATGGAGACGAATTGAGTGGAGTGGAGTGGAGTGAAATACATCGGAATGGCACGGAATTGAATGGAATGGAGGGTAGTGGAATGCAGTGGAGTGGAGTCGATTGGAGTGGTGAGGAATAGAACGAAGTGGCATGGAATGGAGCACAGTGGAATGCAATGGAGTGGAGTGGATTGGAAAGGGGTGGAGTGGAGTGACGATGGGTGAAGTGGAATGTAATGGAGTGGAGTGCAGAGGAGTCTCATGGAATGGAATGGAATGGAACGCAATGGAAGCTGAGATTGTACCACTGCGCTCCAGGATGGGTGACACAGTGTGATACTCTCAAAAGAAAGGAATGGAATGGAATGCAGTGGAATGGAATGGAATGCAATGGGGTGCATTGGAGTGGAGTGGAGTGAAGTGAAGTGGATTGGAGTGGAATGGAGAGGACTGGAACGGAATGGAATGGAATGAAGTAGACTGGAGTGGGGTGGAGTTGAGTGCAATGGAATGGAACGAAATGGAATCAGATGCAGAGAAATGGAGTAGAGAGGAGTGCAGTAGAGTGGAAAGGAGTGGAATGGAATCGGAAGTAACGGAAAGTAGTGGAGTGGATGGAACGGAAAGGAAAGGAATGGAGCGGAGTGGAATGGAACGGAGCGGGAGGTGGGTTGGGGCCACTGCACTGCAGGCTGGCTGGCTGACTGAGGTATTCTCGCAATAAAGGAATGGAATGGAATGCCGTTGAATGGAATGGAACGGAGTGGAGTGGAGTGGAATGGAGTGAGTTGGAGCAGAGTGGAATGAAGAATGCAATGGGATGGAAGGGAATTGAATGAAATGCTGTGGAGTGCAGTGGAGTGCATTGCAGTGGAATGGAGCAGAATGGAATGGAAAGGAGTGGAATGGACAGGAGTGGAGTGCACTGGAGAGGAGAGGATAGGAATGCAGTGGAATGGAATTGGATGTAATGGAACGTAGAGGAGTGGAGTGGAATGGAGTGGGCCAGAGTGGAATGGAATGGAATGCAATGGAAAGGAATGGAGTGGAATAGAATGGAATGGAATGGAATGGAATGGAGTGGGATGACTTGTAGTGGGGTGGAGTGAAATGGAGTATAATGGAATGGAGTGGAGTGGAGTGGAATGTGATAGAATGGAGAGGAGGGGAATGGAGCAGAATGGTATGGAGTGCAGCGGAATGGAGTGGAGTGGAATGGAATCAAATGGAGTGGAATGGAACAGAGTGGAATGGAATGGAGTGCAATAGACTAGAATTGAGTGTAGTGTAGTGGAATTTAGTGGAATGGACTGGAATGGAGTGGAATGGAATGGAATTGAGGGGAATGGAATGGAATGGAAAGGAATGGAAAGCAATGGAAAGGAATAGAATTGAATGCAACGGAATTAAAAGAATGCAATGGAATGCAATGGAATAGAATGCAATGGAATGTATAGTTGACATGTAATATGAGCTGAGATTGTGACACTGCACTCCAGCCAGGGTGACATGGTGATATCCTGTCGTAAGAAGTGAATGGAATGCAATGGAGTGAAATGGAATGGAATGAAATGGAATGGAGCGGAGTGGAAGGGAATGGAGTGGAATGAAATAGAATGCAGTGGACTGTAATGGCATGGAGTGGAAAGAAGTAGAGTGGAATGGAGTGGAATGGAATGGACTGGCATAGAATGGAGTGGAATTGAATGCAATGGAGTGGATTGGAAAGGAATGCAAAGGAGTAGAGTGGAGTAGAGTGGTGTGGAGTGGAGTGGAATGGAGCTGAATGTACTTCAATGGAGTACAATGGAATGGAACGGAGTGGAATGGAATGGAATGATATGAGGTGGATTGGAGTGGAATGTAGTGGAGTGGAATGGAATGGAATAGAATGGAATGGAGTAGAGTGTAATGGAATGCAGTGGCGATAAGTGGAGTGGAATGGAATGCATTGGAGTAGCGTGGAGTGGAATGGAATGGAATGGAGTGGAGTGGAGGGGAGTGGAGTGGAATGGAATTGAGTGAAGTGGAGTGCAGTTGAATGGAATATCGTGGTGTGGAGTGGAGTGGAAGTGAATGGAGTGAATAGGAGTGGAATGGAGTGGAAGGTAACGGAGTGGAATGGAGTCGAATGGAGTGGAATGGAGTAGAGTGGATTAGAGTGGAATGGTGTCGAACGGACTGGAATGGAATGGAATGGAGTGGAATGGAATTGAATCAAATGGAATGGAGTGGAGTGGAGTGGAGTGGAATGAAATGAAATGGAAGGGAGTGGAGAGAAACGCAGTTGATTGGAGTGGAGTGGAGTGGAAAGGAATGGAAAGGAGTGGGATGGAGACGTATGGATTGGAGTGGAATGGAGTGGAATGGAATGAAGTGGAAAGGAGTGGAACGGAGTGAAATTGAATTTAGTGGACTGGAGTGGAATGGAGTTAAATGGAATGGAATGGAATGGAGTGGAATGGAATGGAATGGAGTGGAGTGGAATGGAATAGAATGGCATGGAATGGAATAGAATGGGATGGAGTGGAGTGGAGAGGAGTGGAATGGATTGGAGTGAAGTGGAGTGGAATGGAATTGAGTGGAGCGGAGAGGAAAGGAATGGAATGGAGTGGAGTGGAATGGCATGGAGTGGAGTGGAATGGCATGGAATGGAGTGGAATGGAATGCATAGTAGTGGAGTGGAGTGGAGTGGATTGGAGTGTAGTGGAAGGGAATGGAGTGCAGTGTAATGGACTGGAATGGAGCAGAGCAGAATGGAGTGGACTGGACTGGAGTGGAATGGAATGGGATGGAATGGAATGGGAGCTGAGATTTTACCAATGTGCTCTAGGCAGGGTGACTGGGTGTCATACTCTCAAAAGAAAGGAATGGAATGGAACGCAGTGGAATGGAATGGAACAGAGTGGACATTAGTGGAGTGGAATGTGGAGGAATGGAATGAAATGGAACGTAATGGCATGAAATGGAGTGGTGTGGGGTGGAATGGATTATAGTGGAATGGGGTGGAAAGGAATGGGATGGAGTGGAATGAAGTGGAGTGCAGTGGAGTGGAACGGAGTTGAATGGCATACAATTGAGTGGACAGTAGTGGAATGTTTTGGAATGCAATGGAATCCATTGTAATAGAATGGAATACAACGGAAAGTTGACATGGAGTGTGAGCTGAGATTGTGCCACTGCACTCCAGACTGGGTGACACGTTATATCCTGTGGATAGAAAGGAATGGAATGCAATAGAGTGAAATGGAATGGAGTGGAATGGAATTGAATGGAATGGAGTGGAGTCGAGTGGAGTCGAATGGAGACGAATGGAATGGGACGGAGTGGAATGGAACGGAGTGGAGTGGAGTATCGTGAAGTGAAATAGAATGGAATGCACTGGGTTGGAATGGAATGCAATGGACTGCTGAAAGGAAATGTGAGCTGTTATTGTTCCACTGCACTCCAGCCTTTGTGACGGAATGAAATCCTGTGGAAAAAAAGGAATGGAATGGAATGGAATGGAATGGAATGGAATGGAGTGGAGTGGAGTGGAGTGGTGTGCAGAGGAGTGTAGTGGAGTGGAGTGAAATGGAGTGGAGTGTCGTGGAGGAGAGTGGAATGGAGTGGAATGGAATGGAGAGGAAAGGAACGGAGTGGAGTGGAATGGAACGGAGTGGAGTGGAATGGAATCCAATGGAATGAAATGGAATTGAATCGAATGGAATGAGGAAATATGTGCAGTGATTTGGCCACTGCGCTGGAGCCTGTGTGAGAGAGGGAGATCCTGTCGATAAAACAGTGTGGAATGGAAGGGATTGGAATGGAATGGAATGGAACGTACTGGAGTAGAGTGGAGTGGAATTGAGTGGAGTGGAGTGCACTGGAATGGAATGGAATGCAATGGAATGTAATGGAATGATGAAATGATATGTGAGCTGAGATTGTGCCACTGCACTCCACGCTGGGTGACAGAGTGAGATACTCTTGAAAGAAAGAAATGGAATGGAAAGAATTTTTAATTGGGTGGATTCGAGTGGACTGAAGTAGAGTGCAGTGGAATAGAGAGGAATGGAATGGAATGGAATCGGATGTAAAGGAATGGAATGATGTGGAGTGGAGTGGTGAGGAGTGTAGTGCTGTGGAATGGAGCAGAAAGTAACGGGATGGTGTGGAGTGGAGTGCAGTGCAGTGGAGTGGAGAGGAGTGCAATGGCGTGGAATGGAATCGGATGTAAAGGAACGTACTGGAGTGGAGCGGAGTGGAAAGGAGTGGAATGGAATGGAATTGAATGTAATGGAAAGCAAAGGAATGGAATGGGATGCAATGGAATTTAATGCAATAGAATGCAGTTCAATAGAGAGTTGACATGTAATGTGAGCTGAGATTGTGCCTAAGCTCTCCAGGCTGTTTGACACAGTGATATCGTGTGGAAAGAATGGAATGGAATGCAGTGGTGTGAAATGGAATGGAATGTAGTGGACAGGAGTAGAATGGAGTGGAGTGAAGAGGAACAGAGTGGAATGGAATGGGATGCAGTGGAATGGAATGCAGTGGAGTGGAGTGAAATAGAAAGAAATGGAATGGGATGGAATGGAATGCAATGGAATGGAGAAGAGAAATGTGAGCTGAGATTGTGTGACTACACTCCAGCCTTAGTGACCGAGAGAGATTCTGTGGAAGGAAAGAACTGATTTCAAAGGAGTGGAATGGAAGGGAATGTAGTACAGTGGAGTAGAGTGGAATGGAGTGAAACAGAATAGAATGGAGTGGAAGGCAATGGAATGGAGTGGAGTGGAATAGAGAGGAGTGCACTGCAATGGAGTGGAGTGGAGTGGAAGGGAGTGGAATGCAATGGAATGTAGTGGAGTGCAGTGGAGTGGAATGGAATGGAGTGGACAGGAGTGGAAGGAGTAGAGTGGACTGGAATGGAATAGAATGGAACAGAATGCAGTGGAGTGGAGGGGAGTGGAGGTGAGTGGAGTGGCATGGAGTGGAATGGAATGGAATGGAGTGAAATGGAATCCAATGGATTGGAATGGAGTGGAGTGGAGTGGAGTGGAATGGAGAGGAGTCGAATGGAATGGAAGGGAATGCAACGGAACGCAGTGGTGTGGATTGGAATGCACTGAAATGGAGTACTATGGAATCTAAAGGAGTGGAGTGGAGTCTAGTGGAGTGGAATGGAATGGAACAAAATGGAATGGAATGGCACGGAATGGAGTGGAGTAGAGTGGAGTGGGAAGGAAGGGAGATGAGTGGAATGGAGAGGAATGGAATGCAGTGGAGTGGATTGGATTGGAATGAACTGGAATGGAGAGGAATGGAATGAAGTGGAACGGAATGGACTGCAATGGAATTGAATGGAGTGAAGTGGAAAGTAGTGGAGTGGAGTGGAATGGAGTGGAAATGAATGGAATGGAGTGGAATGGAAGGGAATGGAGACAAGTGGATAGGAATTGACTGAAGCAGATTGGAGTGGAGTGGAGTGGAGTGGCATGGAATGGAATGAAGTGGATGGGAATGCAATGGAGTGGAATGAAATCGAATAAAATGGAATGGAGTGGAATGGAGAGGAATGGAGTGGAGTGGAGTGGAATGGAGGGGAGTAAGAGGAAGAGAATGGAATGGAATTGAAAGGAGGGAAGTGCAATTGTGTGGAGTGGAGTGGAGATGAAAGGAGTGGAGTGATGTGGAGTCGAGAGGAAAGGAATGGAATGGAATGGAATGGAGTTAAGTGGAGTGGAATGGAGTGGAAGGTAATGGAGTGGAATGAAAAGGAGTGGATTGGAATGGAGTGGAATGGAATGGAGTGGAACGGAGTGGAGTAGAATGGAGTGGGTTGCAGAGGAGTGGAATGGAGTGGAATGGAAGGGAACGGAAAGGAATGTAGTGGAAAGGAATGGAATGGAGTGGATTGAAATTGAATGGAAAGGATTGGAGTGCAGTGGACTGGAGGGGAGTGGAATAAAATGGAGTATAGTGCAGTGGAATGGAGTGGACTGGAGTGGAGATGAGTGGAGTGGACTGGAATGGAATGGAGTGGAGTGGAATGGTGTGGAGTGGGGTGGAAAGGAATGGAACAGAATGGAATGGAGAGGAATGGAGTGGCATGTAGTGGAGTGGAGTGAAGTGGAAAGGAATGGCATGGAATGGAGTAGAGTGGAATGGAGGGGTATGGAATGGAATGGAATGGAATTGAGTGGAATGGAGTGGAATGGAGTGGAGTGGAGAGGAATGGAATGGAGTGGAAAGGTCTGAAAGGAGTGGAATGGAGTGGAGTGGAATGCAATGGAGTAGATTGGAATGAAGTGGAAAGGAATAGAATGGAGAGAAGTAGAGTAGAATGGAGTGGATTGGAATGGAGGGGAGCAGAGTGGAGTTAACAGCGGTGGATTGGAATACAGTGGATGGGGTAGAGTGGAAGGGAGTGGAATTATATGGAATGGAATGGATTGGAGTGGAGTGGAAGGGAGTGGAGTGGAGTTGAAAGTAGAGGAATCGAAAGAAGTGGAAAGGAGTGGAGTAGAGTGGATTAGAGTGGATTGGAATGGAATGGAGTGGAGTGGAATGGTGTGGAAACGAATGGAAGGGAGGGGAGTGGAATGGAACGAAATGGAATGGAATGTAGTGGAATGGAGAGGAGTGGAGTGGACTGGAGTGGAATGTAATCGAATGGAGTGTACTGGAGTGGAATGTATTTGAGAGGCGGGTAATGGAGAGGAATTGAGTGGAGTGGAGTGGAGTGAAATACATCGGAATGGCACGGAATTGAATGGAAAGGAGGGGAGTGGAATGCAGTGGAGTGGAGTCGATTGGAGTGGTGAGGAATAGAACGGAGTGGCATGGAATGGAGCACAGTGGAATGCAATGGAGTGGAGTGGATTGGAAAGGGGTGGAGTGGAGTGACGATGGGTGAAGTCGAATGTAATGGAGTGGAGTGCAGAGGAGTCTCATGGAATGGAATGGAATGGAACGCAATGGAAGCTGAGATTGTACCACTGCGCTCCAGGATGGGTGACACAGTGTGATACTCTCAAAAGAAAGGAATGGAATGGAATGCAGTGGAAGGGAATGCAATGCAATGGGGTGCATTGGAGTGGAGGGGAGTGAAGTGAAGTGGATTGGAGTGGAATGGAGAGGACTGGAACGGAATGGAATGGAATGAAGTCGACTGGAGTGGGGTGGAGTTGAGTGCAATGGAATGGAGCGAAATGGAATCAGACGCAGAGAAATGGAGTAGAGAGGAGTGCAGTAGAGTGGAAAGGAGTGCAATGGAGTGGAATGGAATCGGAAGTAACGGAAAGTAGTGGAGTGGATGGAACGGAAAGGAAAGGAGTGGAGCGGAGTGGAATGGAACGGAGCGGGAGGTGGGTTGGGGCCACTGCACTCCAGGCTGGCTGGCTGACTGAGGTATTCTCGCAATAAACGAATGGAATGGAATGCCGTAGAATGGAATGGAACGGAGTGGAGTGGAGTGGAATGGAGTGAGTTGGAGCAGAGTGGAATGAAGAATGCAATGGGATGGAAGGGAATTGAATGAAATGCAGTGGAGTGCAGTGGAGTGCATTGCAGTGGAATGGAGCAGAATGGAATGGAAAGGAGTGGAATGGACAGGAGTGGAGTACACTGGAGAGGAGAGGATAGGAATGCAGTGGAATGGAATTGGATGTAATGGAACGTAGAGGAGTGGAGTGGAATGGAGTAGGACAGAGTGGAATGGAATGGAATGCAATGGAAAGGAATGGAGTGGAATAGAATGGAATGGAATGGAATGGAATGGAGTGGGATGACTTGTAGTGGGGTGGAGTGAAATGGAGTATAATGGAATGGAGTGGAGTGGAGTGGAATGTGATAGAATGGAGAGGAGGGGAATGGAGCAGAATGGAATGGAGTGCAGCGGAATGGAGTGGAGTGGAATGGAATCAAATGGAGTGGAATGGAACAGAGTGGAATGGAATGGAGTGCAATAGACTAGAATTGAGTGTAGTGTAGTGGAATTTAGTGGAATGGACTGGAATGGAGTGGAATGGAATGGAATTGAGGGGAATGGAATGGAATGGAAAGGAATGGAAAGCAATGGAAAGGAATAGAATTGAATGCAACGGAATTAAAAGAATGCAATGGAATGCAATGGAATAGAATGCAATGGAATGTATAGTTGACATGTAATATGAGCTGAGATTGTGACACTGCACTCCAGCCAGGGTGACATGGTGATATCCTGTCGTAAGAAGTGAATGGAATGCAATGGAGTGAAATGGAATGGAATGAAATGGAATGGAGCGGAGTGGAAGGGAATGGAGTGGAATGAAATAGAATGCAGTGGACTGTAATGGCATGGAGTGGAAAGAAGTAGAGTGGAATGGAGTGGAATGGAATGGACTGGCATAGAATGGAGTGGAATTGAATGCAATGGAGTGGATTGGAAAGGAATGCAAAGGAGTAGAGTGGAGTAGAGTGGTGTGGAGTGGAGTGGAATGGAGCTGAATGTACTTCAATGGAGTACAATGGAATGGAACGGAGTGGAATGGAATGGAATGATATGAGGTGGATTGGAGTGGAATGTAGTGGAGTGGAATGGAATGGAATAGAATGGAATGGAGTAGAGTGTAATGGAATGCAGTGGCGATAAGTGGAGTGGAATGGAATGCATTGGAGTAGAGTGGAGTGGAATGGAATGGAATGGAGTGGAGTGGAGGGGAGTGGAGTTGAATGGAATTGAGTGAAGTGGAGTGCAGTTGAATGGAATATCGTGGTGTGGAGTGGAGTGGAAGTGAATGGAGTGAATAGGAGTGGAATGGAGTGGAAGGTAACGGAGTGGAATGGAGTCGAATGGAGTGGAATGGAGTAGAGTGGATTAGAGTGGAATGGTGTCGAACGGACTGGAATGGAATGGAATGAAGTGGAATGGAATTGAATCAAATGGAATGGAGTGGAGTGGAATGGAGTGGAGTGGAGTGGAGTGGAATGAAATGAAATGGAAGGGAGTGGAGAGAAACGCAGTTGATTGGAGTGGAGTGGAGTGGAAAGGAATGGAAATGAGTGGGATGGAGACGTATGGATTGGAGTGGAATGGAGTGGAATGGAATGAAGTGGAAAGGAGTGGAACGGAGTGAAATTGAATTTAGTGGACTGGAGTGGAATGGAGTTAAATGGAATGGAATGGAATGGAGTGGAATGGAATGGAATGGAGTGGAGTGGAATGGAATAGAATGGCATGGAATGGAATAGAATGGGATGGAGTGGAGTGGAGAGGAGTGGAATGGATTGGAGTGAAGTGGAGTGGAATGGAATTGAGTGGAGCGGAGAGGAAAGGAATGGAATGGAGTGGAGTGGAATGGCATGGAATAGAGTGGAATGGAATGCATAGTAGTGGAGTGGAGTGGAGTGGAGTGGAGTGTAGTGGAAGGGAATGGAGTGCAGTGTAATGGACTGGAATGGAGCAGAGCAGAATGGAGTGGACTGGACTGGAGTGGAATGGAATGGGATGGCATGGAATGGGAGCTGAGATTTTACCAATGTGCTCTAGGCAGGGTGACTGGGTGTCATCCTCTCAAAAGAAAGGAATGGAATGGAACGCAGTGGAATGGAATGGAACAGAGTGGACATTAGTGGAGTGGAATGTGGAGGAATGGAATGAAATGGAACGTAATGGTATGAAATGGAGTGGTGTGGGGTGGAATGGATTATAGTGGAATGGGGTGGAAAGGAATGGGATGGAGTGGAATGAAGTGGAGTGCAGTGGAGTGGAACGGAGTTGAATGGCATAGAATTGAGTGGACAGTAGTGGAATGTTTTGGAATGCAATGGAATCCATTGTAATAGAATGGAATACAAAGGAAAGTTGACATGGAGTGTGAGCTGAGATTGTGCCACTGCACTCCAGACTGGGTGACACGTTATATCCTGTGGATAGAAAGGAATGGAATGCAATAGAGTGAAATGGAATGGAGTGGAATGGAATTGAATGGAATGGAGTGGAGTGGAGTGGAGTCGAATGGAGACGAATGGAATGGGACGGAGTGGAATGGAACGGAGTGGAGTGGAGTATCGTGGAGTGAAATAGAATGGAATGCACTGGGTTGGAATGGAATGCAATGGACTGCTGAAAGGAAATGTGAGCTGTTATTGTTCCACTGCACTCCAGCCTTTGTGACGGAATGAAATCCTGTGGAAAAAAAGGAATGGAATGGAATGGAATGGAATGGAATGGAATGGAATGGAGTGGAGTGGAGTGTTGTGGAGAGGAGTGTAGTGGAGTGGAGTGAAATGGAGTGGAGTGTCGTGGAGGAGAGTGGAATGGAGTGGAATGGAATGGAGAGGAAAGGAACGGAGTGGAGTGGAATGGAACGGAGTGGAGTGGAATGGAATCCAATGGAATGAAATGGAATTGAATCGAATGGAATGAAGAAATATGTGCAGTGATTTGGCCACTGCGCTGGAGCCTGTGTGAGAGAGGGAGATCCTGTCGATAAAACAGTGTGGAATGGAAGGGATTGGAATGGAATGGAATGGAACGTATTGGAGTGGAGTGGAGTGGAATTGAGTGGAGTGGAGTGCACTGGAATGGAATGGAATGCAATGGAATGTAATGGAATGATGAAATGATATGTGAGCTGAGATTGTGCCACTGCACTCCACGCTGGGTGACAGAGTGAGATACTCTTGAAAGAAAGAAATGGAATGGAAAGAATTTTTAATTGGGTGGATTCGAGTGGACTGAAGTAGAGTGCAGTGGAATAGAGAGGAATGGAATGGAATCGGATGTAAAGGAATGGAATGATGTGGAGTGGAGTGGTGAGGAGTGTAGTGCTGTGGAATGGAGCAGAAAGTAACGGGATGGTGTGGAGTGGAGTGCAGTGCAGTGGAGTGGAGAGGAGTGCAATGGCGTGGAATGGAATCGGATGTAAAGGAACGTACTGGAGTGGAGCGGAGTGGAAAGGAGTGGAATGGAATGGAATTGAATGTAATGGAAAGCAAAGGAATGGAATGGGATGCAATGGAATTTAATGCAATAGAATGCAGTTCAATAGAGAGTTAACATGTAATGTGAGCTGAGATTGTGCCTAAGCTCTCCAGGCTGTTTGACACAGTGATATCGTGTCGAAAAATGGAATGGAATGCAGTGGTGTGAAATGGAATGGAATGTAGTGGACAGGAGTAGAATGGAGTGGAGTGAAGAGGAACAGAGTGGAATGGAATGGGATGCAGTGGAATGGAATGCAGTGGAGTGGAGTGAAATAGAAAGAAATGGAATGGGATGGAATGGAATGCAATGGAATGGAGAAGAGAAATGTGAGCTGAGATTGTGTGACTACACTCCAGCCTTAGTGACCGAGAGAGATTCTGTGGAAGGAAAGAACTGATTTCAAAGGAGTGGAATGGAAGGGAATGTAGTACCGTGGAGTAGAGTGGAATGGAGTGAAACAGAATAGAATGGAGTGGAAGGCAATGGAATGGAATGGAATGGAGTGGAGTGGAATAGAGAGGAGTGCACTGCAATGGAGTGGAGTGGAGTGGAAGGGAGTGGAATGCAATGGAATGTAGTGGAGTGCAGTGGAGTGGAATGGAATGGAGTGGACAGGAGTGGAAGGAGTAGAGTGGACTGGAATGGAATAGAATGGAACAGAATGCAGTGGAGTGGAGGGGAGTGGAGGTGAGTGGAGTGGCATGGAGTGGAATGGAATGGAATGGAGTGAAATGGAATCCAATGGATTGGAATGGAGTGGAGTGGAGTGGAGTGGAATGGAGAGGAGTCGAATGGAATGGAAGGGAATGCAACGGAACGCAGTGGTGTGGATTGGAATGCAGTGAAATGGAGTACTATGGAATCTAAAGGAGTGGAGTGGAGTCTAGAGGAGTGGAATGGAATGGAACAAAATGGAATGGAATGGCACGGAATGGAGTGGAGTAGAGTGGAGTGGGAAGGAAGGGAGATGAGTGGAATGGAGAGGAATGGAATGCAGTGGAGTGGATTGGATTGGAATGAACTGGAATGGAGAGGAATGGAATGAAGTGGAACGGAATGGACTGCAATGGAATTGAATGGAGTGAAGTGGAAAGTAGTGGAGTGGAGTGGAATGGAGTGGAAATGAATGGAATGGAGTGGAATGGAAGGGAATGGAGACAAGTGGATAGGAATTGACTGAAGCAGATTGGAGTGGAGTGGAGTGGAGTGGCATGGAATGGAATGAAGTGGATGGGAATGCAATGGAGTGGAATGAAATGGAATAAAATGGAATGGAGTGGAATGGAGAGGAATGGAGTGGAGTGGAGTGGAATGGAGGGGAGTAAGAGGAAGAGAATGGAATGGAATCGAAAGGAGGGAAGTGCAATTGTGTGGAGTGGAGTGGAGATGAAAGAAGTGGAGTGATGTGGAGTCGAGAGGAAATTAATGGAATGGAATGGAATGGAGTTAAGTGGAGTGGAATGGAGTGGAAGGTAATGGAGTGGAATGAAAAGGAGTGGATTGGAATGGAGTGGAATGGAATGGAGTGGAACGGAGTGGAGTAGAATGGAGTGGGTTGCAGAGGAGTGGAATGGAGTGGAATGGAAGGGAACGGAAAGGAATGTAGTGGAAAGGAATGGAATGGAGTGGATTGAAATTGAATGGAAAGGATTGGAGTGCAGTGGACTGGAGGGGAGTGGAATAAAATGGAGTATAGTGCAGTGGAATGGAGTGGACTGGAGTGGAGATGAGTGGAGTGGACTGGAATGGAATGGAGTGGAGTGGAATGGTGTGGAGTGGGGTGGAAAGGAATGGAACAGAATGGAATGGAGAGGAATGGAGTGGCATGTAGTGGAGTGGAGTGAAGTGGAAAGGAATGGCATGGAATGGAGTAGAGTGGAATGGAGGGGTATGGAATGGAATGGAATGGAATTGAGTGGAATGGAGTGGAGTGGAGAGGAATGGAATGGAGTGGAAAGGTCTGAAAGGAGTGCAATGGAGTGGAGTGGAATGCAATGGAGTAGATTGGAATGAAGTGGAAAGGAATAGAATGGAGAGAAGTAGAGTAGAATGGAGTGGATTGGAATGGAGGGGAGCAGAGTGGAGTTAACAGCGGTGGATTGGAATACAGTGGATGGGGTAGAGTGGAAGGGAGTGGAATTATATGGAATGGAATGGATTGGAGTGGAGTGGAAGGGAGTGGAGTGGATTTGAAAGTAGAGGAATCGAAAGAAGTGGAAAGGAGTGGAGTAGAGTGGATTAGAGTGGATTGGAATGGAATGGAGTGGAGTGGAATGGTGTGGAAACGAATGGAAGGGAGGGGAGTGGAATGGAATGAAATGGAATGGAATGTAGTGGAATGGAGAGGAGTGGAGTGGACTGGAGTGGAATGTAATCGAATGGAGTGTACTGGAGTGGAATGTATTTGAGAGGCGGGTAATGGAGAGGAATTGAGTGGAGTGGAGTGGAGTGAAATACATCGGAATGGCACGGAATTGAATGGAATGGAGGGGAGTGGAATGCAGTGGAGTGGAGTCGATTGGAGTGGTGAGGAATAGAACGGAGTGGCATGGAATGGAGCACAGTGGAATGCAATGGAGTGGAGTGGATTGGAAAGGGGTGGGGTGGAGTGACGATGGGTGAAGTGGAATGTAATGGAGTGGAGTGCAGAGGAGTCTCATGGAATGGAATGGAATGGAACGCAATGGAAGCTGAGATTGTACCACTGCGCTCCAGGATGGGTGACACAGTGTGATACTCTCAAAAGAAAGGAATGGAATGGAATGCAGTGGAATGGAATGGAATGCAATGGGGTGCATTGGAGTGGAGTGGAGTGAAGTGAAGTGGATTGGAGTGGAATGGAGAGGAATGGAACGGAATGGAATGGAATGAAGTAGACTGGAGTGGGGTGGAGTTGAGTGCAATGGAATGGAGCGAAATGGAATCAGATGCAGAGAAATGGAGTAGAGAGGAGTGCAGTAGAGTGGAAAGGAGTGCAATGGAGTGGAATGGAATCGGAAGTAACGGAAAGTAGTGGAGTGGATGGAACGGAAAGGAAAGGAGTGGAGCGGAGTGGAATGGAACGGAGCGGGAGGTGGGTTGGGGCCACTGCACTCCAGGCTGGCTGGCTGACTGAGGTATTCTCGCAAAAAAGGAATGGAATGGAATGCCGTAGAGTGGAATGGAACGGAGTGGAGTGGAGTGGAATGGAGTGAGTTGGAGCAGAGTGGAATGAAGAATGCAATGGGATGGAAGGGAATTGAATGAAATGCAGTGGAGTGCAGTGGAGTGCATTGCAGTGGAATGGAGCAGAATGGAATGGAAAGGAGTGGAATGGACAGGAGTGGAGTGCACTGGAGAGGAGAGGATAGGAATGCAGTGGAATGGAATTGGATGTAATGGAACGTAGAGGAGTGGAGTGGAATGGAGTGGGCCAGAGTGGAATGGAATGGAATGCAATGGAAAGGAATGGAGTGGAATAGAATGGAATGGAATGGAATGGAATGGAATGGAGTGGGATGACTTGTAGTGGGGTGGAGTGAAATGGAGTATAATGGAATGGAGTGGAGTGGAGTGGAATGTGATAGAATGGAGAGGAGGGGAATGGAGCAGAATGGAATGGAGTGCAGCGGAATGGAGTGGAGTGGAATGGAATCAAATGGAGTGGAATGGAACAGAGTGGAATGGAATGGAGTGCAATAGACTAGAATTGAGTGTAGTGTAGTGGAATTTAGTGGAATGGACTGGAATGGAGTGGAATGGAATGGAATTGAGGGGAATGGAATGGAATGGAAAGGAATGGAAAGCAATGGAAAGGAATAGAATTGAATGCAACGGAATTAAAAGAATGCAATGGAATGCAATGGAATAGAATGCAATGGAATGTATAGTTGACATGTAATATGAGCTGAGATTGTGACACTGCACTCCAGCCAGGGTGACATGGTGATATCCTGTCGTAAGAAGTGAATGGAATGCAATGGAGTGAAATGGAATGGAATGAAATGGAATGGAGCGGAGTGGAAGGGAATGGAGTGGAATGAAATAGAATGCAGTGGACTGTAATGGCATGGAGTGGAAAGAAGTAGAGTGGAATGGAGTGGAATGGAATGGACTGGCATAGAATGGAGTGGAATTGAATGCAATGGAGTGGATTGGAAAGGAATGCAAAGGAGTAGAGTGGAGTAGAGTGGTGTGGAGTGGAGTGGAATGGAGCTGAATGTACTTCAATGGAGTACAATGGAATGGAACGGAGTGGAATGGAATGGAATGATATGAGGTGGATTGGAGTGGAATGTAGTGGAGTGGAATGGAATGGAATAGAATGGAATGGAGTAGAGTGTAATGGAATGCAGTGGCGATAAGTGGAGTGGAATGGAATGCATTGGAGTAGAGTGGAGTGGAATGGAATGGAATGGAGTGGAGTGGAGGGGAGTGGAGTGGAATGGAATTGAGTGAAGTGGAGTGCAGTTGAATGGAATATCGTGGTGTGGAGTGGAGTGGAAGTGAATGGAGTGAATAGGAGTGGAATGGAGTGGAAGGTAACGGAGTGGAATGGAGTCGAATGGAGTGGAATGGAGTAGAGTGGATTAGAGTGGAATGGTGTCGAACGGACTGGAATGGAATGGAATGGAGTGGAATGGAATTGAATCAAATGGAATGGAGTGGAGTGGAGTGGAGTGGAATGAAATGAAATGGAAGGGAGTGGAGAGAAACGCAGTTGATTGGAGTGGAGTGGAGTGGAAAGGAATGGAAAGGAGTGGGATGGAGACGTATGGATTGGAGTGGAATGGAGTGGAATGGAATGAAGTGGAAAGGAGTGGAACGGAGTGAAATTGAATTTAGTGGACTGGAGTGGAATGGAGTTAAATGGAATGGAATGGAATGGAGTGGAATGGAATGGAATGGAGTGGAGTGGAATGGAATAGAATGGCATGGAATGGAATAGAATGGGATGGAGTGGAGTGGAGAGGAGTGGAATGGATTGGAGTGAAGTGGAGTGGAATGGAATTGAGTGGAGCGGAGAGGAAAGGAATGGAATGGAGTGGAGTGGAATGGCATGGAATGGAGTGGAATGGAATGGATAGTAGTGGAGTGGAGTGGAGTGGATTGGAGTGTAGTGGAAGGGAATGGAGTGCAGTGTAATGGACTGGAATGGAGCAGAGCAGAATGGAGTGGACGGGACTGGAGTGGAATGGAATGGGATGGCATGGAATGGGAGCTGAGATTTTACCAATGTGCTCTAGGCAGGGTGACTGGGTGTCATACTCTCAAAAGAAAGGAATGGAATGGAACGCAGTGGAATGGAATGGAACAGAGTGGACATTAGTGGAGTGGAATGTGGAGGAATGGAATGAAATGGAACGTAATGGCATGAAATGGAGTGGTGTGGGGTGGAATGGATTATAGTGGAATGGGGTGGAAAGGAATGGGATGGAGTGGAATGAAGTGGAGTGCAGTGGAGTGGAACGGAGTTGAATGGCATAGAATTGAGTGGACAGTAGTGGAATGTTTTGGAATGCAATGGAATCCATTGTAATAGAATGGAATACAACGGAAAGTTGACATGGAGTGTGAGCTGAGATTGTGCCACTGCACTCCAGACTGGGTGACACGTTATATCCTGTGGATAGAAAGGAATGGAATGCAATAGAGTGAAATGGAATGGAGTGGAATGGAATTGAATGGAATGGAGTGGAGTGGAGTGGAGTCGAATGGAGACGAATGGAATGGGACGGAGTGGAATGGAACGGAGTGGAGTGGAGTATCGTGGAGTGAAATAGAATGGAATGCACTGGGTTGGAATGGAATGCAATGGACTGCTGAAAGGAAATGTGAGCTGTTATTGTTCCACTGCACTCCAGCCTTTGTGACGGAATGAAATCCTGTGGAAAAAAAGGAATGGAATGGAATGGAATGGAATGGAATGGAATGGAATGGAATGGAATGGAGTGGAGTGGAGTGGTGTGGAGAGGAGTGTAGTGGAGTGGAGTGAAATGGAGTGGAGTGTCGTGGAGGAGAGTGGAATGGAGTGGAATGGAATGGAGAGGAAAGGAACGGAGTGGAGTGGAATGGAACGGAGTGGAGTGGAATGGAATCCAATGGAATGAAATGGAATTGAATCGAATGGAATGAAGAAATATGTGCAGTGATTTGGCCACTGCGCTGGAGCCTGTGTGAGAGAGGGAGATCCTGTCGATAAAACAGTGTGGAATGGAAGGGATTGGAATGGAATGGAATGGAACGTATTGGAGTGGAGTGGAGTGGAATTGAGTGGAGTGGAGTGCACTGGAATGGAATGGAATGCAATGGAATGTAATGGAATGATGAAATGATATGTGAGCTGAGATTGTGCCACTGCACTCCACGCTGGGTGACAGAGTGAGATACTCTTGAAAGAAAGAAATGGAATGGAAAGAATTTTTAATTGGGTGGATTCGAGTGGACTGAAGTAGAGTGCAGTGGAATAGAGAGGAATGGAATGGAATGGAATCGGATGTAAAGGAATGGAATGATGTGGAGTGGAGTGGTGAGGAGTGTAGTGCTGTGGAATGGAGCAGAAAGTAACGGGATGGTGTGGAGTGGAGTGCAGTGCAGTGGAGTGGAGAGGATTGCAATGGCGTGGAATGGAATCGGATGTAAAGGAACGTACTGGAGTGGAGCGGAGTGGAAAGGAGTGGAATGGAATGGAATTGAATGTAATGGAAAGCAAAGGAATGGAATGGGATGCAATGGAATTTAATGCAATAGAATGCAGTTCAATAGAGAGTTGACATGTAATGTGAGCTGAGATTGTGCCTAAGCTGTCCAGGCTGTTTGACACAGTGATATCGTGTGGAAAGAATGGAATGGAATGCAGTGGTGTGAAATGGAATGGAATGTAGTGGACAGGAGTAGAATGGAGTGGAGTGAAGAGGAACAGAGTGGAATGGAATGGGATGCAGTGGAATGGAATGCAGTGGAGTGGAGTGAAATAGAAAGAAATGGAATGGGATGGAATGGAATGCAATGGAATGGAGAAGAGAAATGTGAGCTGAGATTGTGTGACTACACTCCAGCCTTAGTGACCGAGAGAGATTCTGTGGAAGGAAAGAACTGATTTCAAAGGAGTGGAATGGAAGGGAATGTAGTACAGTGGAGTAGAGTGGAATGGAGTGAAACAGAATAGAATGGAGTGGAAGGCAATGGAATGGAATGGAATGGAGTGGAGTGGAATAGAGAGGAGTGCACTGCAATGGAGTGGAGTGGAGTGGAAGGGAGTGGAATGCAATGGAATGTAGTGGAGTGCAGTGGAGTGGAATGGAATGGAGTGGACAGGAGTGGAAGGAGTAGAGTGGACTGGAATGGAATAGAATGGAACAGAATGCAGTGGAGTGGAGGGGAGTGGAGGTGAGTGGAGTGGCATGGAGTGGAATGGAATGGAATGGAGTGAAATGGAATCCAATGGATTGGAATGGAGTGGAGTGGAGTGGAGTGGAATGGAGAGGAGTGGAATGGAATGGAAGGGAATGCAACGGAACGCAGTGGTGTGGATTGGAATGCAGTGAAATGGAGTACTATGGAATCTAAAGGAGTGGAGTGGAGTCTAGTGGAGTGGAATGGAATGGAACAAAATGGAATGGAATGGCACGGAATGGAGTGGAGTAGAGTGGAGTGGGAAGGAAGGGAGATGAGTGGAATGGAGAGGAATGGAATGCAGTGGAGTGGATTGGATTGGAATGAACTGGAATGGAGAGGAATGGAATGAAGTGGAACGGAATGGACTGCAATGGAATTGAATGGAGTGAAGTGGAAAGTAGTGGAGTGGAGTGGAATGGAGTGGAAATGAATGGAATGGAGTGGAATGGAAGGGAATGGAGACAAGTGGATAGGAATTGACTGAAGCAGATTGGAGTGGAGTGGAGTGGAGTGGCATGGAATGGAATGAAGTGGATGGGAATGCAATGGAGTGGAATGAAATGGAATAAAATGGAATGGAGTGGAATGGAGAGGAATGGAGTGGAGTGGAATGGAAGGGAGTAAGAGGAAGAGAATGGAATGGAATCGAAAGGAGGGAAGTGCAATTGTGTGGAGTGGAGTGGAGATGAAAGGAGTGGAGTGATGTGGAGTCGAGAGGAAAGGAATGGAATGGAATGGAATGGAGTTAAGTGGAGTGGAATGGAGTGGAAGGTAATGGAGTGGAATGAAAAGGAGTGGATTGGAATGGAGTGGAAAGGAATGGAGTGGAACGGAGTGGAGTAGAATGGAGTGGGTTGCAGAGGAGTGGAATGGAGTGGAATGGAAGGGAACGGAAAGGAATGTAGTGGAAAGGAATGGAATGGAGTGGATTGAAATTGAATGGAAAGGATTGGAGTGCAGTGGACTGGAGGGGAGTGGAATAAAATGGAGTATAGTGCAGTGGAATGGAGTGGACTGGAGTGGAGATGAGTGGACTGGAATGGAATGGAGTGGAGTGGAAAGGTGTGGAGTGGGGTGGAAAGGAATGGAACAGAATGGAATGGAGAGGAATGGAGTGGCATGTAGTGGAGTGGAGTGAAGTGGAAAGGAATGGCATGGAATGGAGTAGAGTGGAATGGAGGGGTATGGAATGGAATGGAATGGAATTGAGTGGAATGGAGTGGAATGGAGTGGAGTGGAGAGGAATGGAATGGAGTGGAAAGGTCTGAAAGGAGTGGAATGGAGTGGAGTGGAATGCAATGGAGTAGATTGGAATGAAGTGGAAAGGAATAGAATGGAGAGAAGTAGAGTAGAATGGAGTGGATTGGAATGGAGGGGAGCAGAGTGGAGTTAACAGCGGTGGATTGGAATACAGTGGATGGGGTAGAGTGGAAGGGAGTGGAATTATATGGAATGGAATGGATTGGAGTGGAGTGGAAGGGAGTGGAGTGGAGTTGAAAGTAGAGGAATCGAAAGAAGTGGAAAGGAGTGGAGTAGAGTGGATTAGAGTGGATTGGAATGGAATGGAGTGGAGTGGAATGGTGTGGAAACGAATGGAAGGGAGGGGAGTGGAATGGAACGAAATGGAATGGAATGTAGTGGAATGGAGAGGAGTGGAGTGGACTGGAGTGGAATGTAATCGAATGGAGTGTACTGGAGTGGAATGTATTTGAGAGGCGGGTAATGGAGAGGAATTGAGTGGAGTGGAGTGGAGTGAAATACATCGGAATGGCACGGAATTGAATGGAATGGAGGGGAGTGGAATGCAGTGGAGTGGAGTCGATTGGAGTGGTGAGGAGTAGAACGGAGTGGCATGGAATGGAGCACAGTGGAATGCAATGGAGTGGAGTGGATTGGAAAGGGGTGGAGTGGAGTGACGATGGGTGAAGTGGAATGTAATGGAGTGGAGTGCAGAGGAGTCTCATGGAATGGAATGGAATGGAACGCAATGGAAGCTGAGATTGTACCACTGCGCTCCAGGATGGGTGACACAGTGTGATACTCTCAAAAGAAAGGAATGGAATGGAATGCAGTGGAATGGAATGGAATGCAATGGGGTGCATCGGAGTGGAGTGGAGTGAAGTGAAGTGGATTGGAGTGGAATGGAGAGGACTGGAACGGAATGGAATGGAATGAAGTAGACTGGAGTGGGGTGGAGTTGAGTGCAATGGAATGGAACGAAATGGAATCAGATGCAGAGAAATGGAGTAGAGAGGAGTGCAGTAGAGTGGAAAGGAGTGGAATGGAATCGGAAGTAACGGAAAGTAGTGGAGTGGATGGAACGGAAAGGAAAGGAATGGAGCGGAGTGGAATGGAACGGAGCGGGAGGTGGGTTGGGGCCACTGCACTGCAGGCTGGCTGGCTGACTGAGGTATTCTCGCAATAAAGGAATGGAATGGAATGCCGTTGAATGGAATGGAACGGAGTGGAGTGGAGTGGAATGGAGTGAGTTGGAGCAGAGTGGAATGAAGAATGCAATGGGATGGAAGGGAATTGAATGAAATGCTGTGGAGTGCAGTGGAGTGCATTGCAGTGGAATGGAGCAGAATGGAATGGAAAGGAGTGGAATGGACAGGAGTGGAGTGCACTGGAGAGGAGAGGATAGGAATGCAGTGGAATGGAATTGGATGTAATGGAACGTAGAGGAGTGGAGTGGAATGGAGTGGGCCAGAGTGGAATGGAATGGAATGCAATGGAAAGGAATGGAGTGGAATAGAATGGAATGGAATGGAATGGAATGGAGTGGGATGACTTGTAGTGGGGTGGAGTGAAATGGAGTATAATGGAATGGAGTGGAGTGGAGTGGAATGTGATAGAATGGAGAGGAGGGGAATGGAGCGGAATGGTATGGAGTGCAGCGGAATGGAGTGGAGTGGAATGGAATCAAATGGAGTGGAATGGAACAGAGTGGAATGGAATGGAGTGCAATAGACTAGAATTGAGTGTAGTGTAGTGGAATTTAGTGGAATGGACTGGAATGGAGTGGAATGGAATGGAATTGAGGGGAATGGAATGGAATGGAAAGGAATGGAAAGCAATGGAAAGGAATAGAATTGAATGCAACGGAATTAAAAGAATGCAATGGAATGCAATGGAATAGAATGCAATGGAATGTATAGTTGACATGTAATATGAGCTGAGATTGTGACACTGCACTCCAGCCAGGGTGACATGGTGATATCCTGTCGTAAGAAGTGAATGGAATGCAATGGAGTGAAATGGAATGGAATGAAATGGAATGGAGCGGAGTGGAAGGGAATGGAGTGGAATGAAATAGAATGCAGTGGACTGTAATGGCATGGAGTGGAAAGAAGTAGAGTGGAATGGAGTGGAATGGAATGGACTGGCATAGAATGGAGTGGAATTGAATGCAATGGAGTGGATTGGAAAGGAATGCAAAGGAGTAGAGTGGAGTAGAGTGGTGTGGAGTGGAGTGGAATGGAGCTGAATGTACTTCAATGGAGTACAATGGAATGGAACGGAGTGGAATGGAATGGAATGATATGAGGTGGATTGGAGTGGAATGTAGTGGAGTGGAATGGAATGGAATAGAATGGAATGGAGTAGAGTGTAATGGAATGCAGTGGCGATAAGTGGAGTGGAATGGAATGCATTGGAGTAGAGTGGAGTGGAATGGAATGGAATGGAGTGGAGTGGAGGGGAGTGGAGTGGAATGGAATTGAGTGAAGTGGAGTGCAGTTGAATGGAATATCGTGGTGTGGAGTGGAGTGGAAGTGAATGGAGTGAATAGGAGTGGAATGGAGTGGAAGGTAACGGAGTGGAATGGAGTGGAATGGAGTAGAGTGGATTAGAGTGGAATGGTGTCGAACGGACTGGAATGGAATGGAATGGAGTGGAATGGAATTGAATCAAATGGAATGGAGTGGAGTGGAGTGGAGTGGAATGAAATGAAATGGAAGGGAGTGGAGAGAAACGCAGTTGATTGGAGTGGAGTGGAGTGGAAAGGAATGGAAAGGAGTGGGATGGAGACGTATGGATTGGAGTGGAATGGAGTGGAATGGAATGAAGTGGAAAGGAGTGGAACGGAGTGAAATTGAATTTAGTGGACTGGAGTGGAATGGAGTTAAATGGAATGGAATGGAATGGAGTGGAATGGAATGGAATGGAGTGGAGTGGAATGGAATAGAATGGCATGGAATGGAATAGAATGGGATGGAGTGGAGTGGAGAGGAGTGGAATGGATTGGAGTGAAGTGGAGTGGAATGGAATTGAGTGGAGCGGAGAGGAAAGGAATGGAATGGAGTGGAGTGGAATGGCATGGAGTGGAGTGGAATGGCATGGAATGGAGTGGAATGGAATGCATAGTAGTGGAGTGGAGTGGAGTGGATTGGAGTGTAGTGGAAGGGAATGGAGTGCAGTGTAATGGACTGGAATGGAGCAGAGCAGAATGGAGTGGACTGGACTGGAGTGGAATGGAATGGGATGGAATGGAATGGGAGCTGAGATTTTACCAATGTGCTCTAGGCAGGGTGACTGGGTGTCATACTCTCAAAAGAAAGGAATGGAATGGAACGCAGTGGAATGGAATGGAACAGAGTGGACATTAGTGGAGTGGAATGTGGAGGAATGGAATGAAATGGAACGTAATGGCATGAAATGGAGTGGTGTGGGGTGGAATGGATTATAGTGGAATGGGGTGGAAAGGAATGGGATGGAGTGGAATGAAGTGGAGTGCAGTGGAGTGGAACGGAGTTGAATGGCATACAATTGAGTGGACAGTAGTGGAATGTTTTGGAATGCAATGGAATCCATTGTAATAGAATGGAATACAACGGAAAGTTGACATGGAGTGTGAGCTGAGATTGTGCCACTGCACTCCAGACTGGGTGACACGTTATATCCTGTGGATAGAAAGGAATGGAATGCAATAGAGTGAAATGGAATGGAGTGGAATGGAATTGAATGGAATGGAGTGGAGTCGAGTGGAGTCGAATGGAGACGAATGGAATGGGACGGAGTGGAATGGAACGGAGTGGAGTGGAGTATCGTGAAGTGAAATAGAATGGAATGCACTGGGTTGGAATGGAATGCAATGGACTGCTGAAAGGAAATGTGAGCTGTTATTGTTCCACTGCACTCCAGCCTTTGTGACGGAATGAAATCCTGTGGAAAAAAAGGAATGGAATGGAATGGAATGGAATGGAATGGAGTGGAGTGGAGTGGAGTGGTGTGCAGAGGAGTGTAGTGGAGTGGAGTGAAATGGAGTGGAGTGTCGTGGAGGAGAGTGGAATGGAGTGGAATGGAATGGAGAGGAAAGGAACGGAGTGGAGTGGAATGGAACGGAGTGGAGTGGAATGGAATCCAATGGAATGAAATGGAATTGAATCGAATGGAATGAGGAAATATGTGCAGTGATTTGGCCACTGCGCTGGAGCCTGTGTGAGAGAGGGAGATCCTGTCGATAAAACAGTGTGGAATGGAAGGGATTGGAATGGAATGGAATGGAACGTACTGGAGTAGAGTGGAGTGGAATTGAGTGGAGTGGAGTGCACTGGAATGGAATGGAATGCAATGGAATGTAATGGAATGATGAAATGATATGTGAGCTGAGATTGTGCCACTGCACTCCACGCTGGGTGACAGAGTGAGATACTCTTGAAAGAAAGAAATGGAATGGAAAGAATTTTTAATTGGGTGGATTCGAGTGGACTGAAGTAGAGTGCAGTGGAATAGAGAGGAATGGAATGGAATGGAATCGGATGTAAAGGAATGGAATGATGTGGAGTGGAGTGGTGAGGAGTGTAGTGCTGTGGAATGGAGCAGAAAGTAACGGGATGGTGTGGAGTGGAGTGCAGTGCAGTGGAGTGGAGAGGAGTGCAATGGCGTGGAATGGAATCGGATGTAAAGGAACGTACTGGAGTGGAGCGGAGTGGAAAGGAGTGGAATGGAATGGAATTGAATGTAATGGAAAGCAAAGGAATGGAATGGGATGCAATGGAATTTAATGCAATAGAATGCAGTTCAATAGAGAGTTGACATGTAATGTGAGCTGAGATTGTGCCTAAGCTCTCCAGGCTGTTTGACACAGTGATATCGTGTGGAAAGAATGGAATGGAATGCAGTGGTGTGAAATGGAATGGAATGTAGTGGACAGGAGTAGAATGGAGTGGAGTGAAGAGGAACAGAGTGGAATGGAATGGGATGCAGTGGAATGGAATGCAGTGGAGTGGAGTGAAATAGAAAGAAATGGAATGGGATGGAATGGAATGCAATGGAATGGAGAAGAGAAATGTGAGCTGAGATTGTGTGACTACACTCCAGCCTTAGTGACCGAGAGAGATTCTGTGGAAGGAAAGAACTGATTTCAAAGGAGTGGAATGGAAGGGAATGTAGTACAGTGGAGTAGAGTGGAATGGAGTGAAACAGAATAGAATGGAGTGGAAGGCAATGGAATGGAGTGGAGTGGAATAGAGAGGAGTGCACTGCAATGGAGTGGAGTGGAGTGGAAGGGAGTGGAATGCAATGGAATGTAGTGGAGTGCAGTGGAGTGGAATGGAATGGAGTGGACAGGAGTGGAAGGAGTAGAGTGGACTGGAATGGAATAGAATGGAACAGAATGCAGTGGAGTGGAGGGGAGTGGAGGTGAGTGGAGTGGCATGGAGTGGAATGGAATGGAATGGAGTGAAATGGAATCCAATGGATTGGAATGGAGTGGAGTGGAGTGGAGTGGAATGGAGAGGAGTGGAATGGAATGGAAGGGAATGCAACGGAACGCAGTGGTGTGGATTGGAATGCAGTGAAATGGAGTACTATGGAATCTAAAGGAGTGGAGTGGAGTCTAGTGGAGTGGAATGGAATGGAACAAAATGGAATGGAATGGCACGGAATGGAGTGGAGTAGAGTGGAGTGGGAAGGAAGGGAGATGAGTGGAATGGAGAGGAATGGAATGCAGTGGAGTGGATTGGATTGGAATGAACTGGAATGGAGAGGAATGGAATGAAGTGGAACGGAATGGACTGCAATGGAATTGAATGGAGTGAAGTGGAAAGTAGTGGAGTGGAGTGGAATGGAGTGGAAATGAATGGAATGGAGTGGAATGGAAGGGAATGGAGACAAGTGGATAGGAATTGACTGAAGCAGATTGGAGTGGAGTGGAGTGGAGTGGCATGGAATGGAATGAAGTGGATGGGAATGCAATGGAGTGGAATGAAATGGAATAAAATGGAATGGAGTGGAATGGAGAGGAATGGAGTGGAGTGGAGTGGAATGGAGGGGAGTAAGAGGAAGAGAATGGAATGGAATTGAAAGGAGGGAAGTGCAATTGTGTGGAGTGGAGTGGAGATGAAAGTAGTGGAGTGATGTGGAGTCGAGAGGAAAGGAATGGAATGGAATGGAATGGAGTTAAGTGGAGTGGAATGGAGTGGAAGGTAATGGAGTGGAATGAAAAGGAGTGGATTGGAATGGAGTGGAATGTAATGGAGTGGAACGGAGTGGAGTAGAATGGAGTGGGTTGCAGAGGAGTGGAATGGAGTGGAATGGAAGGGAACGGAAAGGAATGTAGTGGAAAGGAATGGAATGGAGTGGATTGAAATTGAATGGAAAGGATTGGAGTGCAGTGGACTGGAGGGGAGTGGAATAAAATGGAGTATAGTGCAGTGGAATGGAGTGGACTGGAGTGGAGATGAGTGGAGTGGACTGGAATGGAATGGAGTGGAGTGGAATGGTGTGGAGTGGGGTGGAAAGGAATGGAACAGAATGGAATGGAGAGGAATGGAGTGGCATGTAGTGGAGTGGAGTGAAGTGGAAAGGAATGGCATGGAATGGAGTAGAGTGGAATGGAGGGGTATGGAATGGAATGGAATGGAATTGAGTGGAATGGAGTGGAATGGAGTGGAGTGGAGAGGAATGGAATGGAGTGGAAAGGTCTGAAAGGAGTGGAATGGAGTGGAGTGGAATGCAATGGAGTAGATTGGAATGAAGTGGAAAGGAATAGAATGGAGAGAAGTAGAGTAGAATGGAGTGGATTGGAATGGAGGGGAGCAGAGTGGAGTTAACAGCGGTGGATTGGAATACAGTGGATGGGGTAGAGTGGAAGGGAGTGGAATTATATGGAATGGAATGGATTGGAGTGGAGTGGAAGGGAGTGGAGTGGAGTTGAAAGTAGAGGAATCGAAAGAAGTGGAAAGGAGTGGAGTAGAGTGGATTAGAGTGGATTGGAATGGAATGGAGTGGAGTGGAATGGTGTGGAAACGGATGGAAGGGAGGGGAGTGGAATGGAACGAAATGGAATGGAATGTAGTGGAATGGAGAGGAGTGGAGTGGACTGGAGTGGAATGTAATCGAATGGAGTGTACTGGAGTGGAATGTATTTGAGAGGCGGGTAATGGAGAGGAATTGAGTGGAGTGGAGTGGAGTGAAATACATCGGAATGGCACGGAATTGAATGGAATGGAGGGGAGTGGAATGCAGTGGAGTGGAGTCGATTGGAGTGGTGAGGAGTAGAACGGAGTGGCATGGAATGGAGCACAGTGGAATGCAATGGAGTGGAGTGGATTGGAAAGGGGTGGAGTGGAGTGACGATGGGTGAAGTGGAATGTAATGGAGTGGAGTGCAGAGGAGTCTCATGGAATGGAATGGAATGGAACGCAATGGAAGCTGAGATTGTACCACTGCGCTCCAGGATGGGTGACACAGTGTGATACTCTCAAAAGAAAGGAATGGAATGGAATGCAGTGGAATGGAATGGAATGCAATGGGGTGCATTGGAGTGGAGTGGAGTGAAGTGAAGTGGATTGGAGTGGAATGGAGAGGAATGGAACGGAATGGAATGGAATGAAGTAGACTGGAGTGGGGTGGAGTTGAGTGCAATGGAATGGAGCGAAATGGAATCAGATGCAGAGAAATGGAGTAGAGAGGAGTGCAGTAGAGTGGAAAGGAGTGCAATGGAGTGGAATGGAATCGGAAGTAACGGAAAGTAGTGGAGTGGATGGAACGGAAAGGAAAGGAGTGGAGCGGAGTGGAATGGAACGGAGCGGGAGGTGGGTTGGGGCCACTGCACTCCAGGCTGGCTGGCTGACTGAGGTATTCTCGCAAAAAAGGAATGGAATGGAATGCCGTAGAGTGGAATGGAACGGAGTGGAGTGGAGTGGAATGGAGTGAGTTGGAGCAGAGTGGAATGAAGAATGCAATGGGATGGAAGGGAATTGAATGAAATGCAGTGGAGTGCAGTGGAGTGCATTGCAGTGGAATGGAGCAGAATGGAATGGAAAGGAGTGGAATGGACAGGAGTGGAGTGCACTGGAGAGGAGAGGATAGGAATGCAGTGGAATGGAATTGGATGTAATGGAACGTAGAGGAGTGGAGTGGAATGGAGTGGGCCAGAGTGGAATGGAATGGAATGCAATGGAAAGGAATGGAGTGGAATAGAATGGAATGGAATGGAATGGAATGGAATGGAGTGGGATGACTTGTAGTGGGGTGGAGTGAAATGGAGTATAATGGAATGGAGTGGAGTGGAGTGGAATGTGATAGAATGGAGAGGAGGGGAATGGAGCAGAATGGAATGGAGTGCAGCGGAATGGAGTGGAGTGGAATGGAATCAAATGGAGTGGAATGGAACAGAGTGGAATGGAATGGAGTGCAATAGACTAGAATTGAGTGTAGTGTAGTGGAATTTAGTGGAATGGACTGGAATGGAGTGGAATGGAATGGAATTGAGGGGAATGGAATGGAATGGAAAGGAATGGAAAGCAATGGAAAGGAATAGAATTGAATGCAACGGAATTAAAAGAATGCAATGGAATGCAATGGAATAGAATGCAATGGAATGTATAGTTGACATGTAATATGAGCTGAGATTGTGACACTGCACTCCAGCCAGGGTGACATGGTGATATCCTGTCGTAAGAAGTGAATGGAATGCAATGGAGTGAAATGGAATGGAATGAAATGGAATGGAGCGGAGTGGAAGGGAATGGAGTGGAATGAAATAGAATGCAGTGGACTGTAATGGCATGGAGTGGAAAGAAGTAGAGTGGAATGGAGTGGAATGGAATGGACTGGCATAGAATGGAGTGGAATTGAATGCAATGGAGTGGATTGGAAAGGAATGCAAAGGAGTAGAGTGGAGTAGAGTGGTGTGGAGTGGAGTGGAATGGAGCTGAATGTACTTCAATGGAGTACAATGGAATGGAACGGAGTGGAATGGAATGGAATGATATGAGGTGGATTGGAGTGGAATGTAGTGGAGTGGAATGCAATGGAATAGAATGGAATGGAGTAGAGTGTAATGGAATGCAGTGGCGATAAGTGGAGTGGAATGGAATGCATTGGAGTAGAGTGGAGTGGAATGGAATGGAATGGAGTGGAGTGGAGGGGAGTGGAGTGGAATGGAATTGAGTGAAGTGGAGTGCAGTTGAATGGAATATCGTGGTGTGGAGTGGAGTGGAAGTGAATGGAGTGAATAGGAGTGGAATGGAGTGGAAGGTAACGGAGTGGAATGGAGTCGAATGGAGTGGAATGGAGTAGAGTGGATTAGAGTGGAATGGTGTCGAACGGACTGGAATGGAATGGAATGGAGTGGAATGGAATTGAATCAAATGGAATGGAGTGGAGTGGAGTGGAGTGGAATGAAATGAAATGGAAGGGAGTGGAGAGAAACGCAGTTGATTGGAGTGGAGTGGAGTGGAAAGGAATGGAAAGGAGTGGGATGGAGACGTATGGATTGGAGTGGAATGGAGTGGAATGGAATGAAGTGGAAAGGAGTGGAACGGAGTGAAATTGAATTTAGTGGACTGGAGTGGAATGGAGTTAAATGGAATGGAATGGAATGGAGTGGAATGGAATGGAATGGAGTGGAGTGGAATGGAATAGAATGGCATGGAATGGAATAGAATGGGATGGAGTGGAGTGGAGAGGAGTGGAATGGATTGGAGTGAAGTGGAGTGGAATGGAATTGAGTGGAGCGGAGAGGAAAGGAATGGAATGGAGTGGAGTGGAATGGCATGGAATGGAGTGGAATGGAATGGATAGTAGTGGAGTGGAGTGGAGTGGATTGGAGTGTAGTGGAAGGGAATGGAGTGCAGTGTAATGGACTGGAATGGAGCAGAGCAGAATGGAGTGGACGGGACTGGAGTGGAATGGAATGGGATGGCATGGAATGGGAGCTGAGATTTTACCAATGTGCTCTAGGCAGGGTGACTGGGTGTCATACTCTCAAAAGAAAGGAATGGAATGGAACGCAGTGGAATGGAATGGAACAGAGTGGACATTAGTGGAGTGGAATGTGGAGGAATGGAATGAAATGGAACGTAATGGCATGAAATGGAGTGGTGTGGGGTGGAATGGATTATAGTGGAATGGGGTGGAAAGGAATGGGATGGAGTGGAATGAAGTGGAGTGCAGTGGAGTGGAACGGAGTTGAATGGCATAGAATTGAGTGGACAGTAGTGGAATGTTTTGGAATGCAATGGAATCCATTGTAATAGAATGGAATACAACGGAAAGTTGACATGGAGTGTGAGCTGAGATTGTGCCACTGCACTCCAGACTGGGTGACACGTTATATCCTGTGGATAGAAAGGAATGGAATGCAATAGAGTGAAATGGAATGGAGTGGAATGGAATTGAATGGAATGGAGTGGAGTGGAGTGGAGTCGAATGGAGACGAATGGAATGGGACGGAGTGGAATGGAACGGAGTGGAGTGGAGTATCGTGGAGTGAAATAGAATGGAATGCACTGGGTTGGAATGGAATGCAATGGACTGCTGAAAGGAAATGTGAGCTGTTATTGTTCCACTGCACTCCAGCCTTTGTGACGGAATGAAATCCTGTGGAAAAAAAGGAATGGAATGGAATGGAATGGAATGGAATGGAATGGAATGGAATGGAATGGAGTGGAGTGGAGTGGTGTGGAGAGGAGTGTAGTGGAGTGGAGTGAAATGGAGTGGAGTGTCGTGGAGGAGAGTGGAATGGAGTGGAATGGAATGGAGAGGAAAGGAACGGAGTGGAGTGGAATGGAACGGAGTGGAGTGGAATGGAATCCAATGGAATGAAATGGAATTGAATCGAATGGAATGAAGAAATATGTGCAGTGATTTGGCCACTGCGCTGGAGCCTGTGTGAGAGAGGGAGATCCTGTCGATAAAACAGTGTGGAATGGAAGGGATTGGAATGGAATGGAATGGAACGTATTGGAGTGGAGTGGAGTGGAATTGAGTGGAGTGGAGTGCACTGGAATGGAATGGAATGCAATGGAATGTAATGGAATGATGAAATGATATGTGAGCTGAGATTGTGCCACTGCACTCCACGCTGGGTGACAGAGTGAGATACTCTTGAAAGAAAGAAATGGAATGGAAAGAATTTTTAATTGGGTGGATTCGAGTGGACTGAAGTAGAGTGCAGTGGAATAGAGAGGAATGGAATGGAATGGAATCGGATGTAAAGGAATGGAATGATGTGGAGTGGAGTGGTGAGGAGTGTAGTGCTGTGGAATGGAGCAGAAAGTAACGGGATGGTGTGGAGTGGAGTGCAGTGCAGTGGAGTGGAGAGGATTGCAATGGCGTGGAATGGAATCGGATGTAAAGGAACGTACTGGAGTGGAGCGGAGTGGAAAGGAGTGGAATGGAATGGAATTGAATGTAATGGAAAGCAAAGGAATGGAATGGGATGCAATGGAATTTAATGCAATAGAATGCAGTTCAATAGAGAGTTGACATGTAATGTGAGCTGAGATTGTGCCTAAGCTGTCCAGGCTGTTTGACACAGTGATATCGTGTGGAAAGAATGGAATGGAATGCAGTGGTGTGAAATGGAATGGAATGTAGTGGACAGGAGTAGAATGGAGTGGAGTGAAGAGGAACAGAGTGGAATGGAATGGGATGCAGTGGAATGGAATGCAGTGGAGTGGAGTGAAATAGAAAGAAATGGAATGGGATGGAATGGAATGCAATGGAATGG
This sequence comes from Pongo abelii, assembly GCF_028885655.2. Taxonomy (NCBI): domain Eukaryota; kingdom Metazoa; phylum Chordata; class Mammalia; order Primates; family Hominidae; genus Pongo; species Pongo abelii. The sequence continues at coordinate 25,216,434 of NC_072009.2, read as the reverse complement.
AGAAGAGAAATGTGAGCTGAGATTGTGTGACTACACTCCAGCCTTAGTGACCGAGAGAGATTCTGTGGAAGGAAAGAACTGATTTCAAAGGAGTGGAATGGAAGGGAATGTAGTACAGTGGAGTAGAGTGGAATGGAGTGAAACAGAATAGAATGGAGTGGAAGGCAATGGAATGGAATGGAATGGAGTGGAGTGGAATAGAGAGGAGTGCACTGCAATGGAGTGGAGTGGAGTGGAAGGGAGTGGAATGCAATGGAATGTAGTGGAGTGCAGTGGAGTGGAATGGAATGGAGTGGACAGGAGTGGAAGGAGTAGAGTGGACTGGAATGGAATAGAATGGAACAGAATGCAGTGGAGTGGAGGGGAGTGGAGGTGAGTGGAGTGGCATGGAGTGGAATGGAATGGAATGGAGTGAAATGGAATCCAATGGATTGGAATGGAGTGGAGTGGAGTGGAGTGGAATGGAGAGGAGTGGAATGGAATGGAAGGGAATGCAACGGAACGCAGTGGTGTGGATTGGAATGCAGTGAAATGGAGTACTATGGAATCTAAAGGAGTGGAGTGGAGTCTAGTGGAGTGGAATGGAATGGAACAAAATGGAATGGAATGGCACGGAATGGAGTGGAGTAGAGTGGAGTGGGAAGGAAGGGAGATGAGTGGAATGGAGAGGAATGGAATGCAGTGGAGTGGATTGGATTGGAATGAACTGGAATGGAGAGGAATGGAATGAAGTGGAACGGAATGGACTGCAATGGAATTGAATGGAGTGAAGTGGAAAGTAGTGGAGTGGAGTGGAATGGAGTGGAAATGAATGGAATGGAGTGGAATGGAAGGGAATGGAGACAAGTGGATAGGAATTGACTGAAGCAGATTGGAGTGGAGTGGAGTGGCATGGAATGGAATGAAGTGGATGGGAATGCAATGGAGTGGAATGAAATGGAATAAAATGGAATGGAGTGGAATGGAGAGGAATGGAGTGGAGTGGAGTGGAATGGAGGGGAGTAAGAGGAAGAGAATGGAATGGAATCGAAAGGAGGGAAGTGCAATTGTGTGGAGTGGAGTGGAGATGAAAGGAGTGGAGTGATGTGGAGTCGAGAGGAAAGGAATGGAATGGAATGGAATGGAGTTAAGTGGAGTGGAATGGAGTGGAAGGTAATGGAGTGGAATGAAAAGGAGTGGATTGGAATGGAGTGGAAAGGAATGGAGTGGAACGGAGTGGAGTAGAATGGAGTGGGTTGCAGAGGAGTGGAATGGAGTGGAATGGAAGGGAACGGAAAGGAATGTAGTGGAAAGGAATGGAATGGAGTGGATTGAAATTGAATGGAAAGGATTGGAGTGCAGTGGACTGGAGGGGAGTGGAATAAAATGGAGTATAGTGCAGTGGAATGGAGTGGACTGGAGTGGAGATGAGTGGACTGGAATGGAATGGAGTGGAGTGGAAAGGTGTGGAGTGGGGTGGAAAGGAATGGAACAGAATGGAATGGAGAGGAATGGAGTGGCATGTAGTGGAGTGGAGTGAAGTGGAAAGGAATGGCATGGAATGGAGTAGAGTGGAATGGAGGGGTATGGAATGGAATGGAATGGAATTGAGTGGAATGGAGTGGAATGGAGTGGAGTGGAGAGGAATGGAATGGAGTGGAAAGGTCTGAAAGGAGTGGAATGGAGTGGAGTGGAATGCAATGGAGTAGATTGGAATGAAGTGGAAAGGAATAGAATGGAGAGAAGTAGAGTAGAATGGAGTGGATTGGAATGGAGGGGAGCAGAGTGGAGTTAACAGCGGTGGATTGGAATACAGTGGATGGGGTAGAGTGGAAGGGAGTGGAATTATATGGAATGGAATGGATTGGAGTGGAGTGGAAGGGAGTGGAGTGGAGTTGAAAGTAGAGGAATCGAAAGAAGTGGAAAGGAGTGGAGTAGAGTGGATTAGAGTGGATTGGAATGGAATGGAGTGGAGTGGAATGGTGTGGAAACGAATGGAAGGGAGGGGAGTGGAATGGAACGAAATGGAATGGAATGTAGTGGAATGGAGAGGAGTGGAGTGGACTGGAGTGGAATGTAATCGAATGGAGTGTACTGGAGTGGAATGTATTTGAGAGGCGGGTAATGGAGAGGAATTGAGTGGAGTGGAGTGGAGTGAAATACATCGGAATGGCACGGAATTGAATGGAATGGAGGGGAGTGGAATGCAGTGGAGTGGAGTCGATTGGAGTGGTGAGGAATAGAACGGAGTGGCATGGAATGGAGCACAGTGGAATGCAATGGAGTGGAGTGGATTGGAAAGGGGTGGAGTGGAGTGACGATGGGTGAAGTGGAATGTAATGGAGTGGAGTGCAGAGGAGTCTCATGGAATGGAATGGAATGGAACGCAATGGAAGCTGAGATTGTACCACTGCGCTCCAGGATGGGTGACACAGTGTGATACTCTCAAAAGAAAGGAATGGAATGGAATGCAGTGGAATGGAATGGAATGCAATGGGGTGCATTGGAGTGGAGTGGAGTGAAGTGAAGTGGATTGGAGTGGAATGGAGAGGAATGGAACGGAATGGAATGGAATGAAGTAGACTGGAGTGGGGTGGAGTTGAGTGCAATGGAATGGAGCGAAATGGAATCAGATGCAGAGAAATGGAGTAGAGAGGAGTGCAGTAGAGTGGAAAGGAGTGCAATGGAGTGGAATGGAATCGGAAGTAACGGAAAGTAGTGGAGTGGATGGAACGGAAAGGAAAGGAGTGGAGCGGAGTGGAATGGAACGGAGCGGGAGGTGGGTTGGGGCCACTGCACTCCAGGCTGGCTGGCTGACTGAGGTATTCTCGCAATAAAGGAATGGAATGGAATGCCGTAGAGTGGAATGGAACGGAGTGGAGTGGAGTGGAATGGAGTGAGTTGGAGCAGAGTGGAATGAAGAATGCAATGGGATGGAAGGGAATTGAATGAAATGCAGTGGAGTGCAGTGGAGTGCATTGCAGTGGAATGGAGCAGAATGGAATGGAAAGGAGTGGAATGGACAGAAGTGGAGTGCACTGGAGAGGAGAGGATAGGAATGCAGTGGAATGGAATTGGATGTAATGGAACGTAGAGGAGTGGAGTGGAATGGAGTAGGACAGAGTAGAATGGAATGGAATGCAATGGAAAGGAATGGAGTGGAATAGAATGGAATGGAATGGAATGGAATGGAGTGGGATGACTTGTAGTGGGGTGGAGTGAAATGGAGTATAATGGAATGGAGTGGAGTGGAGTGGAATGTGATAGAATGGAGAGGAGGGGAATGGAGCAGAATGGAATGGAGTGCAGCGGAATGGAGTGGAGTGGAATGGAATCAAATGGAGTGGAATGGAACAGAGTGGAATGGAATGGAGTGCAATAGACTAGAATTGAGTGTAGTGTAGTGGAATTTAGTGGAATGGACTGGAATGGAGTGGAATGGAATGGAATTGAGGGGAATGGAATGGAATGGAAAGGAATGGAAAGCAATGGAAAGGAATAGAATTGAATGCAACGGAATTAAAAGAATGCAATGGAATGCAATGGAATAGAATGCAATGGAATGTATAGTTGACATGTAATATGAGCTGAGATTGTGACACTGCACTCCAGCCAGGGTGACATGGTGATATCCTGTCGTAAGAAGTGAATGGAATGCAATGGAGTGAAATGGAATGGAATGAAATGGAATGGAGCGGAGTGGAAGGGAATGGAGTGGAATGAAATAGAATGCAGTGGACTGTAATGGCATGGAGTGGAAAGAAGTAGAGTGGAATGGAGTGGAATGGAATGGACTGGCATAGAATGGAGTGGAATTGAATGCAATGGAGTGGATTGGAAAGGAATGCAAAGGAGTAGAGTGGAGTAGAGTGGTGTGGAGTGGAGTGGAATGGAGCTGAATGTACTTCAATGGAGTACAATGGAATGGAACGGAGTGGAATGGAATGGAATGATATGAGGTGGATTGGAGTGGAATGTAGTGGAGTGGAATGGAATGGAATAGAATGGAATGGAGTAGAGTGTAATGGAATGCAGTGGCGATAAGTGGAGTGGAATGGAATGCATTGGAGTAGAGTGGAGTGGAATGGAATGGAATGGAGTGGAGTGGAGGGGAGTGGAGTTGAATGGAATTGAGTGAAGTGGAGTGCAGTTGAATGGAATATCGTGGTGTGGAGTGGAGTGGAAGTGAATGGAGTGAATAGGAGTGGAATGGAGTGGAAGGTAACGGAGTGGAATGGAGTCGAATGGAGTGGAATGGAGTAGAGTGGATTAGAGTGGAATGGTGTCGAACGGACTGGAATGGAATGGAATGAAGTGGAATGGAATTGAATCAAATGGAATGGAGTGGAGTGGAATGGAGTGGAGTGGAGTGGAGTGGAATGAAATGAAATGGAAGGGAGTGGAGAGAAACGCAGTTGATTGGAGTGGAGTGGAGTGGAAAGGAATGGAAATGAGTGGGATGGAGACGTATGGATTGGAGTGGAATGGAGTGGAATGGAATGAAGTGGAAAGGAGTGGAACGGAGTGAAATTGAATTTAGTGGACTGGAGTGGAATGGAGTTAAATGGAATGGAATGGAATGGAGTGGAATGGAATGGAATGGAGTGGAGTGGAATGGAATAGAATGGCATGGAATGGAATAGAATGGGATGGAGTGGAGTGGAGAGGAGTGGAATGGATTGGAGTGAAGTGGAGTGGAATGGAATTGAGTGGAGCGGAGAGGAAAGAAATGGAATGGAGTGGAGTGGAATGGCATGGAATAGAGTGGAATGGAATGCATAGTATTGGAGTGGAGTGGAGTGGATTGGAGTGTAGTGGAAGGGAATGGAGTGCAGTGTAATGGACTGGAATGGAGCAGAGCAGAATGGAGTGGACTGGACTGGAGTGGAATGGAATGGGATGGCATGGAATGGGAGCTGAGATTTTACCAATGTGCTCTAGGCAGGGTGACTGGGTGTCATCCTCTCAAAAGAAAGGAATGGAATGGAACGCAGTGGAATGGAATGGAACAGAGTGGACATTAGTGGAGTGGAATGTGGAGGAATGGAATGAAATGGAACATAATGGTATGAAATGGAGTGGTGTGGGGTGGAATGGATTATAGTGGAATGGGGTGGAAAGGAATGGGATGGAGTGGAATGAAGTGGAGTGCAGTGGAGTGGAACGGAGTTGAATGGCATAGAATTGAGTGGACAGTAGTGGAATGTTTTGGAATGCAATGGAATCCCTTGTAATAGAATGGAATACAATGGAAAGTTGACATGGATTGTGAGCTGAGATTGTGCCACTGCACTCCAGACTGGGTGACACGTTATATCCTGTGGATAGAAAGGAATGGAATGCAATAGAGTGAAATGGAATGGAGTGGAATGGAATTGAATGGAATGGAGTGGAGTGGAGTGGAGTCGAATGGAGACGAATGGAATGGGACGGAGTGGAATGGAACGGAGTGGAGTGGAGTATCGTGGAGTGAAATAGAATGGAATGCACTGGGTTGGAATGGAATGCAATGGACTGCTGAAAGGAAATGTGAGCTGTTATTGTTCCACTGCACTCCAGCCTTTGTGACGGAATGAAATCCTGTGGAAAAAAAGGAATGGAATGGAATGGAATGGAATGGAATGGAATGGAATGGAATGGAGTGGAGTGGAGTGTTGTGGAGAGGAGTGTAGTGGAGTGGAGTGAAATGGAGTGGAGTGTCGTGGAGGAGAGTGGAATGGAGTGGAATGGAATGGAGAGGAAAGGAACGGAGTGGAGTGGAATGGAACGGAGTGGAGTGGAATGGAATCCAATGGAATGAAATGGAATTGAATCGAATGGAATGAAGAAATATGTGCAGTGATTTGGCCACTGCGCTGGAGCCTGTGTGAGAGAGGGAGATCCTGTCGATAAAACAGTGTGGAATGGAAGGGATTGGAATGGAATGGAATGGAACGTATTGGAGTGGAGTGGAGTGGAATTGAGTGGAGTGGAGTGCACTGGAATGGAATGGAATGCAATGGAATGTAATGGAATGATGAAATGATATGTGAGCTGAGATTGTGCCACTGCACTCCACGCTGGGTGACAGAGTGAGATACTCTTGAAAGAAAGAAATGGAATGGAAAGAATTTTTAATTGGGTGGATTCGAGTGGACTGAAGTAGAGTGCAGTGGAATAGAGAGGAATGGAATGGAATCGGATGTAAAGGAATGGAATGATGTGGAGTGGAGTGGTGAGGAGTGTAGTGCTGTGGAATGGAGCAGAAAGTAACGGGATGGTGTGGAGTGGAGTGCAGTGCAGTGGAGTGGAGAGGAGTGCAATGGCGTGGAATGGAATCGGATGTAAAGGAACGTACTGGAGTGGAGCGGAGTGGAAAGGAGTGGAATGGAATGGAATTGAATGTAATGGAAAGCAAAGGAATGGAATGGGATGCAATGGAATTTAATGCAATAGAATGCAGTTCAATAGAGAGTTAACATGTAATGTGAGCTGAGATTGTGCCTAAGCTCTCCAGGCTGTTTGACACAGTGATATCGTGTCGAAAAATGGAATGGAATGCAGTGGTGTGAAATGGAATGGAATGTAGTGGACAGGAGTAGAATGGAGTGGAGTGAAGAGGAACAGAGTGGAATGGAATGGGATGCAGTGGAATGGAATGCAGTGGAGTGGAGTGAAATAGAAAGAAATGGAATGGGATGGAATGGAATGCAATGGAATGGAGAAGAGAAATGTGAGCTGAGATTGTGTGACTACACTCCAGCCTTAGTGACCGAGAGAGATTCTGTGGAAGGAAAGAACTGATTTCAAAGGAGTGGAATGGAAGGGAATGTAGTACCGTGGAGTAGAGTGGAATGGAGTGAAACAGAATAGAATGGAGTGGAAGGCAATGGAATGGAATGGAATGGAGTGGAGTGGAATAGAGAGGAGTGCACTGCAATGGAGTGGAGTGGAGTGGAAGGGAGTGGAATGCAATGGAATGTAGTGGAGTGCAGTGGAGTGGAATGGAATGGAGTGGACAGGAGTGGAAGGAGTAGAGTGGACTGGAATGGAATAGAATGGAACAGAATGCAGTGGAGTGGAGGGGAGTGGAGGTGAGTGGAGTGGCATGGAGTGGAATGGAATGGAATGGAGTGAAATGGAATCCAATGGATTGGAATGGAGTGGAGTGGAGTGGAGTGGAATGGAGAGGAGTCGAATGGAATGGAAGGGAATGCAACGGAACGCAGTGGTGTGGATTGGAATGCAGTGAAATGGAGTACTATGGAATCTAAAGGAGTGGAGTGGAGTCTAGAGGAGTGGAATGGAATGGAACAAAATGGAATGGAATGGCACGGAATGGAGTGGAGTAGAGTGGAGTGGGAAGGAAGGGAGATGAGTGGAATGGAGAGGAATGGAATGCAGTGGAGTGGATTGGATTGGAATGAACTGGAATGGAGAGGAATGGAATGAAGTGGAACGGAATGGACTGCAATGGAATTGAATGGAGTGAAGTGGAAAGTAGTGGAGTGGAGTGGAATGGAGTGGAAATGAATGGAATGGAGTGGAATGGAAGGGAATGGAGACAAGTGGATAGGAATTGACTGAAGCAGATTGGAGTGGAGTGGAGTGGAGTGGCATGGAATGGAATGAAGTGGATGGGAATGCAATGGAGTGGAATGAAATGGAATAAAATGGAATGGAGTGGAATGGAGAGGAATGGAGTGGAGTGGAGTGGAATGGAGGGGAGTAAGAGGAAGAGAATGGAATGGAATCGAAAGGAGGGAAGTGCAATTGTGTGGAGTGGAGTGGAGATGAAAGAAGTGGAGTGATGTGGAGTCGAGAGGAAATTAATGGAATGGAATGGAATGGAGTTAAGTGGAGTGGAATGGAGTGGAAGGTAATGGAGTGGAATGAAAAGGAGTGGATTGGAATGGAGTGGAATGGAATGGAGTGGAACGGAGTGGAGTAGAATGGAGTGGGTTGCAGAGGAGTGGAATGGAGTGGAATGGAAGGGAACGGAAAGGAATGTAGTGGAAAGGAATGGAATGGAGTGGATTGAAATTGAATGGAAAGGATTGGAGTGCAGTGGACTGGAGGGGAGTGGAATAAAATGGAGTATAGTGCAGTGGAATGGAGTGGACTGGAGTGGAGATGAGTGGAGTGGACTGGAATGGAATGGAGTGGAGTGGAATGTTGTGGAGTGGGGTGGAAAGGAATGGAACAGAATGGAATGGAGAGGAATGGAGTGGCATGTAGTGGAGTGGAGTGAAGTGGAAAGGAATGGCATGGAATGGAGTAGAGTGGAATGGAGGGGTATGGAATGGAATGGAATGGAATTGAGTGGAATGGAGTGGAGTGGAGAGGAATGGAATGGAGTGGAAAGGTCTGAAAGGAGTGCAATGGAGTGGAGTGGAATGCAATGGAGTAGATTGGAATGAAGTGGAAAGGAATAGAATGGAGAGAAGTAGAGTAGAATGGAGTGGATTGGAATGGAGGGGAGCAGAGTGGAGTTAACAGCGGTGGATTGGAATACAGTGGATGGGGTAGAGTGGAAGGGAGTGGAATTATATGGAATGGAATGGATTGGAGTGGAGTGGAAGGGAGTGGAGTGGAGTTGAAAGTAGAGGAATCGAAAGAAGTGGAAAGGAGTGGAGTAGAGTGGATTAGAGTGGATTGGAATGGAATGGAGTGGAGTGGAATGGTGTGGAAACGAATGGAAGGGAGGGGAGTGGAATGGAATGAAATGGAATGGAACGTAGTGGAATGGAGAGGAGTGGAGTGGACTGGAGTGGAATGTAATCGAATGGAGTGTACTGGAGTGGAATGTATTTGAGAGGCGGGTAATGGAGAGGAATTGAGTGGAGTGGAGTGGAGTGAAATACATCGGAATGGCACGGAATTGAATGGAATGGAGGGGAGTGGAATGCAGTGGAGTGGAGTCGATTGGAGTGGTGAGGAATAGAACGGAGTGGCATGGAATGGAGCACAGTGGAATGCAATGGAGTGGAGTGGATTGGAAAGGGGTGGGGTGGAGTGACGATGGGTGAAGTGGAATGTAATGGAGTGGAGTGCAGAGGAGTCTCATGGAATGGAATGGAATGGAACGCAATGGAAGCTGAGATTGTACCACTGCGCTCCAGGATGGGTGACACAGTGTGATACTCTCAAAAGAAAGGAATGGAATGGAATGCAGTGGAATGGAATGGAATGCAATGGGGTGCATTGGAGTGGAGTGGAGTGAAGTGAAGTGGATTGGAGTGGAATGGAGAGGAATGGAACGGAATGGAATGGAATGAAGTAGACTGGAGTGGGGTGGAGTTGAGTGCAATGGAATGGAGCGAAATGGAATCAGATGCAGAGAAATGGAGTAGAGAGGAGTGCAGTAGAGTGGAAAGGAGTGCAATGGAGTGGAATGGAATCGGAAGTAACGGAAAGTAGTGGAGTGGATGGAACGGAAAGGAAAGGAGTGGAGCGGAGTGGAATGGAACGGAGCGGGAGGTGGGTTGGGGCCACTGCACTCCAGGCTGGCTGGCTGACTGAGGTATTCTCGCAAAAAAGGAATGGAATGGAATGCCGTAGAGTGGAATGGAACGGAGTGGAGTGGAGTGGAATGGAGTGAGTTGGAGCAGAGTGGAATGAAGAATGCAATGGGATGGAAGGGAATTGAATGAAATGCAGTGGAGTGCAGTGGAGTGCATTGCAGTGGAATGGAGCAGAATGGAATGGAAAGGAGTGGAATGGACAGGAGTGGAGTGCACTGGAGAGGAGAGGATAGGAATGCAGTGGAATAGAATTGGATGTAATGGAACGTAGAGGAGTGGAGTGGAATGGAGTGGGCCAGAGTGGAATGGAATGGAATGCAATGGAAAGGAATGGAGTGGAATAGAATGGAATGGAATGGAATGGAATGGAATGGAGTGGGATGACTTGTAGTGGGGTGGAGTGAAATGGAGTATAATGGAATGGAGTGGAGTGGAGTGGAATGTGATAGAATGGAGAGGAGGGGAATGGAGCAGAATGGAATGGAGTGCAGCGGAATGGAGTGGAGTGGAATGGAATCAAATGGAGTGGAATGGAACAGAGTGGAATGGAATGGAGTGCAATAGACTAGAATTGAGTGTAGTGTAGTGGAATTTAGTGGAATGGACTGGAATGGAGTGGAATGGAATGGAATTGAGGGGAATGGAATGGAATGGAAAGGAATGGAAAGCAATGGAAAGGAATAGAATTGAATGCAACGGAATTAAAAGAATGCAATGGAATGCAATGGAATAGAATGCAATGGAATGTATAGTTGACATGTAATATGAGCTGAGATTGTGACACTGCACTCCAGCCAGGGTGACATGGTGATATCCTGTCGTAAGAAGTGAATGGAATGCAATGGAGTGAAATGGAATGGAATGAAATGGAATGGAGCGGAGTGGAAGGGAATGGAGTGGAATGAAATAGAATGCAGTGGACTGTAATGGCATGGAGTGGAAAGAAGTAGAGTGGAATGGAGTGGAATGGAATGGACTGGCATAGAATGGAGTGGAATTGAATGCAATGGAGTGGATTGGAAAGGAATGCAAAGGAGTAGAGTGGAGTAGAGTGGTGTGGAGTGGAGTGGAATGGAGCTGAATGTACTTCAATGGAGTACAATGGAATGGAACGGAGTGGAATGGAATGGAATGATATGAGGTGGATTGGAGTGGAATGTAGTGGAGTGGAATGGAATGGAATAGAATGGAATGGAGTAGAGTGTAATGGAATGCAGTGGCGATAAGTGGAGTGGAATGGAATGCATTGGAGTAGAGTGGAGTGGAATGGAATGGAATGGAGTGGAGTGGAGGGGAGTGGAGTGGAATGGAATTGAGTGAAGTGGAGTGCAGTTGAATGGAATATCGTGGTGTGGAGTGGAGTGGAAGTGAATGGAGTGAATAGGAGTGGAATGGAGTGGAAGGTAACGGAGTGGAATGGAGTCGAATGGAGTGGAATGGAGTAGAGTGGATTAGAGTGGAATGGTGTCGAACGGACTGGAATGGAATGGAATGGAGTGGAATGGACTTGAATCAAATGGAATGGAGTGGAGTGGAGTGGAGTGGAATGAAATGAAATGGAAGGGAGTGGAGAGAAACGCAGTTGATTGGAGTGGAGTGGAGTGGAAAGGAATGGAAAGGAGTGGGATGGAGACGTATGGATTGGAGTGGTATGGAGTGGAATGGAATGAAGTGGAAAGGAGTGGAACGGAGTGAAATTGAATTTAGTGGACTGGAGTGGAATGGAGTTAAATGGAATGGAATGGAATGGAGTGGAATGGAATGGAATGGAGTGGAGTGGAATGGAATAGAATGGCATGGAATGGAATAGAATGGGATGGAGTGGAGTGGAGAGGAGTGGAATGGATTGGAGTGAAGTGGAGTGGAATGGAATTGAGTGGAGCGGAGAGGAAAGGAATGGAATGGAGTGGAGTGGAATGGCATGGAATGGAGTGGAATGGAATGGATAGTAGTGGAGTGGAGTGGAGTGGATTGGAGTGTAGTGGAAGGGAATGGAGTGCAGTGTAATGGACTGGAATGGAGCAGAGCAGAATGGAGTGGACGGGACTGGAGTGGAATGGAATGGGATGGCATGGAATGGGAGCTGAGATTTTACCAATGTGCTCTAGGCAGGGTGACTGGGTGTCATACTCTCAAAAGAAAGGAATGGAATGGAACGCAGTGGAATGGAATGGAACAGAGTGGACATTAGTGGAGTGGAATGTGGAGGAATGGAATGAAATGGAACGTAATGGCATGAAATGGAGTGGTGTGGGGTGGAATGGATTATAGTGGAATGGGGTGGAAAGGAATGGGATGGAGTGGAATGAAGTGGAGTGCAGTGGAGTGGAACGGAGTTGAATGGCATACAATTGAGTGGACAGTAGTGGAATGTTTTGGAATGCAATGGAATCCATTGTAATAGAATGGAATACAACGGAAAGTTGACATGGAGTGTGAGCTGAGATTGTGCCACTGCACTCCAGACTGGGTGACACGTTATATCCTGTGGATAGAAAGGAATGGAATGCAATAGAGTGAAATGGAATGGAGTGGAATGGAATTGAATGGAATGGAGTGGAGTGGAGTGGAGTCGAATGGAGACGAATGGAATGGGACGGAGTGGAATGGAACGGAGTGGAGTGGAGTATCGTGGAGTGAAATAGAATGGAATGCACTGGGTTGGAATGGAATGCAATGGACTGCTGAAAGGAAATGTGAGCTGTTATTGTTCCACTGCACTCCAGCCTTTGTGACGGAATGAAATCCTGTGGAAAAAAAGGAATGGAATGGAATGGAATGGAATGGAATGGAATGGAATGGAATGGAATGGAGTGGAGTGGAGTGGTGTGGAGAGGAGTGTAGTGGAGTGGAGTGAAATGGAGTGGAGTGTCGTGGAGGAGAGTGGAATGGAGTGGAATGGAATGGAGAGGAAAGGAACGGAGTGGAGTGGAATGGAACGGAGTGGAGTGGAATGGAATCCAATGGAATGAAATGGAATTGAATCGAATGGAATGAAGAAATATGTGCAGTGATTTGGCCACTGCGCTGGAGCCTGTGTGAGAGAGGGAGATCCTGTCGATAAAACAGTGTGGAATGGAAGGGATTGGAATGGAATGGAATGGAACGTATTGGAGTGGAGTGGAGTGGAATTGAGTGGAGTGGAGTGCACTGGAATGGAATGGAATGCAATGGAATGTAATGGAATGATGAAATGATATGTGAGCTGAGATTGTGCCACTGCACTCCACGCTGGGTGACAGAGTGAGATACTCTTGAAAGAAAGAAATGGAATGGAAAGAATTTTTAATTGGGTGGATTCGAGTGGACTGAAGTAGAGTGCAGTGGAATAGAGAGGAATGGAATGGAATGGAATCGGATGTAAAGGAATGGAATGATGTGGAGTGGAGTGGTGAGGAGTGTAGTGCTGTGGAATGGAGCAGAAAGTAACGGGATGGTGTGGAGTGGAGTGCAGTGCAGTGGAGTGGAGAGGATTGCAATGGCGTGGAATGGAATCGGATGTAAAGGAACGTACTGGAGTGGAGCGGAGTGGAAAGGAGTGGAATGGAATGGAATTGAATGTAATGGAAAGCAAAGGAATGGAATGGGATGCAATGGAATTTAATGCAATAGAATGCAGTTCAATAGAGAGTTGACATGTAATGTGAGCTGAGATTGTGCCTAAGCTCTCCAGGCTGTTTGACACAGTGATATCGTGTGGAAAGAATGGAATGGAATGCAGTGGTGTGAAATGGAATGGAATGTAGTGGACAGGAGTAGAATGGAGTGGAGTGAAGAGGAACAGAGTGGAATGGAATGGGATGCAGTGGAATGGAATGCAGTGGAGTGGAGTGAAATAGAAAGAAATGGAATGGGATGGAATGGAATGCAATGGAATGGAGAAGAGAAATGTGAGCTGAGATTGTGTGACTACACTCCAGCCTTAGTGACCGAGAGAGATTCTGTGGAAGGAAAGAACTGATTTCAAAGGAGTGGAATGGAAGGGAATGTAGTACCGTGGAGTAGAGTGGAATGGAGTGAAACAGAATAGAATGGAGTGGAAGGCAATGGAATGGAATGGAATGGAGTGGAGTGGAATAGAGAGGAGTGCACTGCAATGGAGTGGAGTGGAGTGGAAGGGAGTGGAATGCAATGGAATGTAGTGGAGTGCAGTGGAGTGGAATGGAATGGAGTGGACAGGAGTGGAAGGAGTAGAGTGGACTGGAATGGAATAGAATGGAACAGAATGCAGTGGAGTGGAGGGGAGTGGAGGTGAGTGGAGTGGCATGGAGTGGAATGGAATGGAATGGAGTGAAATGGAATCCAATGGATTGGAATGGAGTGGAGTGGAGTGGAGTGGAATGGAGAGGAGTGGAATGGAATGGAAGGGAATGCAACGGAACGCAGTGGTGTGGATTGGAATGCAGTGAAATGGAGTACTATGGAATCTAAAGGAGTGGAGTGGAGTCTAGTGGAGTGGAATGGAATGGAACAAAATGGAATGGAATGGCACGGAATGGAGTGGAGTAGAGTGGAGTGGGAAGGAAGGGAGATGAGTGGAATGGAGAGGAATGGAATGCAGTGGAGTGGATTGGATTGGAATGAACTGGAATGGAGAGGAATGGAATGAAGTGGAACGGAATGGACTGCAATGGAATTGAATGGAGTGAAGTGGAAAGTAGTGGAGTGGAGTGGAATGGAGTGGAAATGAATGGAATGGAGTGGAATGGAAGGGAATGGAGACAAGTGGATAGGAATTGACTGAAGCAGATTGGAGTGGAGTGGAGTGGAGTGGCATGGAATGGAATGAAGTGGATGGGAATGCAATGGAGTGGAATGAAATGGAATAAAATGGAATGGAGTGGAATGGAGAGGAATGGAGTGGAGTGGAGTGGAATGGAGGGGAGTAAGAGGAAGAGAATGGAATGGAATCGAAAGGAGGGAAGTGCAATTGTGTGGAGTGGAGTGGAGATGAAAGGAGTGGAGTGATGTGGAGTCGAGAGGAAAGGAATGGAATGGAATGGAATGGAGTTAAGTGGAGTGGAATGGAGTGGAAGGTAATGGAGTGGAATGAAAAGGAGTGGATTGGAATGGAGTGGAAAGGAATGGAGTGGAACGGAGTGGAGTAGAATGGAGTGGGTTGCAGAGGAGTGGAATGGAGTGGAATGGAAGGGAACGGAAAGGAATGTAGTGGAAAGGAATGGAATGGAGTGGATTGAAATTGAATGGAAAGGATTGGAGTGCAGTGGACTGGAGGGGAGTGGAATAAAATGGAGTATAGTGCAGTGGAATGGAGTGGACTGGAGTGGAGATGAGTGGAGTGGACTGGAATGGAATGGAGTGGAGTGGAATGGTGTGGAGTGGGGTGGAAAGGAATGGAACAGAATGGAATGGAGAGGAATGGAGTGGCATGTAGTGGAGTGGAGTGAAGTGGAAAGGAATGGCATGGAATGGAGTAGAGTGGAATGGAGGGGTATGGAATGGAATGGAATGGAATTGAGTGGAATGGAGTGGAATGGAGTGGAGTGGAGAGGAATGGAATGGAGTGGAAAGGTCTGAAAGGAGTGGAATGGAGTGGAGTGGAATGCAATGGAGTAGATTGGAATGAAGTGGAAAGGAATAGAATGGAGAGAAGTAGAGTAGAATGGAGTGGATTGGAATGGAGGGGAGCAGAGTGGAGTTAACAGCGGTGGATTGGAATACAGTGGATGGGGTAGAGTGGAAGGGAGTGGAATTATATGGAATGGAATGGATTGGAGTGGAGTGGAAGGGAGTGGAGTGGAGTTGAAAGTAGAGGAATCGAAAGAAGTGGAAAGGAGTGGAGTAGAGTGGATTAGAGTGGATTGGAATGGAATGGAGTGGAGTGGAATGGTGTGGAAACGAATGGAAGGGAGGGGAGTGGAATGGAACGAAATGGAATGGAATGTAGTGGAATGGAGAGGAGTGGAGTGGACTGGAGTGGAATGTAATCGAATGGAGTGTACTGGAGTGGAATGTATTTGAGAGGCGGGTAATGGAGAGGAATTGAGTGGAGTGGAGTGGAGTGAAATACATCGGAATGGCACGGAATTGAATGGAATGGAGGGGAGTGGAATGCAGTGGAGTGGAGTCGATTGGAGTGGTGAGGAATAGAACGGAGTGGCATGGAATGGAGCACAGTGGAATGCAATGGAGTGGAGTGGATTGGAAAGGGGTGGAGTGGAGTGACGATGGGTGAAGTGGAATGTAATGGAGTGGAGTGCAGAGGAGTCTCATGGAATGGAATGGAATGGAACGCAATGGAAGCTGAGATTGTACCACTGCGCTCCAGGATGGGTGACACAGTGTGATACTCTCAAAAGAAAGGAATGGAATGGAATGCAGTGGAATGAAATGGAATGCAATGGGGTGCATTGGAGTGGAGTGGAGTGAAGTGAAGTGGATTGGAGTGGAATGGAGAGGAATGGAACGGAATGGAATGGAATGAAGTAGACTGGAGTGGGGTGGAGTTGAGTGCAATGGAATGGAGCGAAATGGAATCAGATGCAGAGAAATGGAGTAGAGAGGAGTGCAGTAGAGTGGAAAGGAGTGCAATGGAGTGGAATGGAATCGGAAGTAACGGAAAGTAGTGGAGTGGATGGAACGGAAAGGAAAGGAGTGGAGCGGAGTGGAATGGAACGGAGCGGGAGGTGGGTTGGGGCCACTGCACTCCAGGCTGGCTGGCTGACTGAGGTATTCTCGCAATAAAGGAATGGAATGGAATGCCGTAGAGTGGAATGGAACGGAGTGGAGTGGAGTGGAATGGAGTGAGTTGGAGCAGAGTGGAATGAAGAATGCAATGGGATGGAAGGGAATTGAATGAAATGCAGTGGAGTGCAGTGGAGTGCATTGCAGTGGAATGGAGCAGAATGGAATGGAAAGGAGTGGAATGGACAGGAGTGGAGTGCACTGGAGAGGAGAGGATAGGAATGCAGTGGAATGGAATTGGATGTAATGGAACGTAGAGGAGTGGAGTGGAATGGAGTTGGCCAGAGTGGAATGGAATGGAATGCAATGGAAAGGAATGGAGTGGAATAGAATGGAATGGAATGGAATGGAATGGAATGGAGTGGGATGACTTGTAGTGGGGTGGAGTGAAACGGAGTATAATGGAATGGAGTGGAGTGGAGTGGAATGTGATAGAATGGAGAGGAGGGGAATGGAGCAGAATGGAATGGAGTGCAGCGGAATGGAGTGGAGTGGAATGGAATCAAATGGAGTGGAATGGAACAGAGTGGAATGGAATGGAGTGCAATAGACTAGAATTGAGTGTAGTGTAGTGGAATTTAGTGGAATGGACTGGAATGGAGTGGAATGGAATGGAATTGAGGGGAATGGAATGGAATGGAAAGGAATGGAAAGCAATGGAAAGGAATAGAATTGAATGCAACGGAATTAAAAGAATGCAATGGAATGCAATGGAATAGAATGCAATGGAATGTATAGTTGACATGTAATATGAGCTGAGATTGTGACACTGCACTCCAGCCAGGGTGACATGGTGATATCCTGTCGTAAGAAGTGAATGGAATGCAATGGAGTGAAATGGAATGGAATGAAATGGAATGGAGCGGAGTGGAAGGGAATGGAGTGGAATGAAATAGAATGCAGTGGACTGTAATGGCATGGAGTGGAAAGAAGTAGAGTGGAATGGAGTGGAATGGAATGGACTGGCATAGAATGGAGTGGAATTGAATGCAATGGAGTGGATTGGAAAGGAATGCAAAGGAGTAGAGTGGAGTAGAGTGGTGTGGAGTGGAGTGGAATGGAGCTGAATGTACTTCAATGGAGTACAATGGAATGGAACGGAGTGGAATGGAATGGAATGATATGAGGTGGATTGGAGTGGAATGTAGTGGAGTGGAATGGAATGGAATAGAATGGAATGGAGTAGAGTGTAATGGAATGCAGTGGCGATAAGTGGAGTGGAATGGAATGCATTGGAGTAGAGTGGAGTGGAATGGAATGGAATGGAGTGGAGTGGAGGGGAGTGGAGTGGAATGGAATTGAGTGAAGTGGAGTGCAGTTGAATGGAATATCGTGGTGTGGAGTGGAGTGGAAGTGAATGGAGTGAATAGGAGTGGAATGGAGTGGAAGGTAACGGAGTGGAATGGAGTCGAATGGAGTGTAATGGAGTAGAGTGGATTAGAGTGGAATGGTGTCGAACGGACTGGAATGGAATGGAATGAAGTGGAATGGAATTGAATCAAATGGAATGGAGTGGAGTGGAATGGAGTGGAGTGGAGTGGAGTGGAATGAAATGAAATGGAAGGGAGTGGAGAGAAACGCAGTTGATTGGAGTGGAGTGGAGTGGAAAGGAATGGAAAAGAGTGGGATGGAGACGTATGGATTGGAGTGGAATGGAGTGGAATGGAATGAAGTGGAAAGGAGTGGAACGGAGTGAAATTGAATTTAGTGGACTGGAGTGGAATGGAGTTAAATGGAATGGAATGGAATGGAGTGGAATGGAATGGAATGGAGTGGAGTGGAATGGAATAGAATGGCATGGAATGGAATAGAATGGGATGGAGTGGAGTGGAGAGGAGTGGAATGGATTGGAGTGAAGTGGAGTGGAATGGAATTGAGTGGAGCGGAGAGGAAAGGAATGGAATGGAGTGGAGTGGAATGGCATGGAATAGAGTGGAATGGAATGCATAGTATTGGAGTGGAGTGGAGTGGATTGGAGTGTAGTGGAAGGGAATGGAGTGCAGTGTAATGGACTGGAATGGAGCAGAGCAGAATGGAGTGGACTGGACTGGAGTGGAATGGAATGGGATGGCATGGAATGGGAGCTGAGATTTTACCAATGTGCTCTAGGCAGGGTGACTGGGTGTCATCCTCTCAAAAGAAAGGAATGGAATGGAACGCAGTGGAATGGAATGGAACAGAGTGGACATTAGTGGAGTGGAATGTGGAGGAATGGAATGAAATGGAACGTAATGGTATGAAATGGAGTGGTGTGGGGTGGAATGGATTATAGTGGAATGGGGTGGAAAGGAATGGGATGGAGTGGAATGAAGTGGAGTGCAGTGGAGTGGAACGGAGTTGAATGGCATAGAATTGAGTGGACAGTAGTGGAATGTTTTGGAATGCAATGGAATCCCTTGTAATAGAATGGAATACAATGGAAAGTTGACATGGAGTGTGAGCTGAGATTGTGCCACTGCACTCCAGACTGGGTGACACGTTATATCCTGTGGATAGAAAGGAATGGAATGCAATAGAGTGAAATGGAATGGAGTGGAATGGAATTGAATGGAATGGAGTGGAGTGGAGTGGAGTCGAATGGAGACGAATGGAATGGGACGGAGTGGAATGGAACGGAGTGGAGTGGAGTATCGTGGAGTGAAATAGAATGGAATGCACTGGGTTGGAATGGAATGCAATGGACTGCTGAAAGGAAATGTGAGCTGTTATTGTTCCACTGCACTCCAGCCTTTGTGACGGAATGAAATCCTGTGGAAAAAAAGGAATGGAATGGAATGGAATGGAATGGAATGGAATGGAATGGAATGGAGTGGAGTGGAGTGTTGTGGAGAGAAGTGTAGTGGAGTGGAGTGAAATGGAGTGGAGTGTCGTGGAGGAGAGTGGAATGGAGTGGAATGGAATGGAGAGGAAAGGAACGGAGTGGAGTGGAATGGAACGGAGTGGAGTGGAATGGAATCCAATGGAATGAAATGGAATTGAATCGAATGGAATGAAGAAATATGTGCAGTGATTTGGCCACTGCGCTGGAGCCTGTGTGAGAGAGGGAGATCCTGTCGATAAAACAGTGTGGAATGGAAGGGATTGGAATGGAATGGAATGGAACGTATTGGAGTGGAGTGGAGTGGAATTGAGTGGAGTGGAGTGCACTGGAATGGAATGGAATGCAATGGAATGTAATGGAATGATGAAATGATATGTGAGCTGAGATTGTGCCACTGCACTCCACGCTGGGTGACAGAGTGAGATACTCTTGAAAGAAAGAAATGGAATGGAAAGAATTTTTAATTGGGTGGATTCGAGTGGACTGAAGTAGAGTGCAGTGGAATAGAGAGGAATGGAATGGAATCGGATGTAAAGGAATGGAATGATGTGGAGTGGAGTGGTGAGGAGTGTAGTGCTGTGGAATGGAGCAGAAAGTAACGGGATGGTGTGGAGTGGAGTGCAGTGCAGTGGAGTGGAGAGGAGTGCAATGGCGTGGAATGGAATCGGATGTAAAGGAACGTACTGGAGTGGAGCGGAGTGGAAAGGAGTGGAATGGAATGGAATTGAATGTAATGGAAAGCAAAGGAATGGAATGGGATGCAATGGAATTTAATGCAATAGAATGCAGTTCAATAGAGAGTTAACATGTAATGTGAGCTGAGATTGTGCCTAAGCTCTCCAGGCTGTTTGACACAGTGATATCGTGTCGAAAAATGGAATGGAATGCAGTGGTGTGAAATGGAATGGAATGTAGTGGACAGGAGTAGAATGGAGTGGAGTGAAGAGGAACAGAGTGGAATGGAATGGGATGCAGTGGAATGGAATGCAGTGGAGTGGAGTGAAATAGAAAGAAATGGAATGGGATGGAATGGAATGCAATGGAATGGAGAAGAGAAATGTGAGCTGAGATTGTGTGACTACACTCCAGCCTTAGTGACCGAGAGAGATTCTGTGGAAGGAAAGAACTGATTTCAAAGGAGTGGAATGGAAGGGAATGTAGTACCGTGGAGTAGAGTGGAATGGAGTGAAACAGAATAGAATGGAGTGGAAGGCAATGGAATGGAATGGAATGGAGTGGAGTGGAATAGAGAGGAGTGCACTGCAATGGAGTGGAGTGGAGTGGAAGGGAGTGGAATGCAATGGAATGTAGTGGAGTGCAGTGGAGTGGAATGGAATGGAGTGGACAGGAGTGGAAGGAGTAGAGTGGACTGGAATGGAATAGAATGGAACAGAATGCAGTGGAGTGGAGGGGAGTGGAGGTGAGTGGAGTGGCATGGAGTGGAATGGAATGGAATGGAGTGAAATGGAATCCAATGGATTGGAATGGAGTGGAGTGGAGTGGAGTGGAATGGAGAGGAGTCGAATGGAATGGAAGGGAATGCAACGGAACGCAGTGGTGTGGATTGGAATGCAGTGAAATGGAGTACTATGGAATCTAAAGGAGTGGAGTGGAGTCTAGAGGAGTGGAATGGAATGGAACAAAATGGAATGGAATGGCACGGAATGGAGTGGAGTAGAGTGGAGTGGGAAGGAAGGGAGATGAGTGGAATGGAGAGGAATGGAATGCAGTGGAGTGGATTGGATTGGAATGAACTGGAATGGAGAGGAATGGAATGAAGTGGAACGGAATGGACTGCAATGGAATTGAATGGAGTGAAGTGGAAAGTAGTGGAGTGGAGTGGAATGGAGTGGAAATGAATGGAATGGAGTGGAATGGAAGGGAATGGAGACAAGTGGATAGGAATTGACTGAAGCAGATTGGAGTGGAGTGGAGTGGAGTGGCATGGAATGGAATGAAGTGGATGGGAATGCAATGGAGTGGAATGAAATGGAATAAAATGGAATGGAGTGGAATGGAGAGGAATGGAGTGGAGTGGAGTGGAATGGAGGGGAGTAAGAGGAAGAGAATGGAATGGAATCGAAAGGAGGGAAGTGCAATTGTGTGGAGTGGAGTGGAGATGAAAGAAGTGGAGTGATGTGGAGTCGAGAGGAAAGGAATGGAATGGAATGGAATGGAGTTAAGTGGAGTGGAATGGAGTGGAAGGTAATGGAGTGGAATGAAAAGGAGTGCATTGGAATGGAGTGGAATGGAATGGAGTGGAACGGAGTGGAGTAGAATGGAGTGGGTTGCAGAGGAGTGGAATGGAGTGGAATGGAAGGGAACGGAAAGGAATGTAGTGGAAAGGAATGGAATGGAGTGGATTGAAATTGAATGGAAAGGATTGGAGTGCAGTGGACTGGAGGGGAGTGGAATAAAATGGAGTATAGTGCAGTGGAATGGAGTGGACTGGAGTGGAGATGAGTGGAGTGGACTGGAATGGAATGGAGTGGAGTGGAATGGTGTGGAGTGGGGTGGAAAGGAATGGAACAGAATGGAATGGAGAGGAATGGAGTGGCATGTAGTGGAGTGGAGTGAAGTGGAAAGGAATGGCATGGAATGGAGTAGAGTGGAATGGAGGGGTATGGAATGGAATGGAATGGAATTGAGTGGAATGGAGTGGAATGGAGTGGAGTGGAGAGGAATGGAATGGAGTGGAAAGGTCTGAAAGGAGTGGAATGGAGTGGAGTGGAATGCAATGGAGTAGATTGGAATGAAGTGGAAAGGAATAGAATGGAGAGAAGTAGAGTAGAATGGAGTGGATTGGAATGGAGGGGAGCAGAGTGGAGTTAACAGCGGTGGATTGGAATACAGTGGATGGGGTAGAGTGGAAGGGAGTGGAATTATATGGAATGGAATGGATTGGAGTGGAGTGGAAGGGAGTGGAGTGGAGTTGAAAGTAGAGGAATCGAAAGAAGTGGAAAGGAGTGGAGTAGAGTGGATTAGAGTGGATTGGAATGGAATGGAGTGGAGTGGAATGGTGTGGAAACGAATGGAAGGGAGGGGAGTGGAATGGAACGAAATGGAATGGAATGTAGTGGAATGGAGAGGAGTGGAGTGGACTGGAGTGGAATGTAATCGAATGGAGTGTACTGGAGTGGAATGTATTTGAGAGGCGGGTAATGGAGAGGAATTGAGTGGAGTGGAGTGGAGTGAAATACATCGGAATGGCACGGAATTGAATGGAATGGAGGGGAGTGGAATGCAGTGGAGTGGAGTCGATTGGAGTGGTGAGGAATAGAACGGAGTGGCATGGAATGGAGCACAGTGGAATGCAATGGAGTGGAGTGGATTGGAAAGGGGTGGAGTGGAGTGACGATGGGTGAAGTGGAATGTAATGGAGTGGAGTGCAGAGGAGTCTCATGGAATGGAATGGAATGGAACGCAATGGAAGCTGAGATTGTACCACTGCGCTCCAGGATGGGTGACACAGTGTGATACTCTCAAAAGAAAGGAATGGAATGGAATGCAGTGGAATGAAATGGAATGCAATGGGGTGCATTGGAGTGGAGTGGAGTGAAGTGAAGTGGATTGGAGTGGAATGGAGAGGAATGGAACGGAATGGAATGGAATGAAGTAGACTGGAGTGGGGTGGAGTTGAGTGCAATGGAATGGAGCGAAATGGAATCAGATGCAGAGAAATGGAGTAGAGAGGAGTGCAGTAGAGTGGAAAGGAGTGCAATGGAGTGGAATGGAATCGGAAGTAACGGAAAGTAGTGGAGTGGATGGAACGGAAAGGAAAGGAGTGGAGCGGAGTGGAATGGAACGGAGCGGGAGGTGGGTTGGGGCCACTGCACTCCAGGCTGGCTGGCTGACTGAGGTATTCTCGCAATAAAGGAATGGAATGGAATGCCGTAGAGTGGAATGGAACGGAGTGGAGTGGAGTGGAATGGAGTGAGTTGGAGCAGAGTGGAATGAAGAATGCAATGGGATGGAAGGGAATTGAATGAAATGCAGTGGAGTGCAGTGGAGTGCATTGCAGTGGAATGGAGCAGAATGGAATGGAAAGGAGTGGAATGGACAGGAGTGGAGTGCACTGGAGAGGAGAGGATAGGAATGCAGTGGAATGGAATTGGATGTAATGGAACGTAGAGGAGTGGAGTGGAATGGAGTTGGCCAGAGTGGAATGGAATGGAATGCAATGGAAAGGAATGGAGTGGAATAGAATGGAATGGAATGGAATGGAATGGAATGGAGTGGGATGACTTGTAGTGGGGTGGAGTGAAATGGAGTATAATGGAATGGAGTGGAGTGGAGTGGAATGTGATAGAATGGAGAGGAGGGGAATGGAGCAGAATGGAATGGAGTGCAGCGGAATGGAGTGGAGTGGAATGGAATCAAATGGAGTGGAATGGAACAGAGTGGAATGGAATGGAGTGCAATAGACTAGAATTGAGTGTAGTGTAGTGGAATTTAGTGGAATGGACTGGAATGGAGTGGAATGGAATGGAATTGAGGGGAATGGAATGGAATGGAAAGGAATGGAAAGCAATGGAAAGGAATAGAATTGAATGCAACGGAATTAAAAGAATGCAATGGAATGCAATGGAATAGAATGCAATGGAATGTATAGTTGACATGTAATATGAGCTGAGATTGTGACACTGCACTCCAGCCAGGGTGACATGGTGATATCCTGTCGTAAGAAGTGAATGGAATGCAATGGAGTGAAATGGAATGGAATGAAATGGAATGGAGCGGAGTGGAAGGGAATGGAGTGGAATGAAATAGAATGCAGTGGACTGTAATGGCATGGAGTGGAAAGAAGTAGAGTGGAATGGAGTGGAATGGAATGGACTGGCATAGAATGGAGTGGAATTGAATGCAATGGAGTGGATTGGAAAGGAATGCAAAGGAGTAGAGTGGAGTAGAGTGGTGTGGAGTGGAGTGGAATGGAGCTGAATGTACTTCAATGGAGTACAATGGAATGGAACGGAGTGGAATGGAATGGAATGATATGAGGTGGATTGGAGTGGAATGTAGTGGAGTGGAATGGAATGGAATAGAATGGAATGGAGTAGAGTGTAATGGAATGCAGTGGCGATAAGTGGAGTGGAATGGAATGCATTGGAGTAGAGTGGAGTGGAATGGAATGGAATGGAGTGGAGTGGAGGGGAGTGGAGTGGAATGGAATTGAGTGAAGTGGAGTGCAGTTGAATGGAATATCGTGGTGTGGAGTGGAGTGGAAGTGAATGGAGTGAATAGGAGTGGAATGGAGTGGAAGGTAACGGAGTGGAATGGAGTCGAATGGAGTGGAATGGAGTAGAGTGGATTAGAGTGGAATGGTGTCGAACGGACTGGAATGGAATGGAATGGAGTGGAATGGAATTGAATCAAATGGAATGGAGTGGAGTGGAGTGGAGTGGAATGAAATGAAATGGAAGGGAGTGGAGAGAAACGCAGTTGATTGGAGTGGAGTGGAGTGGAAAGGAATGGAAAGGAGTGGGATGGAGACGTATGGATTGGAGTGGAATGGAGTGGAATGGAATGAAGTGGAAAGGAGTGGAACGGAGTGAAATTGAATTTAGTGGACTGGAGTGGAATGGAGTTAAATGGAATGGAATGGAATGGAGTGGAATGGAATGGAATGGAGTGGAGTGGAATGGAATAGAATGGCATGGAATGGAATAGAATGGGATGGAGTGGAGTGGAGAGGAGTGGAATGGATTGGAGTGAAGTGGAGTGGAATGGAATTGAGTGGAGCGGAGAGGAAAGGAATGGAATGGAGTGGAGTGGAATGGCATGGAATGGAGTGGAATGGAATGGATAGTAGTGGAGTGGAGTGGAGTGGATTGGAGTGTAGTGGAAGGGAATGGAGTGCAGTGTAATGGACTGGAATGGAGCAGAGCAGAATGGAGTGGACGGGACTGGAGTGGAATGGAATGGGATGGCATGGAATGGGAGCTGAGATTTTACCAATGTGCTCTAGGCAGGGTGACTGGGTGTCATACTCTCAAAAGAAAGGAATGGAATGGAACGCAGTGGAATGGAATGGAACAGAGTGGACATTAGTGGAGTGGAATGTGGAGGAATGGAATGAAATGGAACGTAATGGCATGAAATGGAGTGGTGTGGGGTGGAATGGATTATAGTGGAATGGGGTGGAAAGGAATGGGATGGAGTGGAATGAAGTGGAGTGCAGTGGAGTGGAACGGAGTTGAATGGCATAGAATTGAGTGGACAGTAGTGGAATGTTTTGGAATGCAATGGAATCCATTGTAATAGAATGGAATACAACGGAAAGTTGACATGGAGTGTGAGCTGAGATTGTGCCACTGCACTCCAGACTGGGTGACACGTTATATCCTGTGGATAGAAAGGAATGGAATGCAATAGAGTGAAATGGAATGGAGTGGAATGGAATTGAATGGAATGGAGTGGAGTGGAGTGGAGTCGAATGGAGACGAATGGAATGGGACGGAGTGGAATGGAACGGAGTGGAGTGGAGTATCGTGGAGTGAAATAGAATGGAATGCACTGGGTTGGAATGGAATGCAATGGACTGCTGAAAGGAAATGTGAGCTGTTATTGTTCCACTGCACTCCAGCCTTTGTGACGGAATGAAATCCTGTGGAAAAAAAGGAATGGAATGGAATGGAATGGAATGGAATGGAATGGAATGGAATGGAATGGAGTGGAGTGGAGTGGTGTGGAGAGGAGTGTAGTGGAGTGGAGTGAAATGGAGTGGAGTGTCGTGGAGGAGAGTGGAATGGAGTGGAATGGAATGGAGAGGAAAGGAACGGAGTGGAGTGGAATGGAACGGAGTGGAGTGGAATGGAATCCAATGGAATGAAATGGAATTGAATCGAATGGAATGAAGAAATATGTGCAGTGATTTGGCCACTGCGCTGGAGCCTGTGTGAGAGAGGGAGATCCTGTCGATAAAACAGTGTGGAATGGAAGGGATTGGAATGGAATGGAATGGAACGTATTGGAGTGGAGTGGAGTGGAATTGAGTGGAGTGGAGTGCACTGGAATGGAATGGAATGCAATGGAATGTAATGGAATGATGAAATGATATGTGAGCTGAGATTGTGCCACTGCACTCCACGCTGGGTGACAGAGTGAGATACTCTTGAAAGAAAGAAATGGAATGGAAAGAATTTTTAATTGGGTGGATTCGAGTGGACTGAAGTAGAGTGCAGTGGAATAGAGAGGAATGGAATGGAATGGAATCGGATGTAAAGGAATGGAATGATGTGGAGTGGAGTGGTGAGGAGTGTAGTGCTGTGGAATGGAGCAGAAAGTAACGGGATGGTGTGGAGTGGAGTGCAGTGCAGTGGAGTGGAGAGGATTGCAATGGCGTGGAATGGAATCGGATGTAAAGGAACGTACTGGAGTGGAGCGGAGTGGAAAGGAGTGGAATGGAATGGAATTGAATGTAATGGAAAGCAAAGGAATGGAATGGGATGCAATGGAATTTAATGCAATAGAATGCAGTTCAATAGAGAGTTGACATGTAATGTGAGCTGAGATTGTGCCTAAGCTCTCCAGGCTGTTTGACACAGTGATATCGTGTGGAAAGAATGGAATGGAATGCAGTGGTGTGAAATGGAATGGAATGTAGTGGACAGGAGTAGAATGGAGTGGAGTGAAGAGGAACAGAGTGGAATGGAATGGGATGCAGTGGAATGGAATGCAGTGGAGTGGAGTGAAATAGAAAGAAATGGAATGGGATGGAATGGAATGCAATGGAATGGAGAAGAGAAATGTGAGCTGAGATTGTGTGACTACACTCCAGCCTTAGTGACCGAGAGAGATTCTGTGGAAGGAAAGAACTGATTTCAAAGGAGTGGAATGGAAGGGAATGTAGTACAGTGGAGTAGAGTGGAATGGAGTGAAACAGAATAGAATGGAGTGGAAGGCAATGGAATGGAATGGAATGGAGTGGAGTGGAATAGAGAGGAGTGCACTGCAATGGAGTGGAGTGGAGTGGAAGGGAGTGGAATGCAATGGAATGTAGTGGAGTGCAGTGGAGTGGAATGGAATGGAGTGGACAGGAGTGGAAGGAGTAGAGTGGACTGGAATGGAATAGAATGGAACAGAATGCAGTGGAGTGGAGGGGAGTGGAGGTGAGTGGAGTGGCATGGAGTGGAATGGAATGGAATGGAGTGAAATGGAATCCAATGGATTGGAATGGAGTGGAGTGGAGTGGAGTGGAATGGAGAGGAGTGGAATGGAATGGAAGGGAATGCAACGGAACGCAGTGGTGTGGATTGGAATGCAGTGAAATGGAGTACTATGGAATCTAAAGGAGTGGAGTGGAGTCTAGTGGAGTGGAATGGAATGGAACAAAATGGAATGGAATGGCACGGAATGGAGTGGAGTAGAGTGGAGTGGGAAGGAAGGGAGATGAGTGGAATGGAGAGGAATGGAATGCAGTGGAGTGGATTGGATTGGAATGAACTGGAATGGAGAGGAATGGAATGAATTGGAACGGAATGGACTGCAATGGAATTGAATGGAGTGAAGTGGAAAGTAGTGGAGTGGAGTGGAATGGAGTGGAAATGAATGGAATGGAGTGGAATGGAAGGGAATGGAGACAAGTGGATAGGAATTGACTGAAGCAGATTGGAGTGGAGTGGAGTGGAGTGGCATGGAATGGAATGAAGTGGATGGGAATGCAATGGAGTGGAATGAAATGGAATAAAATGGAATGGAGTGGAATGGAGAGGAATGGAGTGGAGTGGAGTGGAATGGAGGGGAGTAAGAGGAAGAGAATGGAATGGAATCGAAAGGAGGGAAGTGCAATTGTGTGGAGTGGAGTGGAGATGAAAGGAGTGGAGTGATGTGGAGTCGAGAGGAAAGGAATGGAATGGAATGGAATGGAGTTAAGTGGAGTGGAATGGAGTGGAAGGTAATGGAGTGGAATGAAAAGGAGTGGATTGGAATGGAGTGGAAAGGAATGGAGTGGAACGGAGTGGAGTAGAATGGAGTGGGTTGCAGAGGAGTGGAATGGAGTGGAATGGAAGGGAACGGAAAGGAATGTAGTGGAAAGGAATCGAATGGAGTGGATTGAAATTGAATGGAAAGGATTGGAGTGCAGTGGACTGGAGGGGAGTGGAATAAAATGGAGTATAGTGCAGTGGAATGGAGTGGACTGGAGTGGAGATGAGTGGAGTGGACTGGAATGGAATGGAGTGGAGTGGAATGGTGTGGAGTGGGGTGGAAAGGAATGGAACAGAATGGAATGGAGAGGAATGGAGTGGCATGTAGTGGAGTGGAGTGAAGTGGAAAGGAATGGCATGGAATGGAGTAGAGTGGAATGGAGGGGTATGGAATGGAATGGAATGGAATGGAGTGGAATGGAGTGGAATGGAGTGGAGTGGAGAGGAATGGAATGGAGTGGAAAGGTCTGAAAGGAGTGGAATGGAGTGGAGTGGAATGCAATGGAGTAGATTGGAATGAAGTGGAAAGGAATAGAATGGAGAGAAGTAGAGTAGAATGGAGTGGATTGGAATGGAGGGGAGCAGAGTGGAGTTAACAGCGGTGGATTGGAATACAGTGGATGGGGTAGAGTGGAAGGGAGTGGAATTATATGGAATGGAATGGATTGGAGTGGAGTGGAAGGGAGTGGAGTGGAGTTGAAAGTAGAGGAATCGAAAGAAGTGGAAAGGAGTGGAGTAGAGTGGATTAGAGTGGATTGGAATGGAATGGAATGGAGTGGAATGGTGTGGAAACGAATGGAAGGGAGGGGAGTGGAATGGAACGAAATGGAATGGAATGTAGTGGAATGGAGAGGAGTGGAGTGGACTGGAGTGGAATGTAATCGAATGGAGTGTACTGGAGTGGAATGTATTTGAGAGGCGGGTAATGGAGACGAATTGAGTGGAGTGGAGTGGAGTGAAATACATCGGAATGGCACGGAATTGAATGGAATGGAGGGGAGTGGAATGCAGTGGAGTGGAGTCGATTGGAGTGGTGAGGAATAGAACGGAGTGGCATGGAATGGAGCACAGTGGAATGCAATGGAGTGGAGTGGATTGGAAAGGGGTGGAGTGGAGTGACGATGGGTGAAGTGGAATGTAATGGAGTGGAGTGCAGAGGAGTCTCATGGAATGGAATGGAATGGAATGCAATGGAAGCTGAGATTGTACCACTGCGCTCCAGGATGGGTGACACAGTGTGATACTCTCAAAAGAAAGGAATGGAATGGAATGCAGTGGAATGGAATGGAATGCAATGGGGTGCATTGGAGTGGAGTGGAGTGAAGTGAAGTGGATTGGAGTGGAATGGAGAGGAATGGAACGGAATGGAATGGAATGAAGTAGACTGGAGTGGGGTGGAGTTGAGTGCAATGGAATGGAGCGAAATGGAATCAGATGCAGAGAAATGGAGTAGAGAGGAGTTCAGTAGAGTGGAAAGGAGTGCAATGGAGTGGAATGGAATCGGAAGTAACGGAAAGTAGTGGAGTGGATGGAACGGAAAGGAAAGGAGTGGAGCGGAGTGGAATGGAACGGAGCGGGAGGTGGGTTGGGGCCACTGCACTCCAGGCTGGCTGGCTGACTGAGGTATTCTCGCAATAAAGGAATGGAATGGAATGCCGTAGAGTGGAATGGAACGGAGTGGAGTGGAGTGGAATGGAGTGAGTTGGAGCAGAGTGGAATGAAGAATGCAATGGGATGGAAGGGAATTGAATGAAATGCAGTGGAGTGCAGTGGAGTGCATTGCAGTGGAATGGAGCAGAATGGAATGGAAAGGAGTGGAATGGACAGAAGTGGAGTGCACTGGAGAGGAGAGGATAGGAATGCAGTGGAATGGAATTGGATGTAATGGAACGTAGAGGAGTGGAGTGGAATGGAGTGGGCCAGAGTGGAATGGAATGGAATGCAATGGAAAGGAATGGAGTGGAATAGAATGGAATGGAATGGAATGGAATGGAATGGAGTGGGATGACTTGTAGTGGGGTGGAGTGAAATGGAGTATAATGGAATGGAGTGGAGTGGAGTGGAATGTGATAGAATGGAGAGGAGGGGAATGGAGCAGAATGGAATGGAGTGCAGCGGAATGGAGTGGAGTGGAATGGAATCAAATGGAGTGGAATGGAACAGAGTGGAATGGAATGGAGTGCAATAGACTAGAATTGAGTGTAGTGTAGTGGAATTTAGTGGAATGGACTGGAATGGAGTGGAATGGAATGGAATTGAGGGGAATGGAATGGAATGGAAAGGAATGGAAAGCAATGGAAAGGAATAGAATTGAATGCAACGGAATTAAAAGAATGCAATGGAATGCAATGGAATAGAATGCAATGGAATGTATAGTTGACATGTAATATGAGCTGAGATTGTGACACTGCACTCCAGCCAGGGTGACATGGTGATATCCTGTCGTAAGAAGTGAATGGAATGCAATGGAGTGAAATGGAATGGAATGAAATGGAATGGAGCGGAGTGGAAGGGAATGGAGTGGAATGAAATAGAATGCAGTGGACTGTAATGGCATGGAGTGGAAAGAAGTAGAGTGGAATGGAGTGGAATGGAATGGACTGGCATAGAATGGAGTGGAATTGAATGCAATGGAGTGGATTGGAAAGGAATGCAAAGGAGTACAGTGGAGTAGAGTGGTGTGGAGTGGAGTGGAATGGAGCTGAATGTACTTCAATGGAGTACAATGGCATGGAACGGAGTGGAATGGAATGGAATGATATGAGGTGGATTGGAGTGGAATGTAGTGGAGTGGAATGGAATGGAATAGAATGGAATGGAGTAGAGTGTAATGGAATGCAGTGGCGATAAGTGGAGTGGAATGGAATGCACTGGAGTAGAGTGGAGTGGAATGGAATGGAATGGAGTGGAGTGGAGGGGAGTGGAGTGGAATGGAATTGAGTGAAGTGGAGTGCAGTTGAATGGAATATCGTGGTGTGGAGTGGAGTGGAAGTGAATGGAGTGAATAGGAGTGGAATGGAGTGGAAGGTAACGGAGTGGAATGGAGTCGAATGGAGTGGAATGGAGTAGAGTGGATTAGAGTGGAATGGTGTCGAACGGACTGGAATGGAATGGAATGGAGTGGAATGGAATTGAATCAAATGGAATGGAGTGGAATGGAATGGAGTGGAGTGGAGTGGAGTGGAATGAAATGAAATGGAAGGGAGTGGAGAGAAACGCAGTTGATTGGAGTGGAGTGGAGTGGAAAGGAATGGAAAGGAGTGGGATGGAGACGTATGGATTGGAGTGGAATGGAGTGGAATGGAATGAAGTGGAAAGGAGTGGAACGGAGTGAAATTGAATTTAGTGGACTGGAGTGGAATGGAGTTAAATGGAATGGAATGGAATGGAGTGGAATGGAATGGAATGGAGTGGAGTGGAATGGAATAGAATGGCATGGAATGGAATAGAATGGGATGGAGTGGAGTGGAGAGGAGTGGAATGGATTGGAGTGAAGTGGAGTGGAATGGAATTGAGTGGAGCGGAGAGGAAAGGAATGGAATGGAGTGGAGTGGAATGGCATGGAATGGAGTGGAATGGAATGGATAGTAGTGGAGTGGAGTGGAGTGGATTGGAGTGTAGTGGAAGGGAATGGAGTGCAGTGTAATGGACTGGAATGGAGCAGAGCAGAATGGAGTGGACTGGACTGGAGTGGAATGGAATGGGATGGCATGGAATGGGAGCTGAGATTTTACCAATGTGCTCTAGGCAGGGTGACTGGGTGTCATACTCTCAAAAGAAAGGAATGGAATGGAACGCAGTGGAATGGAATGGAACAGAGTGGACATTAGTGGAGTGGAATGTGGAGGAATGGAATGAAATGGAACGTAATGGCATGAAATGGAGTGGTGTGGGGTGGAATGGATTATAGTGGAATGGGGTGGAAAGGAATGGGATGGAGTGGAATGAAGTGGAGTGCAGTGGAGTGGAACGGAGTTGAATGGGATAGAATTGAGTGGACAGTAGTGGAATGTTTTGGAATGCAATGGAATCCATTGTAATAGAATGGAATACAACGGAAAGTTGACATGGAGTGTGAGCTGAGATTGTGCCACTGCACTCCAGACTGGGTGACACGTTATATCCTGTGGATAGAAAGGAATGGAATGCAATAGAGTGAAATGGAATGGAGTGGAATGGAATTGAATGGAATGGAGTGGAGTGGAGTGGAGTCGAATGGAGACGAATGGAATGGGACGGAGTGGAATGGAACGGAGTGGAGTGGAGTATCGTGGAGTGAAATAGAATGGAATGCACTGGGTTGGAATGGAATGCAATGGACTGCTGAAAGGAAATGTGAGCTGTTATTGTTCCACTGCACTCCAGCCTTTGTGACGGAATGAAATCCTGTGGAAAAAAAGGAATGGAATGGAATGGAATGGAATGGAATGGAATGGAATGGAATGGAATGGAGTGGAGTGGAGTGGTGTGGAGAGGAGTGTAGTGGAGTGGAGTGAAATGGAGTGGAGTGTCGTGGAGGAGAGTGGAATGGAGTGGAATGGAATGGAGAGGAAAGGAACGGAGTGGAGTGGAATGGAACGGAGTGGAGTGGAATGGAATCCAATGGAATGAAATGGAATTGAATCGAATGGAATGAAGAAATATGTGCAGTGATTTGGCCACTGCGCTGGAGCCTGTGTGAGAGAGGGAGATCCTGTCGATAAAACAGTGTGGAATGGAAGGGATTGGAATGGAATGGAATGGAACGTATTGGAGTGGAGTGGAGTGGAATTGAGTGGAGTGGAGTGCACTGGAATGGAATGGAATGCAATGGAATGTAATGGAATGATGAAATGATATGTGAGCTGAGATTGTGCCACTGCACTCCACGCTGGGTGACAGAGTGAGATACTCTTGAAAGAAAGAAATGGAATGGAAAGAATTTTTAATTGGGTGGATTCGAGTGGACTGAAGTAGAGTGCAGTGGAATAGAGAGGAATGGAATGGAATCGGATGTAAAGGAATGGAATGATGTGGAGTGGAGTGGTGAGGAGTGTAGTGCTGTGGAATGGAGCAGAAAGTAACGGGATGGTGTGGAGTGGAGTGCAGTGCAGTGGAGTGGAGAGGAGTGCAATGGCGTGGAATGGAATCGGATGTAAAGGAACGTACTGGAGTGGAGCGGAGTGGAAAGGAGTGGAATGGAATGGAATTGAATGTAATGGAAAGCAAAGGAATGGAATGGGATGCAATGGAATTTAATGCAATAGAATGCAGTTCAATTGAGAGTTAACATGTAATGTGAGCTGAGATTGTGCCTAAGCTCTCCAGGCTGTTTGACACAGTGATATCGTGTCGAAAAATGGAATGGAATGCAGTGGTGTGAAATGGAATGGAATGTAGTGGACAGGAGTAGAATGAAGTGGAGTGAAGAGGAACAGAGTGGAATGGAATGGGATGCAGTGGAATGGAATGCAGTGGAGTGGAGTGAAATAGAAAGAAATGGAATGGGATGGAATGGAATGCAATGGAATGGAGAAGAGAAATGTGAGCTGAGATTGTGTGACTACACTCCAGCCTTAGTGACCGAGAGAGATTCTGTGGAAGGAAAGAACTGATTTCAAAGGAGTGGAATGGAAGGGAATGTAGTACCGTGGAGTAGAGTGGAATGGAGTGAAACAGAATAGAATGGAGTGGAAGGCAATGGAATGGAATGGAATGGAATGGAGTGGAGTGGAATAGAGAGGAGTGCACTGCAATGGAGTGGAGTGGAGTGGAAGGGAGTGGAATGCAATGGAATGTAGTGGAGTGCAGTGGAGTGGAATGGAATGGAGTGGACAGGAGTGGAAGGAGTAGAGTGGACTGGAATGGAATAGAATGGAACAGAATGCAGTGGAGTGGAGGGGAGTGGAGGTGAGTGGAGTGGCATGGAGTGGAATGGAATGGAATGGAGTGAAATGGAATCCAATGGATTGGAATGGAGTGGAGTGGAGTGGAGTGGAATGGAGAGGAGTCGAATGGAATGGAAGGGAATGCAACGGAACGCAGTGGTGTGGATTGGAATGCAGTGAAATGGAGTACTATGGAATCTAAAGGAGTGGAGTGGAGTCTAGAGGAGTGGAATGGAATGGAACAAAATGGAATGGAATGGCACGGAATGGAGTGGAGTAGAGTGGAGTGGGAAGGAAGGGAGATGAGTGGAATGGAGAGGAATGGAATGCAGTGGAGTGGATTGGATTGGAATGAACTGGAATGGAGAGGAATGGAATGAAGTGGAACGGAATGGACTGCAATGGAATTGAATGGAGTGAAGTGGAAAGTAGTGGAGTGGAGTGGAATGGAGTGGAAATGAATGGAATGGAGTGGAATGGAAGGGAATGGAGACAAGTGGATAGGAATTGACTGAAGCAGATTGGAGTGGAGTGGAGTGGAGTGGCATGGAATGGAATGAAGTGGATGGGAATGCAATGGAGTGGAATGAAATGGAATAAAATGGAATGGAGTGGAATGGAGAGGAATGGAGTGGAGTGGAGTGGAATGGAGGGGAGTAAGAGGAAGAGAATGGAATGGAATCGAAAGGAGGGAAGTGCAATTGTGTGGAGTGGAGTGGAGATGAAAGAAGTGGAGTGATGTGGAGTCGAGAGGAAATTAATGGAATGGAATGGAATGGAGTTAAGTGGAGTGGAATGGAGTGGAAGGTAATGGAGTGGAATGAAAAGGAGTGGATTGGAATGGAGTGGAATGGAATGGAGTGGAACGGAGTGGAGTAGAATGGAGTGGGTTGCAGAGGAGTGGAATGGAGTGGAATGGAAGGGAACGGAAAGGAATGTAGTGGAAAGGAATGGAATGGAGTGGATTGAAATTGAATGGAAAGGATTGGAGTGCAGTGGACTGGAGGGGAGTGGAATAAAATGGAGTATAGTGCAGTGGAATGGAGTGGACTGGAGTGGAGATGAGTGGAGTGGACTGGAATGGAATGGAGTGGAGTGGAATGGTGTGGAGTGGGGTGGAAAGGAATGGAACAGAATGGAATGGAGAGGAATGGAGTGGCATGTAGTGGAGTGGAGTGAAGTGGAAAGGAATGGCATGGAATGGAGTAGAGTGGAATGGAGGGGTATGGAATGGAATGGAATGGAATTGAGTGGAATGGAGTGGAGTGGAGAGGAATGGAATGGAGTGGAAAGGTCTGAAAGGAGTGGAATGGAGTGGAGTGGAATGCAATGGAGTAGATTGGAATGAAGTGGAAAGGAATAGAATGGAGAGAAGTAGAGTAGAATGGAGTGGATTGGAATGGAGGGGAGCAGAGTGGAGTTAACAGCGGTGGATTGGAATACAGTGGATGGGGTAGAGTGGAAGGGAGTGGAATTATATGGAATGGAATGGATTGGAGTGGAGTGGAAGGGAGTGGAGTGGAGTTGAAAGTAGAGGAATCGAAAGAAGTGGAAAGGAGTGGAGTAGAGTGGATTAGAGTGGATTGGAATGGAATGGAGTGGAGTGGAATGGTGTGGAAACGACTGGAAGGGAGGGGAGTGGAATGGAACGAAATGGAATGGAATGTAGTGGAATGGAGAGGAGTGGAGTGGACTGGAGTGGAATGTAATCGAATGGAGTGTACTGGAGTGGAATGTATTTGAGAGGCGGGTAATGGAGAGGAATTGAGTGGAGTGGAGTGGAGTGAAATACATCGGAATGGCACGGAATTGAATGGAATGGAGGGGAGTGGAATGCAGTGGAGTGGAGTCGATTGGAGTGGTGAGGAATAGAACGGAGTGGCATGGAATGGAGCACAGTGGAATGCAATGGAGTGGAGTGGATTGGAAAGGGGTGGAGTGGATTGACGATGGGTGAAGTGGAATGTAATGGAGTGGAGTGCAGAGGAGTCTCATGGAATGGAATGGAATGGAACGCAATGGAAGCTGAGATTGTACCACTGCGCTCCAGGATGGGTGACACAGTGTGATACTCTCAAAAGAAAGGAATGGAATGGAATGCAGTGGAATGAAATGGAATACAATGGGGTGCATTGGAGTGGAGTGGAGTGAAGTGAAGTGGATTGGAGTGGAATGGAGAGGAATGGAACGGAATGGAATGGAATGAAGTAGACTGGAGTGGGGTGGAGTTGAGTGCAATGGAATGGAGCGAAATGGAATCAGATGCAGAGAAATGGAGTAGAGAGGAGTGCAGTAGAGTGGAAAGGAGTGCAATGGAGTGGAATGGAATCGGAAGTAACGGAAAGTAGTGGAGTGGATGGAACGGAAAGGAAAGGAGTGGAGCGGAGTGGAATGGAACGGAGCGGGAGGTGGGTTGGGGCCACTGCACTCCAGGCTGGCTGGCTGACTGAGGTATTCTCGCAATAAAGGAATGGAATGGAATGCCGTAGAGTGGAATGGAACGGAGTGGAGTGGAGTGGAATGGAGTGAGTTGGAGCAGAGTGGAATGAAGGATGCAATGGGATGGAAGGGAATTGAATGAAATGCAGTGGAGTGCAGTGGAGTGCATTGCAGTGGAATGGAGCAGAATGGAATGGAAAGGAGTGGAATGGACAGGAGTGGAGTGCACTGGAGAGGAGAGGATAGGAATGCAGTGGAATGGAATTGGATGTAATGGAACATAGAGGAGTGGAGTGGAATGGAGTTGGCCAGAGTGGAATGGAATGGAATGCAATGGAAAGGAATGGAGTGGAATAGAATGGAATGGAATGGAATGGAATGGAGTGGGATGACTTGTAGTGGGGTGGAGTGAAATGGAGTATAATGGAATGGAGTGGAGTGGAGTGGAATGTGATAGAATGGAGAGGAGGGGAATGGAGCAGAATGGAATGGAGTGCAGCGGAATGGAGTGGAGTGGAATGGAATCAAATGGAGTGGAATGGAACAGAGTGGAATGGAATGGAGTGCAATAGACTAGAATTGAGTGTAGTGTAGTGGAATTTAGTGGAATGGACTGGAATGGAGTGGAATGGAATGGAATTGAGGGGAATGGAATGGAATGGAAAGGAATGGAAAGCAATGGAAAGGAATAGAATTGAATGCAACGGAATTAAAAGAATGCAATGGAATGCAATGGAATAGAATGCAATGGAATGTATAGTTGACATGTAATATGAGCTGAGATTGTGACACTGCACTCCAGCCAGGGTGACATGGTGATATCCTGTCGTAAGAAGTGAATGGAATGCAATGGAGTGAAATGGAATGGAATGAAATGGAATGGAGCGGAGTGGAAGGGAATGGAGTGGAATGAAATAGAATGCAGTGGACTGTAATGGCATGGAGTGGAAAGAAGTAGAGTGGAATGGAGTGGAATGGAATGGACTGGCATAGAATGGAGTGGAATTGAATGCAATGGAGTGGATTGGAAAGGAATGCAAAGGAGTAGAGTGGAGTAGAGTAGTGTGGAGTGGAGTGGAATGGAGCTGAATGTACTTCAATGGAGTACAATGGAATGGAACGGAGTGGAATGGAATGGAATGATATGAGGTGGATTGGAGTGGAATGTAGTGGAGTGGAATGGAATGGAATAGAATGGAATGGAGTAGAGTGTAATGGAATGCAGTGGCGATAAGTGGAGTGGAATGGAATGCATTGGAGTAGAGTGGAGTGGAATGGAATGGAATGGAGTGGAGTGGAGGGGAGTGGAGTGGAATGGAATTGAGTGAAGTGGAGTGCAGTTGAATGGAATATCGTGGTGTGGAGTGGAGTGGAAGTGAATGGAGTGAATAGGAGTGGAATGGAGTGGAAGGTAACGGAGTGGAATGGAGTCGAATGGAGTGGAATGGAGTAGAGTGGATTAGAGTGGAATGGTGTCGAACGGACTGGAATGGAATGGAATGGAGTGGAATGGAATTGAATCAAATGGAATGGAGTGGAGTGGAGTGGAGTGGAATGAAATGAAATGGAAGGGAGTGGAGAGAAACGCAGTTGATTGGAGTGGAGTGGAGTGGAAAGGAATGGAAAGGAGTGGGATGGAGACGTATGGATTGGAGTGGAATGGAGTGGAATGGAATGAAGTGGAAAGGAGTGGAACGGAGTGAAATTGAATTTAGTGGACTGGAGTGGAATGGAGTTAAAAGGAATGGAATGGAATGGAGTGGAATGGAATGGAATGGAGTGGAGTGGAATGGAATAGAATGGCATGGAATGGAATAGAATGGGATGGAGTGGAGTGGAGAGGAGTGGAATGGATTGGAGTGAAGTGGAGTGGAATGGAATTGAGTGGAGCGGAGAGGAAAGGAATGGAATGGAGTGGAGTGGAATGGCATGGAATGGAGTGGAATGGAATGGATAGTAGTGGAGTGGAGTGGAGTGGATTGGAGTGTAGTGGAAGGGAATGGAGTGCAGTGTAATGGACTGGAATGGAGCAGAGCAGAATGGAGTGGACGGGACTGGAGTGGAATGGAATGGGATGGCATGGAATGGGAGCTGAGATTTTACCAATGTGCTCTAGGCAGGGTGACTGGGTGTCATACTCTCAAAAGAAAGGAATGGAATGGAACGCAGTGGAATGGAATGGAACAGAGTGGACATTAGTGGAGTGGAATGTGGAGGAATGGAATGAAATGGAACGTAATGGCATGAAATGGAGTGGTGTGGGGTGGAATGGATTATAGTGGAATGGGGTGGAAAGGAATGGGATGGAGTGGAATGAAGTGGAGTGCAGTGGAGTGGAACGGAGTTGAATGGCATAGAATTGAGTGGACAGTAGTGGAATGTTTTGGAATGCAATGGAATCCATTGTAATAGAATGGAATACAACGGAAAGTTGACATGGAGTGTGAGCTGAGATTGTGCCACTGCACTCCAGACTGGGTGACACGTTATATCCTGTGGATAGAAAGGAATGGAATGCAATAGAGTGAAATGGAATGGAGTGGAATGGAATTGAATGGAATGGAGTGGAGTGGAGTGGAGTCGAATGGAGACGAATGGAATGGGACGGAGTGGAATGGAACGGAGTGGAGTGGAGTATCGTGGAGTGAAATAGAATGGAATGCACTGGGTTGGAATGGAATGCAATGGACTGCTGAAAGGAAATGTGAGCTGTTATTGTTCCACTGCACTCCAGCCTTTGTGACGGAATGAAATCCTGTGGAAAAAAAGGAATGGAATGGAATGGAATGGAATGGAATGGAATGGAATGGAATGGAATGGAGTGGAGTGGAGTGGTGTGGAGAGGAGTGTAGTGGAGTGGAGTGAAATGGAGTGGAGTGTCGTGGAGGAGAGTGGAATGGAGTGGAATGGAATGGAGAGGAAAGGAACGGAGTGGAGTGGAATGGAACGGAGTGGAGTGGAATGGAATCCAATGGAATGAAATGGAATTGAATCGAATGGAATGAAGAAATATGTGCAGTGATTTGGCCACTGCGCTGGAGCCTGTGTGAGAGAGGGAGATCCTGTCGATAAAACAGTGTGGAATGGAAGGGATTGGAATGGAATGGAATGGAACGTATTGGAGTGGAGTGGAGTGGAATTGAGTGGAGTGGAGTGCACTGGAATGGAATGGAATGCAATGGAATGTAATGGAATGATGAAATGATATGTGAGCTGAGATTGTGCCACTGCACTCCACGCTGGGTGACAGAGTGAGATACTCTTGAAAGAAAGAAATGGAATGGAAAGAATTTTTAATTGGGTGGATTCGAGTGGACTGAAGTAGAGTGCAGTGGAATAGAGAGGAATGGAATGGAATCGGATGTAAAGGAATGGAATGATGTGGAGTGGAGTGGTGAGGAGTGTAGTGCTGTGGAATGGAGCAGAAAGTAACGGGATGGTGTGGAGTGGAGTGCAGTGCAGTGGAGTGGAGAGGAGTGCAATGGCGTGGAATGGAATCGGATGTAAAGGAACGTACTGGAGTGGAGCGGAGTGGAAAGGAGTGGAATGGAATGGAATTGAATGTAATGGAAAGCAAAGGAATGGAATGGGATGCAATGGAATTTAATGCAATAGAATGCAGTTCAATAGAGAGTTGACATGTAATGTGAGCTGAGATTGTGCCTAAGCTCTCCAGGCTGTTTGACACAGTGATATCGTGTGGAAAGAATGGAATGGAATGCAGTGGTGTGAAATGGAATGGAATGTAGTGGACAGGAGTAGAATGGAGTGGAGTGAAGAGGAACAGAGTGGAATGGAATGGGATGCAGTGGAATGGAATGCAGTGGAGTGGAGTGAAATAGAAAGAAATGGAATGGGATGGAATGGAATGCAATGGAATGGAGAAGAGAAATGTGAGCTGAGATTGTGTGACTACACTCCAGCCTTAGTGACCGAGAGAGATTCTGTGGAAGGAAAGAACTGATTTCAAAGGAGTGGAATGGAAGGGAATGTAGTACAGTGGAGTAGAGTGGAATGGAGTGAAACAGAATAGAATGGAGTGGAAGGCAATGGAATGGAATGGAATGGAGTGGAGTGGAATAGAGAGGAGTGCACTGCAATGGAGTGGAGTGGAGTGGAAGGGAGTGGAATGCAATGGAATGTAGTGGAGTGCAGTGGAGTGGAATGGAATGGAGTGGACAGGAGTGGAAGGAGTAGAGTGGA
The DNA here is from genome assembly GCF_028885655.2 of Pongo abelii. Taxonomy (NCBI): domain Eukaryota; kingdom Metazoa; phylum Chordata; class Mammalia; order Primates; family Hominidae; genus Pongo; species Pongo abelii. The sequence continues at coordinate 25,175,990 of NC_072009.2, read as the reverse complement.
CTGGAATGGAATAGAATGGAACAGAATGCAGTGGAGTGGAGGGGAGTGGAGGTGAGTGGAGTGGCATGGAGTGGAATGGAATGGAATGGAGTGAAATGGAATCCAATGGATTGGAATGGAGTGGAGTGGAGTGGAGTGGAATGGAGAGGAGTGGAATGGAATGGAAGGGAATGCAACGGAACGCAGTGGTGTGGATTGGAATGCAGTGAAATGGAGTACTATGGAATCTAAAGGAGTGGAGTGGAGTCTAGTGGAGTGGAATGGAATGGAACAAAATGGAATGGAATGGCACGGAATGGAGTGGAGTAGAGTGGAGTGGGAAGGAAGGGAGATGAGTGGAATGGAGAGGAATGGAATGCAGTGGAGTGGATTGGATTGGAATGAACTGGAATGGAGAGGAATGGAATGAAGTGGAACGGAATGGACTGCAATGGAATTGAATGGAGTGAAGTGGAAAGTAGTGGAGTGGAGTGGAATGGAGTGGAAATGAATGGAATGGAGTGGAATGGAAGGGAATGGAGACAAGTGGATAGGAATTGACTGAAGCAGATTGGAGTGGAGTGGAGTGGAGTGGCATGGAATGGAATGAAGTGGATGGGAATGCAATGGAGTGGAATGAAATGGAATAAAATGGAATGGAGTGGAATGGAGAGGAATGGAGTGGAGTGGAGTGGAATGGAGGGGAGTAAGAGGAAGAGAATGGAATGGAATCGAAAGGAGGGAAGTGCAATTGTGTGGAGTGGAGTGGAGATGAAAGGAGTGGAGTGATGTGGAGTCGAGAGGAAAGGAATGGAATGGAATGGAATGGAGTTAAGTGGAGTGGAATGGAGTGGAAGGTAATGGAGTGGAATGAAAAGGAGTGGATTGGAATGGAGTGGAAAGGAATGGAGTGGAACGGAGTGGAGTAGAATGGAGTGGGTTGCAGAGGAGTGGAATGGAGTGGAATGGAAGGGAACGGAAAGGAATGTAGTGGAAAGGAATCGAATGGAGTGGATTGAAATTGAATGGAAAGGATTGGAGTGCAGTGGACTGGAGGGGAGTGGAATAAAATGGAGTATAGTGCAGTGGAATGGAGTGGACTGGAGTGGAGATGAGTGGAGTGGACTGGAATGGAATGGAGTGGAGTGGAATGGTGTGGAGTGGGGTGGAAAGGAATGGAACAGAATGGAATGGAGAGGAATGGAGTGGCATGTAGTGGAGTGGAGTGAAGTGGAAAGGAATGGCATGGAATGGAGTAGAGTGGAATGGAGGGGTATGGAATGGAATGGAATGGAATTGAGTGGAATGGAGTGGAATGGAGTGGAGTGGAGAGGAATGGAATGGAGTGGAAAGGTCTGAAAGGAGTGGAATGGAGTGGAGTGGAATGCAATGGAGTAGATTGGAATGAAGTGGAAAGGAATAGAATGGAGAGAAGTAGAGTAGAATGGAGTGGATTGGAATGGAGGGGAGCAGAGTGGAGTTAACAGCGGTGGATTGGAATACAGTGGATGGGGTAGAGTGGAAGGGAGTGGAATTATATGGAATGGAATGGATTGGAGTGGAGTGGAAGGGAGTGGAGTGGAGTTGAAAGTAGAGGAATCGAAAGAAGTGGAAAGGAGTGGAGTAGAGTGGATTAGAGTGGATTGGAATGGAATGGAATGGAGTGGAATGGTGTGGAAACGAATGGAAGGGAGGGGAGTGGAATGGAACGAAATGGAATGGAATGTAGTGGAATGGAGAGGAGTGGAGTGGACTGGAGTGGAATGTAATCGAATGGAGTGTACTGGAGTGGAATGTATTTGAGAGGCGGGTAATGGAGACGAATTGAGTGGAGTGGAGTGGAGTGAAATACATCGGAATGGCACGGAATTGAATGGAATGGAGGGGAGTGGAATGCAGTGGAGTGGAGTCGATTGGAGTGGTGAGGAATAGAACGGAGTGGCATGGAATGGAGCACAGTGGAATGCAATGGAGTGGAGTGGATTGGAAAGGGGTGGAGTGGAGTGACGATGGGTGAAGTGGAATGTAATGGAGTGGAGTGCAGAGGAGTCTCATGGAATGGAATGGAATGGAACGCAATGGAAGCTGAGATTGTACCACTGCGCTCCAGGATGGGTGACACAGTGTGATACTCTCAAAAGAAAGGAATGGAATGGAATGCAGTGGAATGGAATGGAATGCAATGGGGTGCATTGGAGTGGAGTGGAGTGAAGTGAAGTGGATTGGAGTGGAATGGAGAGGAATGGAACGGAATGGAATGGAATGAAGTAGACTGGAGTGGGGTGGAGTTGAGTGCAATGGAATGGAGCGAAATGGAATCAGATGCAGAGAAATGGAGTAGAGAGGAGTGCAGTAGAGTGGAAAGGAGTGCAATGGAGTGGAATGGAATCGGAAGTAACGGAAAGTAGTGGAGTGGATGGAACGGAAAGGAAAGGAGTGGAGCGGAGTGGAATGGAACGGAGCGGGAGGTGGGTTGGGGCCACTGCACTCCAGGCTGGCTGGCTGACTGAGGTATTCTCGCAATAAAGGAATGGAATGGAATGCCGTAGAGTGGAATGGAACGGAGTGGAGTGGAGTGGAATGGAGTGAGTTGGAGCAGAGTGGAATGAAGAATGCAATGGGATGGAAGGGAATTGAATGAAATGCAGTGGAGTGCAGTGGAGTGCATTGCAGTGGAATGGAGCAGAATGGAATGGAAAGGAGTGGAATGGACAGAAGTGGAGTGCACTGGAGAGGAGAGGATAGGAATGCAGTGGAATGGAATTGGATGTAATGGAACGTAGAGGAGTGGAGTGGAATGGAGTGGGCCAGAGTGGAATGGAATGGAATGCAATGGAAAGGAATGGAGTGGAATAGAATGGAATGGAATGGAATGGAATGGAATGGAGTGGGATGACTTGTAGTGGGGTGGAGTGAAATGGAGTATAATGGAATGGAGTGGAGTGGAGTGGAATGTGATAGAATGGAGAGGAGGGGAATGGAGCAGAATGGAATGGAGTGCAGCGGAATGGAGTGGAGTGGAATGGAATCAAATGGAGTGGAATGGAACAGAGTGGAATGGAATGGAGTGCAATAGACTAGAATTGAGTGTAGTGTAGTGGAATTTAGTGGAATGGACTGGAATGGAGTGGAATGGAATGGAATTGAGGGGAATGGAATGGAATGGAAAGGAATGGAAAGCAATGGAAAGGAATAGAATTGAATGCAACGGAATTAAAAGAATGCAATGGAATGCAATGGAATAGAATGCAATGGAATGTATAGTTGACATGTAATATGAGCTGAGATTGTGACACTGCACTCCAGCCAGGGTGACATGGTGATATCCTGTCGTAAGAAGTGAATGGAATGCAATGGAGTGAAATGGAATGGAATGAAATGGAATGGAGCGGAGTGGAAGGGAATGGAGTGGAATGAAATAGAATGCAGTGGACTGTAATGGCATGGAGTGGAAAGAAGTAGAGTGGAATGGAGTGGAATGGAATGGACTGGCATAGAATGGAGTGGAATTGAATGCAATGGAGTGGATTGGAAAGGAATGCAAAGGAGTACAGTGGAGTAGAGTGGTGTGGAGTGGAGTGGAATGGAGCTGAATGTACTTCAATGGAGTACAATGGAATGGAACGGAGTGGAATGGAATGGAATGATATGAGGTGGATTGGAGTGGAATGTAGTGGAGTGGAATGGAATGGAATAGAATGGAATGGAGTAGAGTGTAATGGAATGCAGTGGCGATAAGTGGAGTGGAATGGAATGCACTGGAGTAGAGTGGAGTGGAATGGAATGGAATGGAGTGGAGTGGAGGGGAGTGGAGTGGAATGGAATTGAGTGAAGTGGAGTGCAGTTGAATGGAATATCGTGGTGTGGAGTGGAGTGGAAGTGAATGGAGTGAATAGGAGTGGAATGGAGTGGAAGGTAACGGAGTGGAATGGAGTCGAATGGAGTGGAATGGAGTAGAGTGGATTAGAGTGGAATGGTGTCGAACGGACTGGAATGGAATGGAATGGAGTGGAATGGAATTGAATCAAATGGAATGGAGTGGAATGGAATGGAGTGGAGTGGAGTGGAGTGGAATGAAATGAAATGGAAGGGAGTGGAGAGAAACGCAGTTGATTGGAGTGGAGTGGAGTGGAAAGGAATGGAAAGGAGTGGGATGGAGACGTATGGATTGGAGTGGAATGGAGTGGAATGGAATGAAGTGGAAAGGAGTGGAACGGAGTGAAATTGAATTTAGTGGACTGGAGTGGAATGGAGTTAAATGGAATGGAATGGAATGGAGTGGAATGGAATGGAATGGAGTGGAGTGGAATGGAATAGAATGGCATGGAATGGAATAGAATGGGATGGAGTGGAGTGGAGAGGAGTGGAATGGATTGGAGTGAAGTGGAGTGGAATGGAATTGAGTGGAGCGGAGAGGAAAGGAATGGAATGGAGTGGAGTGGAATGGCATGGAATGGAGTGGAATGGAATGGATAGTAGTGGAGTGGAGTGGAGTGGATTGGAGTGTAGTGGAAGGGAATGGAGTGCAGTGTAATGGACTGGAATGGAGCAGAGCAGAATGGAGTGGACTGGACTGGAGTGGAATGGAATGGGATGGCATGGAATGGGAGCTGAGATTTTACCAATGTGCTCTAGGCAGGGTGACTGGGTGTCATACTCTCAAAAGAAAGGAATGGAATGGAACGCAGTGGAATGGAATGGAACAGAGTGGACATTAGTGGAGTGGAATGTGGAGGAATGGAATGAAATGGAACGTAATGGCATGAAATGGAGTGGTGTGGGGTGGAATGGATTATAGTGGAATGGGGTGGAAAGGAATGGGATGGAGTGGAATGAAGTGGAGTGCAGTGGAGTGGAACGGAGTTGAATGGGATAGAATTGAGTGGACAGTAGTGGAATGTTTTGGAATGCAATGGAATCCATTGTAATAGAATGGAATACAACGGAAAGTTGACATGGAGTGTGAGCTGAGATTGTGCCACTGCACTCCAGACTGGGTGACACGTTATATCCTGTGGATAGAAAGGAATGGAATGCAATAGAGTGAAATGGAATGGAGTGGAATGGAATTGAATGGAATGGAGTGGAGTGGAGTGGAGTCGAATGGAGACGAATGGAATGGGACGGAGTGGAATGGAACGGAGTGGAGTGGAGTATCGTGGAGTGAAATAGAATGGAATGCACTGGGTTGGAATGGAATGCAATGGACTGCTGAAAGGAAATGTGAGCTGTTATTGTTCCACTGCACTCCAGCCTTTGTGACGGAATGAAATCCTGTGGAAAAAAAGGAATGGAATGGAATGGAATGGAATGGAATGGAATGGAATGGAATGGAATGGAGTGGAGTGGAGTGGTGTGGAGAGGAGTGTAGTGGAGTGGAGTGAAATGGAGTGGAGTGTCGTGGAGGAGAGTGGAATGGAGTGGAATGGAATGGAGAGGAAAGGAACGGAGTGGAGTGGAATGGAACGGAGTGGAGTGGAATGGAATCCAATGGAATGAAATGGAATTGAATCGAATGGAATGAAGAAATATGTGCAGTGATTTGGCCACTGCGCTGGAGCCTGTGTGAGAGAGGGAGATCCTGTCGATAAAACAGTGTGGAATGGAAGGGATTGGAATGGAATGGAATGGAACGTATTGGAGTGGAGTGGAGTGGAATTGAGTGGAGTGGAGTGCACTGGAATGGAATGGAATGCAATGGAATGTAATGGAATGATGAAATGATATGTGAGCTGAGATTGTGCCACTGCACTCCACGCTGGGTGACAGAGTGAGATACTCTTGAAAGAAAGAAATGGAATGGAAAGAATTTTTAATTGGGTGGATTCGAGTGGACTGAAGTAGAGTGCAGTGGAATAGAGAGGAATGGAATGGAATCGGATGTAAAGGAATGGAATGATGTGGAGTGGAGTGGTGAGGAGTGTAGTGCTGTGGAATGGAGCAGAAAGTAACGGGATGGTGTGGAGTGGAGTGCAGTGCAGTGGAGTGGAGAGGAGTGCAATGGCGTGGAATGGAATCGGATGTAAAGGAACGTACTGGAGTGGAGCGGAGTGGAAAGGAGTGGAATGGAATGGAATTGAATGTAATGGAAAGCAAAGGAATGGAATGGGATGCAATGGAATTTAATGCAATAGAATGCAGTTCAATTGAGAGTTAACATGTAATGTGAGCTGAGATTGTGCCTAAGCTCTCCAGGCTGTTTGACACAGTGATATCGTGTCGAAAAATGGAATGGAATGCAGTGGTGTGAAATGGAATGGAATGTAGTGGACAGGAGTAGAATGAAGTGGAGTGAAGAGGAACAGAGTGGAATGGAATGGGATGCAGTGGAATGGAATGCAGTGGAGTGGAGTGAAATAGAAAGAAATGGAATGGGATGGAATGGAATGCAATGGAATGGAGAAGAGAAATGTGAGCTGAGATTGTGTGACTACACTCCAGCCTTAGTGACCGAGAGAGATTCTGTGGAAGGAAAGAACTGATTTCAAAGGAGTGGAATGGAAGGGAATGTAGTACCGTGGAGTAGAGTGGAATGGAGTGAAACAGAATAGAATGGAGTGGAAGGCAATGGAATGGAATGGAATGGAATGGAGTGGAGTGGAATAGAGAGGAGTGCACTGCAATGGAGTGGAGTGGAGTGGAAGGGAGTGGAATGCAATGGAATGTAGTGGAGTGCAGTGGAGTGGAATGGAATGGAGTGGACAGGAGTGGAAGGAGTAGAGTGGACTGGAATGGAATAGAATGGAACAGAATGCAGTGGAGTGGAGGGGAGTGGAGGTGAGTGGAGTGGCATGGAGTGGAATGGAATGGAATGGAGTGAAATGGAATCCAATGGATTGGAATGGAGTGGAGTGGAGTGGAGTGGAATGGAGAGGAGTCGAATGGAATGGAAGGGAATGCAACGGAACGCAGTGGTGTGGATTGGAATGCAGTGAAATGGAGTACTATGGAATCTAAAGGAGTGGAGTGGAGTCTAGAGGAGTGGAATGGAATGGAACAAAATGGAATGGAATGGCACGGAATGGAGTGGAGTAGAGTGGAGTGGGAAGGAAGGGAGATGAGTGGAATGGAGAGGAATGGAATGCAGTGGAGTGGATTGGATTGGAATGAACTGGAATGGAGAGGAATGGAATGAAGTGGAACGGAATGGACTGCAATGGAATTGAATGGAGTGAAGTGGAAAGTAGTGGAGTGGAGTGGAATGGAGTGGAAATGAATGGAATGGAGTGGAATGGAAGGGAATGGAGACAAGTGGATAGGAATTGACTGAAGCAGATTGGAGTGGAGTGGAGTGGAGTGGCATGGAATGGAATGAAGTGGATGGGAATGCAATGGAGTGGAATGAAATGGAATAAAATGGAATGGAGTGGAATGGAGAGGAATGGAGTGGAGTGGAGTGGAATGGAGGGGAGTAAGAGGAAGAGAATGGAATGGAATCGAAAGGAGGGAAGTGCAATTGTGTGGAGTGGAGTGGAGATGAAAGAAGTGGAGTGATGTGGAGTCGAGAGGAAATTAATGGAATGGAATGGAATGGAGTTAAGTGGAGTGGAATGGAGTGGAAGGTAATGGAGTGGAATGAAAAGGAGTGGATTGGAATGGAGTGGAATGGAATGGAGTGGAACGGAGTGGAGTAGAATGGAGTGGGTTGCAGAGGAGTGGAATGGAGTGGAATGGAAGGGAACGGAAAGGAATGTAGTGGAAAGGAATGGAATGGAGTGGATTGAAATTGAATGGAAAGGATTGGAGTGCAGTGGACTGGAGGGGAGTGGAATAAAATGGAGTATAGTGCAGTGGAATGGAGTGGACTGGAGTGGAGATGAGTGGAGTGGACTGGAATGGAATGGAGTGGAGTGGAATGGTGTGGAGTGGGGTGGAAAGGAATGGAACAGAATGGAATGGAGAGGAATGGAGTGGCATGTAGTGGAGTGGAGTGAAGTGGAAAGGAATGGCATGGAATGGAGTAGAGTGGAATGGAGGGGTATGGAATGGAATGGAATGGAATTGAGTGGAATGGAGTGGAGTGGAGAGGAATGGAATGGAGTGGAAAGGTCTGAAAGGAGTGGAATGGAGTGGAGTGGAATGCAATGGAGTAGATTGGAATGAAGTGGAAAGGAATAGAATGGAGAGAAGTAGAGTAGAATGGAGTGGATTGGAATGGAGGGGAGCAGAGTGGAGTTAACAGCGGTGGATTGGAATACAGTGGATGGGGTAGAGTGGAAGGGAGTGGAATTATATGGAATGGAATGGATTGGAGTGGAGTGGAAGGGAGTGGAGTGGAGTTGAAAGTAGAGGAATCGAAAGAAGTGGAAAGGAGTGGAGTAGAGTGGATTAGAGTGGATTGGAATGGAATGGAGTGGAGTGGAATGGTGTGGAAACGAATGGAAGGGAGGGGAGTGGAATGGAACGAAATGGAATGGAATGTAGTGGAATGGAGAGGAGTGGAGTGGACTGGAGTGGAATGTAATCGAATGGAGTGTACTGGAGTGGAATGTATTTGAGAGGCGGGTAATGGAGAGGAATTGAGTGGAGTGGAGTGGAGTGAAATACATCGGAATGGCACGGAATTGAATGGAATGGAGGGGAGTGGAATGCAGTGGAGTGGAGTCGATTGGAGTGGTGAGGAATAGAACGGAGTGGCATGGAATGGAGCACAGTGGAATGCAATGGAGTGGAGTGGATTGGAAAGGGGTGGAGTGGAGTGACGATGGGTGAAGTGGAATGTAATGGAGTGGAGTGCAGAGGAGTCTCATGGAATGGAATGGAATGGAACGCAATGGAAGCTGAGATTGTACCACTGCGCTCCAGGATGGGTGACACAGTGTGATACTCTCAAAAGAAAGGAATGGAATGGAATGCAGTGGAATGAAATGGAATACAATGGGGTGCATTGGAGTGGAGTGGAGTGAAGTGAAGTGGATTGGAGTGGAATGGAGAGGAATGGAACGGAATGGAATGGAATGAAGTAGACTGGAGTGGGGTGGAGTTGAGTGCAATGGAATGGAGCGAAATGGAATCAGATGCAGAGAAATGGAGTAGAGAGGAGTGCAGTAGAGTGGAAAGGAGTGCAATGGAGTGGAATGGAATCGGAAGTAACGGAAAGTAGTGGAGTGGATGGAACGGAAAGGAAAGGAGTGGAGCGGAGTGGAATGGAACGGAGCGGGAGGTGGGTTGGGGCCACTGCACTCCAGGCTGGCTGGCTGACTGAGGTATTCTCGCAATAAAGGAATGGAATGGAATGCCGTAGAGTGGAATGGAACGGAGTGGAGTGGAGTGGAATGGAGTGAGTTGGAGCAGAGTGGAATGAAGGATGCAATGGGATGGAAGGGAATTGAATGAAATGCAGTGGAGTGCAGTGGAGTGCATTGCAGTGGAATGGAGCAGAATGGAATGGAAAGGAGTGGAATGGACAGGAGTGGAGTGCACTGGAGAGGAGAGGATAGGAATGCAGTGGAATGGAATTGGATGTAATGGAACGTAGAGGAGTGGAGTGGAATGGAGTTGGCCAGAGTGGAATGGAATGGAATGCAATGGAAAGGAATGGAGTGGAATAGAATGGAATGGAATGGAATGGAATGGAGTGGGATGACTTGTAGTGGGGTGGAGTGAAATGGAGTATAATGGAATGGAGTGGAGTGGAGTGGAATGTGATAGAATGGAGAGGAGGGGAATGGAGCAGAATGGAATGGAGTGCAGCGGAATGGAGTGGAGTGGAATGGAATCAAATGGAGTGGAATGGAACAGAGTGGAATGGAATGGAGTGCAATAGACTAGAATTGAGTGTAGTGTAGTGGAATTTAGTGGAATGGACTGGAATGGAGTGGAATGGAATGGAATTGAGGGGAATGGAATGGAATGGAAAGGAATGGAAAGCAATGGAAAGGAATAGAATTGAATGCAACGGAATTAAAAGAATGCAATGGAATGCAATGGAATAGAATGCAATGGAATGTATAGTTGACATGTAATATGAGCTGAGATTGTGACACTGCACTCCAGCCAGGGTGACATGGTGATATCCTGTCGTAAGAAGTGAATGGAATGCAATGGAGTGAAATGGAATGGAATGAAATGGAATGGAGCGGAGTGGAAGGGAATGGAGTGGAATGAAATAGAATGCAGTGGACTGTAATGGCATGGAGTGGAAAGAAGTAGAGTGGAATGGAGTGGAATGGAATGGACTGGCATAGAATGGAGTGGAATTGAATGCAATGGAGTGGATTGGAAAGGAATGCAAAGGAGTAGAGTGGAGTAGAGTAGTGTGGAGTGGAGTGGAATGGAGCTGAATGTACTTCAATGGAGTACAATGGAATGGAACGGAGTGGAATGGAATGGAATGATATGAGGTGGATTGGAGTGGAATGTAGTGGAGTGGAATGGAATGGAATAGAATGGAATGGAGTAGAGTGTAATGGAATGCAGTGGCGATAAGTGGAGTGGAATGGAATGCATTGGAGTAGAGTGGAGTGGAATGGAATGGAATGGAGTGGAGTGGAGGGGAGTGGAGTGGAATGGAATTGAGTGAAGTGGAGTGCAGTTGAATGGAATATCGTGGTGTGGAGTGGAGTGGAAGTGAATGGAGTGAATAGGAGTGGAATGGAGTGGAAGGTAACGGAGTGGAATGGAGTCGAATGGAGTGGAATGGAGTAGAGTGGATTAGAGTGGAATGGTGTCGAACGGACTGGAATGGAATGGAATGGAGTGGAATGGAATTGAATCAAATGGAATGGAGTGGAGTGGAGTGGAGTGGAATGAAATGAAATGGAAGGGAGTGGAGAGAAACGCAGTTGATTGGAGTGGAGTGGAGTGGAAAGGAATGGAAAGGAGTGGGATGGAGACGTATGGATTGGAGTGGAATGGAGTGGAATGGAATGAAGTGGAAAGGAGTGGAACGGAGTGAAATTGAATTTAGTGGACTGGAGTGGAATGGAGTTAAATGGAATGGAATGGAATGGAGTGGAATGGAATGGAATGGAGTGGAGTGGAATGGAATAGAATGGCATGGAATGGAATAGAATGGGATGGAGTGGAGTGGAGAGGAGTGGAATGGATTGGAGTGAAGTGGAGTGGAATGGAATTGAGTGGAGCGGAGAGGAAAGGAATGGAATGGAGTGGAGTGGAATGGCATGGAATGGAGTGGAATGGAATGGATAGTAGTGGAGTGGAGTGGAGTGGATTGGAGTGTAGTGGAAGGGAATGGAGTGCAGTGTAATGGACTGGAATGGAGCAGAGCAGAATGGAGTGGACGGGACTGGAGTGGAATGGAATGGGATGGCATGGAATGGGAGCTGAGATTTTACCAATGTGCTCTAGGCAGGGTGACTGGGTGTCATACTCTCAAAAGAAAGGAATGGAATGGAACGCAGTGGAATGGAATGGAACAGAGTGGACATTAGTGGAGTGGAATGTGGAGGAATGGAATGAAATGGAACGTAATGGCATGAAATGGAGTGGTGTGGGGTGGAATGGATTATAGTGGAATGGGGTGGAAAGGAATGGGATGGAGTGGAATGAAGTGGAGTGCAGTGGAGTGGAACGGAGTTGAATGGCATAGAATTGAGTGGACAGTAGTGGAATGTTTTGGAATGCAATGGAATCCATTGTAATAGAATGGAATACAACGGAAAGTTGACATGGAGTGTGAGCTGAGATTGTGCCACTGCACTCCAGACTGGGTGACACGTTATATCCTGTGGATAGAAAGGAATGGAATGCAATAGAGTGAAATGGAATGGAGTGGAATGGAATTGAATGGAATGGAGTGGAGTGGAGTGGAGTCGAATGGAGACGAATGGAATGGGACGGAGTGGAATGGAACGGAGTGGAGTGGAGTATCGTGGAGTGAAATAGAATGGAATGCACTGGGTTGGAATGGAATGCAATGGACTGCTGAAAGGAAATGTGAGCTGTTATTGTTCCACTGCACTCCAGCCTTTGTGACGGAATGAAATCCTGTGGAAAAAAAGGAATGGAATGGAATGGAATGGAATGGAATGGAATGGAATGGAATGGAATGGAGTGGAGTGGAGTGGTGTGGAGAGGAGTGTAGTGGAGTGGAGTGAAATGGAGTGGAGTGTCGTGGAGGAGAGTGGAATGGAGTGGAATGGAATGGAGAGGAAAGGAACGGAGTGGAGTGGAATGGAACGGAGTGGAGTGGAATGGAATCCAATGGAATGAAATGGAATTGAATCGAATGGAATGAAGAAATATGTGCAGTGATTTGGCCACTGCGCTGGAGCCTGTGTGAGAGAGGGAGATCCTGTCGATAAAACAGTGTGGAATGGAAGGGATTGGAATGGAATGGAATGGAACGTATTGGAGTGGAGTGGAGTGGAATTGAGTGGAGTGGAGTGCACTGGAATGGAATGGAATGCAATGGAATGTAATGGAATGATGAAATGATATGTGAGCTGAGATTGTGCCACTGCACTCCACGCTGGGTGACAGAGTGAGATACTCTTGAAAGAAAGAAATGGAATGGAAAGAATTTTTAATTGGGTGGATTCGAGTGGACTGAAGTAGAGTGCAGTGGAATAGAGAGGAATGGAATGGAATGGAATCGGATGTAAAGGAATGGAATGATGTGGAGTGGAGTGGTGAGGAGTGTAGTGCTGTGGAATGGAGCAGAAAGTAACGGGATGGTGTGGAGTGGAGTGCAGTGCAGTGGAGTGGAGAGGATTGCAATGGCGTGGAATGGAATCGGATGTAAAGGAACGTACTGGAGTGGAGCGGAGTGGAAAGGAGTGGAATGGAATGGAATTGAATGTAATGGAAAGCAAAGGAATGGAATGGGATGCAATGGAATTTAATGCAATAGAATGCAGTTCAATAGAGAGTTGACATGTAATGTGAGCTGAGATTGTGCCTAAGCTCTCCAGGCTGTTTGACACAGTGATATCGTGTGGAAAGAATGGAATGGAATGCAGTGGTGTGAAATGGAATGGAATGTAGTGGACAGGAGTAGAATGGAGTGGAGTGAAGAGGAACAGAGTGGAATGGAATGGGATGCAGTGGAATGGAATGCAGTGGAGTGGAGTGAAATAGAAAGAAATGGAATGGGATGGAATGGAATGCAATGGAATGGAGAAGAGAAATGTGAGCTGAGATTGTGTGACTACACTCCAGCCTTAGTGACCGAGAGAGATTCTGTGGAAGGAAAGAACTGATTTCAAAGGAGTGGAATGGAAGGGAATGTAGTACAGTGGAGTAGAGTGGAATGGAGTGAAACAGAATAGAATGGAGTGGAAGGCAATGGAATGGAATGGAATGGAGTGGAGTGGAATAGAGAGGAGTGCACTGCAATGGAGTGGAGTGGAGTGGAAGGGAGTGGAATGCAATGGAATGTAGTGGAGTGCAGTGGAGTGGAATGGAATGGAGTGGACAGGAGTGGAAGGAGTAGAGTGGACTGGAATGGAATAGAATGGAACAGAATGCAGTGGAGTGGAGGGGAGTGGAGGTGAGTGGAGTGGCATGGAGTGGAATGGAATGGAATGGAGTGAAATGGAATCCAATGGATTGGAATGGAGTGGAGTGGAGTGGAGTGGAATGGAGAGGAGTGGAATGGAATGGAAGGGAATGCAACGGAACGCAGTGGTGTGGATTGGAATGCAGTGAAATGGAGTACTATGGAATCTAAAGGAGTGGAGTGGAGTCTAGTGGAGTGGAATGGAATGGAACAAAATGGAATGGAATGGCACGGAATGGAGTGGAGTAGAGTGGAGTGGGAAGGAAGGGAGATGAGTGGAATGGAGAGGAATGGAATGCAGTGGAGTGGATTGGATTGGAATGAACTGGAATGGAGAGGAATGGAATGAAGTGGAACGGAATGGACTGCAATGGAATTGAATGGAGTGAAGTGGAAAGTAGTGGAGTGGAGTGGAATGGAGTGGAAATGAATGGAATGGAGTGGAATGGAAGGGAATGGAGACAAGTGGATAGGAATTGACTGAAGCGGATTGGAGTGGAGTGGAGTGGAGTGGCATGGAATGGAATGAAGTGGATGGGAATGCAATGGAGTGGAATGAAATGGAATAAAATGGAATGGAGTGGAATGGAGAGGAATGGAGTGGAGTGGAGTGGAATGGAGGGGAGTAAGAGGAAGAGAATGGAATGGAATCGAAAGGAGGGAAGTGCAATTGTGTGGAGTGGAGTGGAGATGAAAGGAGTGGAGTGATGTGGAGTCGAGAGGAAAGGAATGGAATGGAATGGAATGGAGTTAAGTGGAGTGGAATGGAGTGGAAGGTAATGGAGTGGAATGAAAAGGAGTGGATTGGAATGGAGTGGAAAGGAATGGAGTGGAACGGAGTGGAGTAGAATGGAGTGGGTTGCAGAGGAGTGGAATGGAGTGGAATGGAAGGGAACGGAAAGGAATGTAGTGGAAAGGAATCGAATGGAGTGGATTGAAATTGAATGGAAAGGATTGGAGTGCAGTGGACTGGAGGGGAGTGGAATAAAATGGAGTATAGTGCAGTGGAATGGAGTGGACTGGAGTGGAGATGAGTGGAGTGGACTGGAATGGAATGGAGTGGAGTGGAATGGTGTGGAGTGGGGTGGAAAGGAATGGAACAGAATGGAATGGAGAGGAATGGAGTGGCATGTAGTGGAGTGGAGTGAAGTGGAAAGGAATGGCATGGAATGGAGTAGAGTGGAATGGAGGGGTATGGAATGGAATGGAATGGAATTGAGTGGAATGGAGTGGAATGGAGTGGAGTGGAGAGGAATGGAATGGAGTGGAAAGGTCTGAAAGGAGTGGAATGGAGTGGAGTGGAATGCAATGGAGTAGATTGGAATGAAGTGGAAAGGAATAGAATGGAGAGAAGTAGAGTAGAATGGAGTGGATTGGAATGGAGGGGAGCAGAGTGGAGTTAACAGCGGTGGATTGGAATACAGAGGATGGGGTAGAGTGGAAGGGAGTGGAATTATATGGAATGGAATGGATTGGAGTGGAGTGGAAGGGAGTGGAGTGGAGTTGAAAGTAGAGGAATCGAAAGAAGTGGAAAGGAGTGGAGTAGAGTGGATTAGAGTGGATTGGAATGGAATGGAATGGAGTGGAATGGTGTGGAAACGAATGGAAGGGAGGGGAGTGGAATGGAACGAAATGGAATGGAATGTAGTGGAATGGAGAGGAGTGGAGTGGACTGGAGTGGAATGTAATCGAATGGAGTGTACTGGAGTGGAATGTATTTGAGAGGCGGGTAATGGAGACGAATTGAGTGGAGTGGAGTGGAGTGAAATACATCGGAATGGCACGGAATTGAATGGAATGGAGGGGAGTGGAATGCAGTGGAGTGGAGTCGATTGGAGTGGTGAGGAATAGAACGGAGTGGCATGGAATGGAGCACAGTGGAATGCAATGGAGTGGAGTGGATTGGAAAGGGGTGGAGTGGAGTGACGATGGGTGAAGTGGAATGTAATGGAGTGGAGTGCAGAGGAGTCTCATGGAATGGAATGGAATGGAACGCAATGGAAGCTGAGATTGTACCACTGCGCTCCAGGATGGGTGACACAGTGTGATACTCTCAAAAGAAAGGAATGGAATGGAATGCAGTGGAATGGAATGGAATGCAATGGGGTGCATTGGAGTGGAGTGGAGTGAAGTGAAGTGGATTGGAGTGGAATGGAGAGGAATGGAACGGAATGGAATGGAATGAAGTAGACTGGAGTAGGGTGGAGTTGAGTGCAATGGAATGGAGCGAAATGGAATCAGATGCAGAGAAATGGAGTAGAGAGGAGTGCAGTAGAGTGGAAAGGAGTGCAATGGAGTGGAATGGAATCGGAAGTAACGGAAAGTAGTGGAGTGGATGGAACGGAAAGGAAAGGAGTGGAGCGGAGTGGAATGGAACGGAGCGGGAGGTGGGTTGGGGCCACTGCACTCCAGGCTGGCTGGCTGACTGAGGTATTCTCGCAATAAAGGAATGGAATGGAATGCCGTAGAGTGGAATGGAACGGAGTGGAGTGGAGTGGAATGGAGTGAGTTGGAGCAGAGTGGAATGAAGAATGCAATGGGATGGAAGGGAATTGAATGAAATGCAGTGGAGTGCAGTGGAGTGCATTGCAGTGGAATGGAGCAGAATGGAATGGAAAGGAGTGGAATGGACAGAAGTGGAGTGCACTGGAGAGGAGAGGATAGGAATGCAGTGGAATGGAATTGGATGTAATGGAACGTAGAGGAGTGGAGTGGAATGGAGTGGGCCAGAGTGGAATGGAATGGAATGCAATGGAAAGGAATGGAGTGGAATAGAATGGAATGGAATGGAATGGAATGGAATGGAGTGGGATGACTTGTAGTGGGGTGGAGTGAAATGGAGTATAATGGAATGGAGTGGAGTGGAGTGGAATGTGATAGAATGGAGAGGAGGGGAATGGAGCAGAATGGAATGGAGTGCAGCGGAATGGAGTGGAGTGGAATGGAATCAAATGGAGTGGAATGGAACAGAGTGGAATGGAATGGAGTGCAATAGACTAGAATTGAGTGTAGTGTAGTGGAATTTAGTGGAATGGACTGGAATGGAGTGGAATGGAATGGAATTGAGGGGAATGGAATGGAATGGAAAGGAATGGAAAGCAATGGAAAGGAATAGAATTGAATGCAACGGACTTAAAAGAATGCAATGGAATGCAATGGAATAGAATGCAATGGAATGTATAGTTGACATGTAATATGAGCTGAGATTGTGACACTGCACTCCAGCCAGGGTGACATGGTGATATCCTATCGTAAGAAGTGAATGGAATGCAATGGAGTGAAATGGAATGGAATGAAATGGAATGGAGCGGAGTGGAAGGGAATGGAGTGGAATGAAATAGAATGCAGTGGACTGTAATGGCATGGAGTGGAAAGAAGTAGAGTGGAATGGAGTGGAATGGAATGGACTGGCATAGAATGGAGTGGAATTGAATGCAATGGAGTGGATTGGAAAGGAATGCAAAGGAGTAGAGTGGAGTAGAGTGGTGTGGAGTGGAGTGGAATGGAGCTGAATGTACTTCAATGGAGTACAATGGAATGGAACGGAGTGGAATGGAATGGAATGATATGAGGTGGATTGGAGTGGAATGTAGTGGAGTGGAATGGAATGGAATAGAATGGAATGGAGTAGAGTGTAATGGAATGCAGTGGCGATAAGTGGAGTGGAATGGAATGCATTGGAGTAGAGTGGAGTGGAATGGAATGAAATGGAGTGGAGTGGAGGGGAGTGGGGTGGAATGGAATTGAGTGAAGTGGAGTGCAGTTGAATGGAATATCGTGGTGTGGAGTGGAGTGGAAGTGAATGGAGTGAATAGGAGTGGAATGGAATGGATAGTAGTGGAGTGGAGTGGAGTGGATTGGAGTGTAGTGGAAGGGAATGGAGTGCAGTGTAATGGACTGGAATGGAGCAGAGCAGAATGGAGTGGACGGGACTGGAGTGGAATGGAATGGGATGGCATGGAATGGGAGCTGAGATTTTACCAATGTGCTCTAGGCAGGGTGACTGGGTGTCATACTCTCAAAAGAAAGGAATGGAATGGAACGCAGTGGAATGGAATGGAACAGAGTGGACATTAGTGGAGTGGAATGTGGAGGAATGGAATGAAATGGAACGTAATGGCATGAAATGGAGTGGTGTGGGGTGGAATGGATTATAGTGGAATGGGGTGGAAAGGAATGGGATGGAGTGGAATGAAGTGGAGTGCAGTGGAGTGGAACGGAGTTGAATGGCATAGAATTGAGTGGACAGTAGTGGAATGTTTTGGAATGCAATGGAATCCATTGTAATAGAATGGAATACAACGGAAAGTTGACATGGAGTGTGAGCTGAGATTGTGCCACTGCACTCCAGACTGGGTGACACGTTATATCCTGTGGATAGAAAGGAATGGAATGCAATAGAGTGAAATGGAATGGAGTGGAATGGAATTGAATGGAATGGAGTGGAGTGGAGTGGAGTCGAATGGAGACGAATGGAATGGGACGGAGTGGAATGGAACGGAGTGGAGTGGAGTATCGTGGAGTGAAATAGAATGGAATGCACTGGGTTGGAATGGAATGCAATGGACTGCTGAAAGGAAATGTGAGCTGTTATTGTTCCACTGCACTCCAGCCTTTGTGACGGAATGAAATCCTGTGGAAAAAAAGGAATGGAATGGAATGGAATGGAATGGAATGGAATGGAATGGAATGGAATGGAGTGGAGTGGAGTGGTGTGGAGAGGAGTGTAGTGGAGTGGAGTGAAATGGAGTGGAGTGTCGTGGAGGAGAGTGGAATGGAGTGGAATGGAATGGAGAGGAAAGGAACGGAGTGGAGTGGAATGGAACGGAGTGGAGTGGAATGGAATCCAATGGAATGAAATGGAATTGAATCGAATGGAATGAAGAAATATGTGCAGTGATTTGGCCACTGCGCTGGAGCCTGTGTGAGAGAGGGAGATCCTGTCGATAAAACAGTGTGGAATGGAAGGGATTGGAATGGAATGGAATGGAACGTATTGGAGTGGAGTGGAGTGGAATTGAGTGGAGTGGAGTGCACTGGAATGGAATGGAATGCAATGGAATGTAATGGAATGATGAAATGATATGTGAGCTGAGATTGTGCCACTGCACTCCACGCTGGGTGACAGAGTGAGATACTCTTGAAAGAAAGAAATGGAATGGAAAGAATTTTTAATTGGGTGGATTCGAGTGGACTGAAGTAGAGTGCAGTGGAATAGAGAGGAATGGAATGGAATGGAATCGGATGTAAAGGAATGGAATGATGTGGAGTGGAGTGGTGAGGAGTGTAGTGCTGTGGAATGGAGCAGAAAGTAACGGGATGGTGTGGAGTGGAGTGCAGTGCAGTGGAGTGGAGAGGATTGCAATGGCGTGGAATGGAATCGGATGTAAAGGAACGTACTGGAGTGGAGCGGAGTGGAAAGGAGTGGAATGGAATGGAATTGAATGTAATGGAAAGCAAAGGAATGGAATGGGATGCAATGGAATTTAATGCAATAGAATGCAGTTCAATAGAGAGTTGACATGTAATGTGAGCTGAGATTGTGCCTAAGCTCTCCAGGCTGTTTGACACAGTGATATCGTGTGGAAAGAATGGAATGGAATGCAGTGGTGTGAAATGGAATGGAATGTAGTGGACAGGAGTAGAATGGAGTGGAGTGAAGAGGAACAGAGTGGAATGGAATGGGATGCAGTGGAATGGAATGCAGTGGAGTGGAGTGAAATAGAAAGAAATGGAATGGGATGGAATGGAATGCAATGGAATGGAGAAGAGAAATGTGAGCTGAGATTGTGTGACTACACTCCAGCCTTAGTGACCGAGAGAGATTCTGTGGAAGGAAAGAACTGATTTCAAAGGAGTGGAATGGAAGGGAATGTAGTACAGTGGAGTAGAGTGGAATGGAGTGAAACAGAATAGAATGGAGTGGAAGGCAATGGAATGGAATGGAATGGAGTGGAGTGGAATAGAGAGGAGTGCACTGCAATGGAGTGGAGTGGAGTGGAAGGGAGTGGAATGCAATGGAATGTAGTGGAGTGCAGTGGAGTGGAATGGAATGGAGTGGACAGGAGTGGAAGGAGTAGAGTGGACTGGAATGGAATAGAATGGAACAGAATGCAGTGGAGTGGAGGGGAGTGGAGGTGAGTGGAGTGGCATGGAGTGGAATGGAATGGAATGGAGTGAAATGGAATCCAATGGATTGGAATGGAGTGGAGTGGAGTGGAGTGGAATGGAGAGGAGTGGAATGGAATGGAAGGGAATGCAACGGAACGCAGTGGTGTGGATTGGAATGCAGTGAAATGGAGTACTATGGAATCTAAAGGAGTGGAGTGGAGTCTAGTGGAGTGGAATGGAATGGAACAAAATGGAATGGAATGGCACGGAATGGAGTGGAGTAGAGTGGAGTGGGAAGGAAGGGAGATGAGTGGAATGGAGAGGAATGGAATGCAGTGGAGTGGATTGGATTGGAATGAACTGGAATGGAGAGGAATGGAATGAAGTGGAACGGAATGGACTGCAATGGAATTGAATGGAGTGAAGTGGAAAGTAGTGGAGTGGAGTGGAATGGAGTGGAAATGAATGGAATGGAGTGGAATGGAAGGGAATGGAGACAAGTGGATAGGAATTGACTGAAGCAGATTGGAGTGGAGTGGAGTGGAGTGGCATGGAATGGAATGAAGTGGATGGGAATGCAATGGAGTGGAATGAAATGGAATAAAATGGAATGGAGTGGAATGGAGAGGAATGGAGTGGAGTGGAGTGGAATGGAGGGGAGTAAGAGGAAGAGAATGGAATGGAATCGAAAGGAGGGAAGTGCAATTGTGTGGAGTGGAGTGGAGATGAAAGGAGTGGAGTGATGTGGAGTCGAGAGGAAAGGAATGGAATGGAATGGAATGGAGTTAAGTGGAGTGGAATGGAGTGGAAGGTAATGGAGTGGAATGAAAAGGAGTGGATTGGAATGGAGTGGAAAGGAATGGAGTGGAACGGAGTGGAGTAGAATGGAGTGGGTTGCAGAGGAGTGGAATGGAGTGGAATGGAAGGGAACGGAAAGGAATGTAGTGGAAAGGAATCGAATGGAGTGGATTGAAATTGAATGGAAAGGATTGGAGTGCAGTGGACTGGAGGGGAGTGGAATAAAATGGAGTATAGTGCAGTGGAATGGAGTGGACTGGAGTGGAGATGAGTGGAGTGGACTGGAATGGAATGGAGTGGAGTGGAATGGTGTGGAGTGGGGTGGAAAGGAATGGAACAGAATGGAATGGAGAGGAATGGAGTGGCATGTAGTGGAGTGGAGTGAAGTGGAAAGGAATGGCATGGAATGGAGTAGAGTGGAATGGAGGGGTATGGAATGGAATGGAATGGAATTGAGTGGAATGGAGTGGAATGGAGTGGAGTGGAGAGGAATGGAATGGAGTGGAAAGGTCTGAAAGGAGTGGAATGGAGTGGAGTGGAATGCAATGGAGTAGATTGGAATGAAGTGGAAAGGAATAGAATGGAGAGAAGTAGAGTAGAATGGAGTGGATTGGAATGGAGGGGAGCAGAGTGGAGTTAACAGCGGTGGATTGGAATACAGTGGATGGGGTAGAGTGGAAGGGAGTGGAATTATATGGAATGGAATGGATTGGAGTGGAGTGGAAGGGAGTGGAGTGGAGTTGAAAGTAGAGGAATCGAAAGAAGTGGAAAGGAGTGGAGTAGAGTGGATTAGAGTGGATTGGAATGGAATGGAATGGAGTGGAATGGTGTGGAAACGAATGGAAGGGAGGGGAGTGGAATGGAACGAAATGGAATGGAATGTAGTGGAATGGAGAGGAGTGGAGTGGACTGGAGTGGAATGTAATCGAATGGAGTGTACTGGAGTGGAATGTATTTGAGAGGCGGGTAATGGAGACGAATTGAGTGGAGTGGAGTGGAGTGAAATACATCGGAATGGCACGGAATTGAATGGAATGGAGGGGAGTGGAATGCAGTGGAGTGGAGTCGATTGGAGTGGTGAGGAATAGAACGGAGTGGCATGGAATGGAGCACAGTGGAATGCAATGGAGTGGAGTGGATTGGAAAGGGGTGGAGTGGAGTGACGATGGGTGAAGTGGAATGTAATGGAGTGGAGTGCAGAGGAGTCTCATGGAATGGAATGGAATGGAACGCAATGGAAGCTGAGATTGTACCACTGCGCTCCAGGATGGGTGACACAGTGTGATACTCTCAAAAGAAAGGAATGGAATGGAATGCAGTGGAATGGAATGGAATGCAATGGGGTGCATTGGAGTGGAGTGGAGTGAAGTGAAGTGGATTGGAGTGGAATGGAGAGGAATGGAACGGAATGGAATGGAATGAAGTAGACTGGAGTGGGGTGGAGTTGACTGCAATGGAATGGAGCGAAATGGAATCAGATGCAGAGAAATGGAGTAGAGAGGAGTGCAGTAGAGTGGAAAGGAGTGCAATGGAGTGGAATGGAATCGGAAGTAACGGAAAGTAGTGGAGTGGATGGAACGGAAAGGAAAGGAGTGGAGCGGAGTGGAATGGAACGGAGCGGGAGGTGGGTTGGGGCCACTGCACTCCAGGCTGGCTGGCTGACTGAGGTATTCTCGCAATAAAGGAATGGAATGGAATGCCGTAGAGTGGAATGGAACGGAGTGGAGTGGAGTGGAATGGAGTGAGTTGGAGCAGAGTGGAATGAAGAATGCAATGGGATGGAAGGGAATTGAATGAAATGCAGTGGAGTGCAGTGGAGTGCATTGCAGTGGAATGGAGCAGAATGGAATGGAAAGGAGTGGAATGGACAGAAGTGGAGTGCACTGGAGAGGAGAGGATAGGAATGCAGTGGAATGGAATTGGATGTAATGGAACGTAGAGGAGTGGAGTGGAATGGAGTGGGCCAGAGTGGAATGGAATGGAATGCAATGGAAAGGAATGGAGTGGAATAGAATGGAATGGAATGGAATGGAATGGAATGGAGTGGGATGACTTGTAGTGGGGTGGAGTGAAATGGAGTATAATGGAATGGAGTGGAGTGGAGTGGAATGTGATAGAATGGAGAGGAGGGGAATGGAGCAGAATGGAATGGAGTGCAGCGGAATGGAGTGGAGTGGAATGGAATCAAATGGAGTGGAATGGAACAGAGTGGAATGGAATGGAGTGCAATAGACTAGAATTGAGTGTAGTGTAGTGGAATTTAGTGGAATGGACTGGAATGGAGTGGAATGGAATGGAATTGAGGGGAATGGAATGGAATGGAAAGGAATGGAAAGCAATGGAAAGGAATAGAATTGAATGCAACGGAATTAAAAGAATGCAATGGAATGCAATGGAATAGAATGCAATGGAATGTATAGTTGACATGTAATATGAGCTGAGATTGTGACACTGCACTCCAGCCAGGGTGACATGGTGATATCCTGTCGTAAGAAGTGAATGGAATGCAATGGAGTGAAATGGAATGGAATGAAATGGAATGGAGCGGAGTGGAAGGGAATGGAGTGGAATGAAATAGAATGCAGTGGACTGTAATGGCATGGAGTGGAAAGAAGTAGAGTGGAATGGAGTGGAATGGAATGGACTGGCATAGAATGGAGTGGAATTGAATGCAATGGAGTGGATTGGAAAGGAATGCAAAGGAGTACAGTGGAGTAGAGTGGTGTGGAGTGGAGTGGAATGGAGCTGAATGTACTTCAATGGAGTACAATGGAATGGAACGGAGTGGAATGGAATGGAATGATATGAGGTGGATTGGAGTGGAATGTAGTGGAGTGGAATGGAATGGAATAGAATGGAATGGAGTAGAGTGTAATGGAATGCAGTGGCGATAAGTGGAGTGGAATGGAATGCACTGGAGTAGAGTGGAGTGGAATGGAATGGAATGGAGTGGAGTGGAGGGGAGTGGAGTGGAATGGAATTGAGTGAAGTGGAGTGCAGTTGAATGGAATATCGTGGTGTGGAGTGGAGTGGAAGTGAATGGAGTGAATAGGAGTGGAATGGAGTGGAAGGTAACGGAGTGGAATGGAGTCGAATGGAGTGGAATGGAGTAGAGTGGATTAGAGTGGAATGGTGTCGAACGGACTGGAATGGAATGGAATGGAGTGGAATGGAATTGAATCAAATGGAATGGAGTGGAATGGAATGGAGTGGAGTGGAGTGGAGTGGAATGAAATGAAATGGAATGGAGTGGAGAGAAACGCAGTTGATTGGAGTGGAGTGGAGTGGAAAGGAATGGAAAGGAGTGGGATGGAGACGTATGGATTGGAGTGGAATGGAGTGGAATGGAATGAAGTGGAAAGGAGTGGAACGGAGTGAAATTGAATTTAGTGGACTGGAGTGGAATGGAGTTAAATGGAATGGAATGGAATGGAGTGGAATGGAATGGAATGGAGTGGAGTGGAATGGAATAGAATGGCATGGAATGGAATAGAATGGGATGGAGTGGAGTGGAGAGGAGTGGAATGGATTGGAGTGAAGTGGAGTGGAATGGAATTGAGTGGAGCGGAGAGGAAAGGAATGGAATGGAGTGGAGTGGAATGGCATGGAATGGAGTGAAATGGAATGGATAGTAGTGGAGTGGAGTGGAGTGGATTGGAGTGTAGTGGAAGGGAATGGAGTGCAGTGTAATGGACTGGAATGGAGCAGAGCAGAATGGAGTGGACTGGACTGGAGTGGAATGGAATGGGATGGCATGGAATGGGAGCTGAGATTTTACCAATGTGCTCTAGGCAGGGTGACTGGGTGTCATACTCTCAAAAGAAAGGAATGGAATGGAACGCAGTGGAATGGAATGGAACAGAGTGGACATTAGTGGAGTGGAATGTGGAGGAATGGAATGAAATGGAACGTAATGGCATGAAATGGAGTGGTGTGGGGTGGAATGGATTATAGTGGAATGGGGTGGAAAGGAATGGGATGGAGTGGAATGAAGTGGAGTGCAGTGGAGTGGAACGGAGTTGAATGGGATAGAATTGAGTGGACAGTAGTGGAATGTTTTGGAATGCAATGGAATCCATTGTAATAGAATGGAATACAACGGAAAGTTGACATGGAGTGTGAGCTGAGATTGTGCCACTGCACTCCAGACTTGGTGACACGTTATATCCTGTGGATAGAAAGGAATGGAATGCAATAGAGTGAAATGGAATGGAGTGGAAAGGAATTGAATGGAATGGAGTGGAGTGGAGTGGAGTCGAATGGAGACGAATGGAATGGGACGGAGTGGAATGGAACGGAGTGGAGTGGAGTATCGTGGAGTGAAATAGAATGGAATGCACTGGGTTGGAATGGAATGCAATGGACTGCTGAAAGGAAATGTGAGCTGTTATTGTTCCACTGCACTCCAGCCTTTGTGACGGAATGAAATCCTGTGGAAAAAAAGGAATGGAATGGAATGGAATGGAATGGAATGGAATGGAATGGAATGGAATGGAGTGGAGTGGAGTGGTGTGGAGAGGAGTGTAGTGGAGTGGAGTGAAATGGAGTGGAGTGTCGTGGAGGAGAGTGGAATGGAGTGGAATGGAATGGAGAGGAAAGGAACGGAGTGGAGTGGAATGGAACGGAGTGGAGTGGAATGGAATCCAATGGAATGAAATGGAATTGAATCGAATGGAATGAAGAAATATGTGCAGTGATTTGGCCACTGCGCTGGAGCCTGTGTGAGAGAGGGAGATCCTGTCGATAAAACAGTGTGGAATGGAAGGGATTGGAATGGAATGGAATGGAACGTATTGGAGTGGAGTGGAGTGGAATTGAGTGGAGTGGAGTGCACTGGAATGGAATGGAATGCAATGGAATGTAATGGAATGATGAAATGATATGTGAGCTGAGATTGTGCCACTGCACTCCACGCTGGGTGACAGAGTGAGATACTCTTGAAAGAAAGAAATGGAATGGAAAGAATTTTTAATTGGGTGGATTCGAGTGGACTGAAGTAGAGTGCAGTGGAATAGAGAGGAATGGAATGGAATCGGATGTAAAGGAATGGAATGATGTGGAGTGGAGTGGTGAGGAGTGTAGTGCTGTGGAATGGAGCAGAAAGTAACGGGATGGTGTGGAGTGGAGTGCAGTGCAGTGGAGTGGAGAGGAGTGCAATGGCGTGGAATGGAATCGGATGTAAAGGAACGTACTGGAGTGGAGCGGAGTGGAAAGGAGTGGAATGGAATGGAATTGAATGTAATGGAAAGCAAAGGAATGGAATGGGATGCAATGGAATTTAATGCAATAGAATGCAGTTCAATTGAGAGTTAACATGTAATGTGAGCTGAGATTGTGCCTAAGCTCTCCAGGCTGTTTGACACAGTGATATCGTGTCGAAAAATGGAATGGAATGCAGTGGTGTGAAATGGAATGGAATGTAGTGGACAGGAGTAGAATGAAGTGGAGTGAAGAGGAACAGAGTGGAATGGAATGGGATGCAGTGGAATGGAATGCAGTGGAGTGGAGTGAAATAGAAAGAAATGGAATGGGATGGAATGGAATGCAATGGAATGGAGAAGAGAAATGTGAGCTGAGATTGTGTGACTACACTCCAGCCTTAGTGACCGAGAGAGATTCTGTGGAAGGAAAGAACTGATTTCAAAGGAGTGGAATGGAAGGGAATGTAGTACCGTGGAGTAGAGTGGAATGGAGTGAAACAGAATAGAATGGAGTGGAAGGCAATGGAATGGAATGGAATGGAATGGAGTGGAGTGGAATAGAGAGGAGTGCACTGCAATGGAGTGGAGTGGAGTGGAAGGGAGTGGAATGCAATGGAATGTAGTGGAGTGCAGTGGAGTGGAATGGAATGGAGTGGACAGGAGTGGAAGGAGTAGAGTGGACTGGAATGGAATAGAATGGAACAGAATGCAGTGGAGTGGAGGGGAGTGGAGGTGAGTGGAGTGGCATGGAGTGGAATGGAATGGAATGGAGTGAAATGGAATCCAATGGATTGGAATGGAGTGGAGTGGAGTGGAGTGGAATGGAGAGGAGTCGAATGGAATGGAAGGGAATGCAACGGAACGCAGTGGTGTGGATTGGAATGCAGTGAAATGGAGTACTATGGAATCTAAAGGAGTGGAGTGGAGTCTAGAGGAGTGGAATGGAATGGAACAAAATGGAATGGAATGGCACGGAATGGAGTGGAGTAGAGTGGAGTGGGAAGGAAGGGAGATGAGTGGAATGGAGAGGAATGGAATGCAGTGGAGTGGATTGGATTGGAATGAACTGGAATGGAGAGGAATGGAATGAAGTGGAACGGAATGGACTGCAATGGAATTGAATGGAGTGAAGTGGAAAGTAGTGGAGTGGAGTGGAATGGAGTGGAAATGAATGGAATGGAGTGGAATGGAAGGGAATGGAGACAAGTGGATAGGAATTGACTGAAGCAGATTGGAGTGGAGTGGAGTGGAGTGGCATGGAATGGAATGAAGTGGATGGGAATGCAATGGAGTGGAATGAAATGGAATAAAATGGAATGGAGTGGAATGGAGAGGAATGGAGTGGAGTGGAGTGGAATGGAGGGGAGTAAGAGGAAGAGAATGGAATGGAATCGAAAGGAGGGAAGTGCAATTGTGTGGAGTGGAGTGGAGATGAAAGAAGTGGAGTGATGTGGAGTCGAGAGGAAATTAATGGAATGGAATGGAATGGAGTTAAGTGGAGTGGAATGGAGTGGAAGGTAATGGAGTGGAATGAAAAGGAGTGGATTGGAATGGAGTGGAATGGAATGGAGTGGAACGGAGTGGAGTAGAATGGAGTGGGTTGCAGAGGAGTGGAATGGAGTGGAATGGAAGGGAACGGAAAGGAATGTAGTGGAAAGGAATGGAATGGAGTGGATTGAAATTGAATGGAAAGGATTGGAGTGCAGTGGACTGGAGGGGAGTGGAATAAAATGGAGTATAGTGCAGTGGAATGGAGTGGACTGGAGTGGAGATGAGTGGAGTGGACTGGAATGGAATGGAGTGGAGTGGAATGGTGTGGAGTGGGGTGGAAAGGAATGGAACAGAATGGAATGGAGAGGAATGGAGTGGCATGTAGTGGAGTGGAGTGAAGTGGAAAGGAATGGCATGGAATGGAGTAGAGTGGAATGGAGGGGTATGGAATGGAATGGAATGGAATTGAGTGGAATGGAGTGGAGTGGAGAGGAATGGAATGGAGTGGAAAGGTCTGAAAGGAGTGGAATGGAGTGGAGTGGAATGCAATGGAGTAGATTGGAATGAAGTGGAAAGGAATAGAATGGAGAGAAGTAGAGTAGAATGGAGTGGATTGGAATGGAGGGGAGCAGAGTGGAGTTAACAGCGGTGGATTGGAATACAGTGGATGGGGTAGAGTGGAAGGGAGTGGAATTATATGGAATGGAATGGATTGGAGTGGAGTGGAAGGGAGTGGAGTGGAGTTGAAAGTAGAGGAATCGAAAGAAGTGGAAAGGAGTGGAGTAGAGTGGATTAGAGTGGATTGGAATGGAATGGAGTGGAGTGGAATGGTGTGGAAACGAATGGAAGGGAGGGGAGTGGAATGGAACGAAATGGAATGGAATGTAGTGGAATGGAGAGGAGTGGAGTGGACTGGAGTGGAATGTAATCGAATGGAGTGTACTGGAGTGGAATGTATTTGAGAGGCGGGTAATGGAGAGGAATTGAGTGGAGTGGAGTGGAGTGAAATACATCGGAATGGCACGGAATTGAATGGAATGGAGGGGAGTGGAATGCAGTGGAGTGGAGTCGATTGGAGTGGTGAGGAATAGAACGGAGTGGCATGGAATGGAGCACAGTGGAATGCAATGGAGTGGAGTGGATTGGAAAGGGGTGGAGTGGATTGACGATGGGTGAAGTGGAATGTAATGGAGTGGAGTGCAGAGGAGTCTCATGGAATGGAATGGAATGGAACGCAATGGAAGCTGAGATTGTACCACTGCGCTCCAGGATGGGTGACACAGTGTGATACTCTCAAAAGAAAGGAATGGAATGGAATGCAGTGGAATGAAATGGAATACAATGGGGTGCATTGGAGTGGAGTGGAGTGAAGTGAAGTGGATTGGAGTGGAATGGAGAGGAATGGAACGGAATGGAATGGAATGAAGTAGACTGGAGTGGGGTGGAGTTGAGTGCAATGGAATGGAGCGAAATGGAATCAGATGCAGAGAAATGGAGTAGAGAGGAGTGCAGTAGAGTGGAAAGGAGTGCAATGGAGTGGAATGGAATCGGAAGTAACGGAAAGTAGTGGAGTGGATGGAACGGAAAGGAAAGGAGTGGAGCGGAGTGGAATGGAACGGAGCGGGAGGTGGGTTGGGGCCACTGCACTCCAGGCTGGCTGGCTGACTGAGGTATTCTCGCAATAAAGGAATGGAATGGAATGCCGTAGAGTGGAATGGAACGGAGTGGAGTGGAGTGGAATGGAGTGAGTTGGAGCAGAGTGGAATGAAGGATGCAATGGGATGGAAGGGAATTGAATGAAATGCAGTGGAGTGCAGTGGAGTGCATTGCAGTGGAATGGAGCAGAATGGAATGGAAAGGAGTGGAATGGACAGGAGTGGAGTGCACTGGAGAGGAGAGGATAGGAATGCAGTGGAATGGAATTGGATGTAATGGAACGTAGAGGAGTGGAGTGGAATGGAGTTGGCCAGAGTGGAATGGAATGGAATGCAATGGAAAGGAATGGAGTGGAATAGAATGGAATGGAATGGAATGGAATGGAGTGGGATGACTTGTAGTGGGGTGCAGTGAAATGGAGTATAATGGAATGGAGTGGAGTGGAGTGGAATGTGATAGAATGGAGAGGAGGGGAATGGAGCAGAATGGAATGGAGTGCAGCGGAATGGAGTGGAGTGGAATGGAATCAAATGGAGTGGAATGGAACAGAGTGGAATGGAATGGAGTGCAATAGACTAGAATTGAGTGTAGTGTAGTGGAATTTAGTGGAATGGACTGGAATGGAGTGGAATGGAATGGAATTGAGGGGAATGGAATGGAATGGAAAGGAATGGAAAGCAATGGAAAGGAATAGAATTGAATGCAACGGAATTAAAAGAATGCAATGGAATGCAATGGAATAGAATGCAATGGAATGTATAGTTGACATGTAATATGAGCTGAGATTGTGACACTGCACTCCAGCCAGGGTGACATGGTGATATCCTGTCGTAAGAAGTGAATGGAATGCAATGGAGTGAAATGGAATGGAATGAAATGGAATGGAGCGGAGTGGAAGGGAATGGAGTGGAATGAAATAGAATGCAGTGGACTGTAATGGCATGGAGTGGAAAGAAGTAGAGTGGAATGGAGTGGAATGGAATGGACTGGCATAGAATGGAGTGGAATTGAATGCAATGGAGTGGATTGGAAAGGAATGCAAAGGAGTAGAGTGGAGTAGAGTAGTGTGGAGTGGAGTGGAATGGAGCTGAATGTACTTCAATGGAGTACAATGGAATGGAACGGAGTGGAATGGAATGGAATGATATGAGGTGGATTGGAGTGGAATGTAGTGGAGTGGAATGGAATGGAATAGAATGGAATGGAGTAGAGTGTAATGGAATGCAGTGGCGATAAGTGGAGTGGAATGGAATGCATTGGAGTAGAGTGGAGTGGAATGGAATGGAATGGAGTGGAGTGGAGGGGAGTGGAGTGGAATGGAATTGAGTGAAGTGGAGTGCAGTTGAATGGAATATCGTGGTGTGGAGTGGAGTGGAAGTGAATGGAGTGAATAGGAGTGGAATGGAGTGGAAGGTAACGGAGTGGAATGGAGTCGAATGGAGTGGAATGGAGTAGAGTGGATTAGAGTGGAATGGTGTCGAACGGACTGGAATGGAATGGAATGGAGTGGAATGGAATTGAATCAAATGGAATGGAGTGGAGTGGAGTGGAGTGGAATGAAATGAAATGGAAGGGAGTGGAGAGAAACGCAGTTGATTGGAGTGGAGTGGAGTGGAAAGGAATGGAAAGGAGTGGGATGGAGACGTATGGATTGGAGTGGAATGGAGTGGAATGGAATGAAGTGGAAAGGAGTGGAACGGAGTGAAATTGAATTTAGTGGACTGGAGTGGAATGGAGTTAAATGGAATGGAATGGAATGGAGTGGAATGGAATGGAATGGAGTGGAGTGGAATGGAATAGAATGGCATGGAATGGAATAGAATGGGATGGAGTGGAGTGGAGAGGAGTGGAATGGATTGGAGTGAAGTGGAGTGGAATGGAATTGAGTGGAGCGGAGAGGAAAGGAATGGAATGGAGTGGAGTGGAATGGCATGGAATGGAGTGGAATGGAATGGATAGTAGTGGAGTGGAGTGGAGTGGATTGGAGTGTAGTGGAAGGGAATGGAGTGCAGTGTAATGGACTGGAATGGAGCAGAGCAGAATGGAGTGGACGGGACTGGAGTGGAATGGAATGGGATGGCATGGAATGGGAGCTGAGATTTTACCAATGTGCTCTAGGCAGGGTGACTGGGTGTCATACTCTCAAAAGAAAGGAATGGAATGGAACGCAGTGGAATGGAATGGAACAGAGTGGACATTAGTGGAGTGGAATGTGGAGGAATGGAATGAAATGGAACGTAATGGCATGAAATGGAGTGGTGTGGGGTGGAATGGATTATAGTGGAATGGGGTGGAAAGGAATGGGATGGAGTGGAATGAAGTGGAGTGCAGTGGAGTGGAACGGAGTTGAATGGCATAGAATTGAGTGGACAGTAGTGGAATGTTTTGGAATGCAATGGAATCCATTGTAATAGAATGGAATACAACGGAAAGTTGACATGGAGTGTGAGCTGAGATTGTGCCACTGCACTCCAGACTGGGTGACACGTTATATCCTGTGGATAGAAAGGAATGGAATGCAATAGAGTGAAATGGAATGGAGTGGAATGGAATTGAATGGAATGGAGTGGAGTGGAGTGGAGTCGAATGGAGACGAATGGAATGGGACGGAGTGGAATGGAACGGAGTGGAGTGGAGTATCGTGGAGTGAAATAGAATGGAATGCACTGGGTTGGAATGGAATGCAATGGACTGCTGAAAGGAAATGTGAGCTGTTATTGTTCCACTGCACTCCAGCCTTTGTGACGGAATGAAATCCTGTGGAAAAAAAGGAATGGAATGGAATGGAATGGAATGGAATGGAATGGAATGGAATGGAATGGAGTGGAGTGGAGTGGTGTGGAGAGGAGTGTAGTGGAGTGGAGTGAAATGGAGTGGAGTGTCGTGGAGGAGAGTGGAATGGAGTGGAATGGAATGGAGAGGAAAGGAACGGAGTGGAGTGGAATGGAACGGAGTGGAGTGGAATGGAATCCAATGGAATGAAATGGAATTGAATCGAATGGAATGAAGAAATATGTGCAGTGATTTGGCCACTGCGCTGGAGCCTGTGTGAGAGAGGGAGATCCTGTCGATAAAACAGTGTGGAATGGAAGGGATTGGAATGGAATGGAATGGAACGTATTGGAGTGGAGTGGAGTGGAATTGAGTGGAGTGGAGTGCACTGGAATGGAATGGAATGCAATGGAATGTAATGGAATGATGAAATGATATGTGAGCTGAGATTGTGCCACTGCACTCCACGCTGGGTGACAGAGTGAGATACTCTTGAAAGAAAGAAATGGAATGGAAAGAATTTTTAATTGGGTGGATTCGAGTGGACTGAAGTAGAGTGCAGTGGAATAGAGAGGAATGGAATGGAATGGAATCGGATGTAAAGGAATGGAATGATGTGGAGTGGAGTGGTGAGGAGTGTAGTGCTGTGGAATGGAGCAGAAAGTAACGGGATGGTGTGGAGTGGAGTGCAGTGCAGTGGAGTGGAGAGGATTGCAATGGCGTGGAATGGAATCGGATGTAAAGGAACGTACTGGAGTGGAGCGGAGTGGAAAGGAGTGGAATGGAATGGAATTGAATGTAATGGAAAGCAAAGGAATGGAATGGGATGCAATGGAATTTAATGCAATAGAATGCAGTTCAATTGAGAGTTAACATGTAATGTGAGCTGAGATTGTGCCTAAGCTCTCCAGGCTGTTTGACACAGTGATATCGTGTCGAAAAATGGAATGGAATGCAGTGGTGTGAAATGGAATGGAATGTAGTGGACAGGAGTAGAATGAAGTGGAGTGAAGAGGAACAGAGTGGAATGGAATGGGATGCAGTGGAATGGAATGCAGTGGAGTGGAGTGAAATAGAAAGAAATGGAATGGGATGGAATGGAATGCAATGGAATGGAGAAGAGAAATGTGAGCTGAGATTGTGTGACTACACTCCAGCCTTAGTGACCGAGAGAGATTCTGTGGAAGGAAAGAACTGATTTCAAAGGAGTGGAATGGAAGGGAATGTAGTACCGTGGAGTAGAGTGGAATGGAGTGAAACAGAATAGAATGGAGTGGAAGGCAATGGAATGGAATGGAATGGAATGGAGTGGAGTGGAATAGAGAGGAGTGCACTGCAATGGAGTGGAGTGGAGTGGAAGGGAGTGGAATGCAATGGAATGTAGTGGAGTGCAGTGGAGTGGAATGGAATGGAGTGGACAGGAGTGGAAGGAGTAGAGTGGACTGGAATGGAATAGAATGGAACAGAATGCAGTGGAGTGGAGGGGAGTGGAGGTGAGTGGAGTGGCATGGAGTGGAATGGAATGGAATGGAGTGAAATGGAATCCAATGGATTGGAATGGAGTGGAGTGGAGTGGAGTGGAATGGAGAGGAGTCGAATGGAATGGAAGGGAATGCAACGGAACGCAGTGGTGTGGATTGGAATGCAGTGAAATGGAGTACTATGGAATCTAAAGGAGTGGAGTGGAGTCTAGAGGAGTGGAATGGAATGGAACAAAATGGAATGGAATGGCACGGAATGGAGTGGAGTAGAGTGGAGTGGGAAGGAAGGGA
This sequence comes from Pongo abelii, assembly GCF_028885655.2. Taxonomy (NCBI): domain Eukaryota; kingdom Metazoa; phylum Chordata; class Mammalia; order Primates; family Hominidae; genus Pongo; species Pongo abelii. The sequence continues at coordinate 25,142,748 of NC_072009.2, read as the reverse complement.
GATGAGTGGAATGGAGAGGAATGGAATGCAGTGGAGTGGATTGGATTGGAATGAACTGGAATGGAGAGGAATGGAATGAAGTGGAACGGAATGGACTGCAATGGAATTGAATGGAGTGAAGTGGAAAGTAGTGGAGTGGAGTGGAATGGAGTGGAAATGAATGGAATGGAGTGGAATGGAAGGGAATGGAGACAAGTGGATAGGAATTGACTGAAGCAGATTGGAGTGGAGTGGAGTGGAGTGGCATGGAATGGAATGAAGTGGATGGGAATGCAATGGAGTGGAATGAAATGGAATAAAATGGAATGGAGTGGAATGGAGAGGAATGGAGTGGAGTGGAGTGGAATGGAGGGGAGTAAGAGGAAGAGAATGGAATGGAATCGAAAGGAGGGAAGTGCAATTGTGTGGAGTGGAGTGGAGATGAAAGAAGTGGAGTGATGTGGAGTCGAGAGGAAATTAATGGAATGGAATGGAATGGAGTTAAGTGGAGTGGAATGGAGTGGAAGGTAATGGAGTGGAATGAAAAGGAGTGGATTGGAATGGAGTGGAATGGAATGGAGTGGAACGGAGTGGAGTAGAATGGAGTGGGTTGCAGAGGAGTGGAATGGAGTGGAATGGAAGGGAACGGAAAGGAATGTAGTGGAAAGGAATGGAATGGAGTGGATTGAAATTGAATGGAAAGGATTGGAGTGCAGTGGACTGGAGGGGAGTGGAATAAAATGGAGTATAGTGCAGTGGAATGGAGTGGACTGGAGTGGAGATGAGTGGAGTGGACTGGAATGGAATGGAGTGGAGTGGAATGGTGTGGAGTGGGGTGGAAAGGAATGGAACAGAATGGAATGGAGAGGAATGGAGTGGCATGTAGTGGAGTGGAGTGAAGTGGAAAGGAATGGCATGGAATGGAGTAGAGTGGAATGGAGGGGTATGGAATGGAATGGAATGGAATTGAGTGGAATGGAGTGGAGTGGAGAGGAATGGAATGGAGTGGAAAGGTCTGAAAGGAGTGGAATGGAGTGGAGTGGAATGCAATGGAGTAGATTGGAATGAAGTGGAAAGGAATAGAATGGAGAGAAGTAGAGTAGAATGGAGTGGATTGGAATGGAGGGGAGCAGAGTGGAGTTAACAGCGGTGGATTGGAATACAGTGGATGGGGTAGAGTGGAAGGGAGTGGAATTATATGGAATGGAATGGATTGGAGTGGAGTGGAAGGGAGTGGAGTGGAGTTGAAAGTAGAGGAATCGAAAGAAGTGGAAAGGAGTGGAGTAGAGTGGATTAGAGTGGATTGGAATGGAATGGAGTGGAGTGGAATGGTGTGGAAACGAATGGAAGGGAGGGGAGTGGAATGGAACGAAATGGAATGGAATGTAGTGGAATGGAGAGGAGTGGAGTGGACTGGAGTGGAATGTAATCGAATGGAGTGTACTGGAGTGGAATGTATTTGAGAGGCGGGTAATGGAGAGGAATTGAGTGGAGTGGAGTGGAGTGAAATACATCGGAATGGCACGGAATTGAATGGAATGGAGGGGAGTGGAATGCAGTGGAGTGGAGTCGATTGGAGTGGTGAGGAATAGAACGGAGTGGCATGGAATGGAGCACAGTGGAATGCAATGGAGTGGAGTGGATTGGAAAGGGGTGGAGTGGATTGACGATGGGTGAAGTGGAATGTAATGGAGTGGAGTGCAGAGGAGTCTCATGGAATGGAATGGAATGGAACGCAATGGAAGCTGAGATTGTACCACTGCGCTCCAGGATGGGTGACACAGTGTGATACTCTCAAAAGAAAGGAATGGAATGGAATGCAGTGGAATGAAATGGAATACAATGGGGTGCATTGGAGTGGAGTGGAGTGAAGTGAAGTGGATTGGAGTGGAATGGAGAGGAATGGAACGGAATGGAATGGAATGAAGTAGACTGGAGTGGGGTGGAGTTGAGTGCAATGGAATGGAGCGAAATGGAATCAGATGCAGAGAAATGGAGTAGAGAGGAGTGCAGTAGAGTGGAAAGGAGTGCAATGGAGTGGAATGGAATCGGAAGTAACGGAAAGTAGTGGAGTGGATGGAACGGAAAGGAAAGGAGTGGAGCGGAGTGGAATGGAACGGAGCGGGAGGTGGGTTGGGGCCACTGCACTCCAGGCTGGCTGGCTGACTGAGGTATTCTCGCAATAAAGGAATGGAATGGAATGCCGTAGAGTGGAATGGAACGGAGTGGAGTGGAGTGGAATGGAGTGAGTTGGAGCAGAGTGGAATGAAGGATGCAATGGGATGGAAGGGAATTGAATGAAATGCAGTGGAGTGCAGTGGAGTGCATTGCAGTGGAATGGAGCAGAATGGAATGGAAAGGAGTGGAATGGACAGGAGTGGAGTGCACTGGAGAGGAGAGGATAGGAATGCAGTGGAATGGAATTGGATGTAATGGAACGTAGAGGAGTGGAGTGGAATGGAGTTGGCCAGAGTGGAATGGAATGGAATGCAATGGAAAGGAATGGAGTGGAATAGAATGGAATGGAATGGAATGGAATGGAGTGGGATGACTTGTAGTGGGGTGGAGTGAAATGGAGTATAATGGAATGGAGTGGAGTGGAGTGGAATGTGATAGAATGGAGAGGAGGGGAATGGAGCAGAATGGAATGGAGTGCAGCGGAATGGAGTGGAGTGGAATGGAATCAAATGGAGTGGAATGGAACAGAGTGGAATGGAATGGAGTGCAATAGACTAGAATTGAGTGTAGTGTAGTGGAATTTAGTGGAATGGACTGGAATGGAGTGGAATGGAATGGAATTGAGGGGAATGGAATGGAATGGAAAGGAATGGAAAGCAATGGAAAGGAATAGAATTGAATGCAACGGAATTAAAAGAATGCAATGGAATGCAATGGAATAGAATGCAATGGAATGTATAGTTGACATGTAATATGAGCTGAGATTGTGACACTGCACTCCAGCCAGGGTGACATGGTGATATCCTGTCGTAAGAAGTGAATGGAATGCAATGGAGTGAAATGGAATGGAATGAAATGGAATGGAGCGGAGTGGAAGGGAATGGAGTGGAATGAAATAGAATGCAGTGGACTGTAATGGCATGGAGTGGAAAGAAGTAGAGTGGAATGGAGTGGAATGGAATGGACTGGCATAGAATGGAGTGGAATTGAATGCAATGGAGTGGATTGGAAAGGAATGCAAAGGAGTAGAGTGGAGTAGAGTAGTGTGGAGTGGAGTGGAATGGAGCTGAATGTACTTCAATGGAGTACAATGGAATGGAACGGAGTGGAATGGAATGGAATGATATGAGGTGGATTGGAGTGGAATGTAGTGGAGTGGAATGGAATGGAATAGAATGGAATGGAGTAGAGTGTAATGGAATGCAGTGGCGATAAGTGGAGTGGAATGGAATGCATTGGAGTAGAGTGGAGTGGAATGGAATGGAATGGAGTGGAGTGGAGGGGAGTGGAGTGGAATGGAATTGAGTGAAGTGGAGTGCAGTTGAATGGAATATCGTGGTGTGGAGTGGAGTGGAAGTGAATGGAGTGAATAGGAGTGGAATGGAGTGGAAGGTAACGGAGTGGAATGGAGTCGAATGGAGTGGAATGGAGTAGAGTGGATTAGAGTGGAATGGTGTCGAACGGACTGGAATGGAATGGAATGGAGTGGAATGGAATTGAATCAAATGGAATGGAGTGGAGTGGAGTGGAGTGGAATGAAATGAAATGGAAGGGAGTGGAGAGAAACGCAGTTGATTGGAGTGGAGTGGAGTGGAAAGGAATGGAAAGGAGTGGGATGGAGACGTATGGATTGGAGTGGAATGGAGTGGAATGGAATGAAGTGGAAAGGAGTGGAACGGAGTGAAATTGAATTTAGTGGACTGGAGTGGAATGGAGTTAAATGGAATGGAATGGAATGGAGTGGAATGGAATGGAATGGAGTGGAGTGGAATGGAATAGAATGGCATGGAATGGAATAGAATGGGATGGAGTGGAGTGGAGAGGAGTGGAATGGATTGGAGTGAAGTGGAGTGGAATGGAATTGAGTGGAGCGGAGAGGAAAGGAATGGAATGGAGTGGAGTGGAATGGCATGGAATGGAGTGGAATGGAATGGATAGTAGTGGAGTGGAGTGGAGTGGATTGGAGTGTAGTGGAAGGGAATGGAGTGCAGTGTAATGGACTGGAATGGAGCAGAGCAGAATGGAGTGGACGGGACTGGAGTGGAATGGAATGGGATGGCATGGAATGGGAGCTGAGATTTTACCAATGTGCTCTAGGCAGGGTGACTGGGTGTCATACTCTCAAAAGAAAGGAATGGAATGGAACGCAGTGGAATGGAATGGAACAGAGTGGACATTAGTGGAGTGGAATGTGGAGGAATGGAATGAAATGGAACGTAATGGCATGAAATGGAGTGGTGTGGGGTGGAATGGATTATAGTGGAATGGGGTGGAAAGGAATGGGATGGAGTGGAATGAAGTGGAGTGCAGTGGAGTGGAACGGAGTTGAATGGCATAGAATTGAGTGGACAGTAGTGGAATGTTTTGGAATGCAATGGAATCCATTGTAATAGAATGGAATACAACGGAAAGTTGACATGGAGTGTGAGCTGAGATTGTGCCACTGCACTCCAGACTGGGTGACACGTTATATCCTGTGGATAGAAAGGAATGGAATGCAATAGAGTGAAATGGAATGGAGTGGAATGGAATTGAATGGAATGGAGTGGAGTGGAGTGGAGTCGAATGGAGACGAATGGAATGGGACGGAGTGGAATGGAACGGAGTGGAGTGGAGTATCGTGGAGTGAAATAGAATGGAATGCACTGGGTTGGAATGGAATGCAATGGACTGCTGAAAGGAAATGTGAGCTGTTATTGTTCCACTGCACTCCAGCCTTTGTGACGGAATGAAATCCTGTGGAAAAAAAGGAATGGAATGGAATGGAATGGAATGGAATGGAATGGAATGGAATGGAATGGAGTGGAGTGGAGTGGTGTGGAGAGGAGTGTAGTGGAGTGGAGTGAAATGGAGTGGAGTGTCGTGGAGGAGAGTGGAATGGAGTGGAATGGAATGGAGAGGAAAGGAACGGAGTGGAGTGGAATGGAACGGAGTGGAGTGGAATGGAATCCAATGGAATGAAATGGAATTGAATCGAATGGAATGAAGAAATATGTGCAGTGATTTGGCCACTGCGCTGGAGCCTGTGTGAGAGAGGGAGATCCTGTCGATAAAACAGTGTGGAATGGAAGGGATTGGAATGGAATGGAATGGAACGTATTGGAGTGGAGTGGAGTGGAATTGAGTGGAGTGGAGTGCACTGGAATGGAATGGAATGCAATGGAATGTAATGGAATGATGAAATGATATGTGAGCTGAGATTGTGCCACTGCACTCCACGCTGGGTGACAGAGTGAGATACTCTTGAAAGAAAGAAATGGAATGGAAAGAATTTTTAATTGGGTGGATTCGAGTGGACTGAAGTAGAGTGCAGTGGAATAGAGAGGAATGGAATGGAATGGAATCGGATGTAAAGGAATGGAATGATGTGGAGTGGAGTGGTGAGGAGTGTAGTGCTGTGGAATGGAGCAGAAAGTAACGGGATGGTGTGGAGTGGAGTGCAGTGCAGTGGAGTGGAGAGGATTGCAATGGCGTGGAATGGAATCGGATGTAAAGGAACGTACTGGAGTGGAGCGGAGTGGAAAGGAGTGGAATGGAATGGAATTGAATGTAATGGAAAGCAAAGGAATGGAATGGGATGCAATGGAATTTAATGCAATAGAATGCAGTTCAATAGAGAGTTGACATGTAATGTGAGCTGAGATTGTGCCTAAGCTCTCCAGGCTGTTTGACACAGTGATATCGTGTGGAAAGAATGGAATGGAATGCAGTGGTGTGAAATGGAATGGAATGTAGTGGACAGGAGTAGAATGGAGTGGAGTGAAGAGGAACAGAGTGGAATGGAATGGGATGCAGTGGAATGGAATGCAGTGGAGTGGAGTGAAATAGAAAGAAATGGAATGGGATGGAATGGAATGCAATGGAATGGAGAAGAGAAATGTGAGCTGAGATTGTGTGACTACACTCCAGCCTTAGTGACCGAGAGAGATTCTGTGGAAGGAAAGAACTGATTTCAAAGGAGTGGAATGGAAGGGAATGTAGTACAGTGGAGTAGAGTGGAATGGAGTGAAACAGAATAGAATGGAGTGGAAGGCAATGGAATGGAATGGAATGGAGTGGAGTGGAATAGAGAGGAGTGCACTGCAATGGAGTGGAGTGGAGTGGAAGGGAGTGGAATGCAATGGAATGTAGTGGAGTGCAGTGGAGTGGAATGGAATGGAGTGGACAGGAGTGGAAGGAGTAGAGTGGACTGGAATGGAATAGAATGGAACAGAATGCAGTGGAGTGGAGGGGAGTGGAGGTGAGTGGAGTGGCATGGAGTGGAATGGAATGGAATGGAGTGAAATGGAATCCAATGGATTGGAATGGAGTGGAGTGGAGTGGAGTGGAATGGAGAGGAGTGGAATGGAATGGAAGGGAATGCAACGGAACGCAGTGGTGTGGATTGGAATGCAGTGAAATGGAGTACTATGGAATCTAAAGGAGTGGAGTGGAGTCTAGTGGAGTGGAATGGAATGGAACAAAATGGAATGGAATGGCACGGAATGGAGTGGAGTAGAGTGGAGTGGGAAGGAAGGGAGATGAGTGGAATGGAGAGGAATGGAATGCAGTGGAGTGGATTGGATTGGAATGAACTGGAATGGAGAGGAATGGAATGAAGTGGAACGGAATGGACTGCAATGGAATTGAATGGAGTGAAGTGGAAAGTAGTGGAGTGGAGTGGAATGGAGTGGAAATGAATGGAATGGAGTGGAATGGAAGGGAATGGAGACAAGTGGATAGGAATTGACTGAAGCAGATTGGAGTGGAGTGGAGTGGAGTGGCATGGAATGGAATGAAGTGGATGGGAATGCAATGGAGTGGAATGAAATGGAATAAAATGGAATGGAGTGGAATGGAGAGGAATGGAGTGGAGTGGAGTGGAATGGAGGGGAGTAAGAGGAAGAGAATGGAATGGAATCGAAAGGAGGGAAGTGCAATTGTGTGGAGTGGAGTGGAGATGAAAGGAGTGGAGTGATGTGGAGTCGAGAGGAAAGGAATGGAATGGAATGGAATGGAGTTAAGTGGAGTGGAATGGAGTGGAAGGTAATGGAGTGGAATGAAAAGGAGTGGATTGGAATGGAGTGGAAAGGAATGGAGTGGAACGGAGTGGAGTAGAATGGAGTGGGTTGCAGAGGAGTGGAATGGAGTGGAATGGAAGGGAACGGAAAGGAATGTAGTGGAAAGGAATGGAATGGAGTGGATTGAAATTGAATGGAAAGGATTGGAGTGCAGTGGACTGGAGGGGAGTGGAATAAAATGGAGTATAGTGCAGTGGAATGGAGTGGACTGGAGTGGAGATGAGTGGAGTGGACTGGAATGGAATGGAGTGGAGTGGAATGGTGTGGAGTGGGGTGGAAAGGAATGGAACAGAATGGAATGGAGAGGAATGGAGTGGCATGTAGTGGAGTGGAGTGAAGTGGAAAGGAATGGCATGGAATGGAGTAGAGTGGAATGGAGGGGTATGGAATGGAATGGAATGGAATTGAGTGGAATGGAGTGGAATGGAGTGGAGTGGAGAGGAATGGAATGGAGTGGAAAGGTCTGAAAGGAGTGGAATGGAGTGGAGTGGAATGCAATGGAGTAGATTGGAATGAAGTGGAAAGGAATAGAATGGAGAGAAGTAGAGTAGAATGGAGTGGATTGGAATGGAGGGGAGCAGAGTGGAGTTAACAGCGGTGGATTGGAATACAGTGGATGTGGTAGAGTGGAAGGGAGTGGAATTATATGGAATGGAATGGATTGGAGTGGAGTGGAAGGGAGTGGAGTGGAGTTGAAAGTAGAGGAATCGAAAGAAGTGGAAAGGAGTGGAGTAGAGTGGATTAGAGTGGATTGGAATGGAATGGAGTGGAGTGGAATGGTGTGGAAACGAATGGAAGGGAGGGGAGTGGAATGGAACGAAATGGAATGGAATGTAGTGGAATGGAGAGGAGTGGAGTGGACTGGAGTGGAATGTAATCGAATGGAGTGTACTGGAGTGGAATGTATTTGAGAGGCGGGTAATGGAGAGGAATTGAGTGGAGTGGAGTGGAGTGAAATACATCGGAATGGCACGGAATTGAATGGAATGGAGGGGAGTGGAATGCAGTGGAGTGGAGTCGATTGGAGTGGTGAGGAATAGAACGGAGTGGCATGGAATGGAGCACAGTGGAATGCAATGGAGTGGAGTGGATTGGAAAGGGGTGGAGTGGAGTGACGATGGGTGAAGTGGAATGTAATGGAGTGGAGTGCAGAGGAGTCTCATGGAATGGAATGGAATGGAACGCAATGGAAGCTGAGATTGTACCACTGCGCTCCAGGATGGGTGACACAGTGTGATACTCTCAAAAGAAAGGAATGGAATGGAATGCAGTGGAATGGAATGGAATGCAATGGGGTGCATTGGAGTGGAGTGGAGTGAAGTGAAGTGGATTGGAGTGGAATGGAGAGGAATGGAACGGAATGGAATGGAATGAAGTAGACTGGAGTGGGGTGGAGTTGAGTGCAATGGAATGGAGCGAAATGGAATCAGATGCAGAGAAATGGAGTAGAGAGGAGTGCAGTAGAGTGGAAAGGAGTGCAATGGAGTGGAATGGAATCGGAAGTAACGGAAAGTAGTGGAGTGGATGGAACGGAAAGGAAAGGAGTGGAGCGGAGTGGAATGGAACGGAGCGGGAGGTGGGTTGGGGCCACTGCACTCCAGGCTGGCTGGCTGACTGAGGTATTCTCGCAATAAAGGAATGGAATGGAATGCCGTAGAGTGGAATGGAACGGAGTGGAGTGGAGTGGAATGGAGTGAGTTGGAGCAGAGTGGAATGAAGAATGCAATGGGATGGAAGGGAATTGAATGAAATGCAGTGGAGTGCAGTGGAGTACATTGCAGTGGAATGGAGCAGAATGGAATGGAAAGGAGTGGAATGGACAGAAGTGGAGTGCACTGGAGAGGAGAGGATAGGAATGCAGTGGAATGGAATTGGATGTAATGGAACGTAGAGGAGTGGAGTGGAATGGAGTGGGCCAGAGTGGAATGGAATGGAATGCAATGGAAAGGAATGGAGTGGAATAGAATGGAATGGAATGGAATGGAATGGAATGGAGTGGGATGACTTGTAGTGGGGTGGAGTGAAATGGAGTATAATGGAATGGAGTGGAGTGGAGTGGAATGTGATAGAATGGAGAGGAGGGGAATGGAGCAGAATGGAATGGAGTGCAGCGGAATGGAGTGGAGTGGAATGGAATCAAATGGAGTGGAATGGAACAGAGTGGAATGGAATGGAGTGCAATAGACTAGAATTGAGTGTAGTGTAGTGGAATTTAGTGGAATGGACTGGAATGGAGTGGAATGGAATGGAATTGAGGGGAATGGAATGGAATGGAAAGGAATGGAAAGCAATGGAAAGGAATAGAATTGAATGCAACGGAATTAAAAGAATGCAATGGAATGCAATGGAATAGAATGCAATGGAATGTATAGTTGACATGTAATATGAGCTGAGATTGTGACACTGCACTCCAGCCAGGGTGACATGGTGATATCCTGTCGTAAGAAGTGAATGGAATGCAATGGAGTGAAATGGAATGGAATGAAATGGAATGGAGCGGAGTGGAAGGGAATGGAGTGGAATGAAATAGAATGCAGTGGACTGTAATGGCATGGAGTGGAAAGAAGTAGAGTGGAATGGAGTGGAATGGAATGGACTGGCATAGAATGGAGTGGAATTGAATGCAATGGAGTGGATTGGAAAGGAATGCAAAGGAGTAGAGTGGAGTAGAGTGGTGTGGAGTGGAGTGGAATGGAGCTGAATGTACTTCAATGGAGTACAATGGAATGGAACGGAGTGGAATGGAATGGAATGATATGAGGTGGATTGGAGTGGAATGTAGTGGAGTGGAATGGAATGGAATAGAATGGAATGGAGTAGAGTGTAATGGAATGCAGTGGCGATAAGTGGAGTGGAATGGAATGCACTGGAGTAGAGTGGAGTGGAATGGAATGGAATGGAGTGGAGTGGAGGGGAGTGGAGTGGAATGGAATTGAGTGAAGTGGAGTGCAGTTGAATGGAATATCGTGGTGTGGAGTGGAGTGGAAGTGAATGGAGTGAATAGGAGTGGAATGGAGTGGAAGGTAACGGAGTGGAATGGAGTCGAATGGAGTGGAATGGAGTAGAGTGGATTAGAGTGGAATGGTGTCGAACGGACTGGAATGGAATGGAATGGAGTGGAATGGAATTGAATCAAATGGAATGGAGTGGAGTGGAATGGAGTGGAGTGGAGTGGAGTGGAATGAAATGAAATGGAAGGGAGTGGAGAGAAACGCAGTTGATTGGAGTGGAGTGGAGTGGAAAGGAATGGAAAGGAGTGGGATGGAGACGTATGGATTGGAGTGGAATGGAGTGGAATGGAATGAAGTGGAAAGGAGTGGAACGGAGTGAAATTGAATTTAGTGGACTGGAGTGGAATGGAGTTAAATGGAATGGAATGGAATGGAGTGGAATGGAATGGAATGGAGTGGAGTGGAATGGAATAGAATGGCATGGAATGGAATAGAATGGGATGGAGTGGAGTGGAGAGGAGTGGAATGGATTGGAGTGAAGTGGAGTGGAATGGAATTGAGTGGAGCGGAGAGGAAAGGAATGGAATGGAGTGGAGTGGAATGGCATGGAATGGAGTGGAATGGAATGGATAGTAGTGGAGTGGAGTGGAGTGGATTGGAGTGTAGTGGAAGGGAATGGAGTGCAGTGTAATGGACTGGAATGGAGCAGAGCAGAATGGAGTGGACTGGACTGGAGTGGAATGGAATGGGATGGCATGGAATGGGAGCTGAGATTTTACCAATGTGCTCTAGGCAGGGTGACTGGGTGTCATACTCTCAAAAGAAAGGAATGGAATGGAACGCAGTGGAATGGAATGGAACAGAGTGGACATTAGTGGAGTGGAATGTGGAGGAATGGAATGAAATGGAACGTAATGGCATGAAATGGAGTGGTGTGGGGTGGAATGGATTATAGTGGAATGGGGTGGAAAGGAATGGGATGGAGTGGAATGAAGTGGAGTGCAGTGGAGTGGAACGGAGTTGAATGGGATAGAATTGAGTGGACAGTAGTGGAATGTTTTGGAATGCAATGGAATCCATTGTAATAGAATGGAATACAACGGAAAGTTGACATGGAGTGTGAGCTGAGATTGTGCCACTGCACTCCAGACTGGGTGACACGTTATATCCTGTGGATAGAAAGGAATGGAATGCAATAGAGTGAAATGGAATGGAGTGGAATGGAATTGAATGGAATGGAGTGGAGTGGAGTGGAGTCGAATGGAGACGAATGGAATGGGACGGAGTGGAATGGAACGGAGTGGAGTGGAGTATCGTGGAGTGAAATAGAATGGAATGCACTGGGTTGGAATGGAATGCAATGGACTGCTGAAAGGAAATGTGAGCTGTTATTGTTCCACTGCACTCCAGCCTTTGTGACGGAATGAAATCCTGTGGAAAAAAAGGAATGGAATGGAATGGAATGGAATGGAATGCAATGGAATGGAATGGAATAGAGTGGAGTGGAGTGGTGTGGAGAGGAGTGTAGTGGAGTGGAGTGAAATGGAGTGGAGTGTCGTGGAGGAGAGTGGAATGGAGTGGAATGGAATGGAGAGGAAAGGAACGGAGTGGAGTGGAATGGAACGGAGTGGAGTGGAATGGAATCCAATGGAATGAAATGGAATTGAATCGAATGGAATGAAGAAATATGTGCAGTGATTTGGCCACTGCGCTGGAGCCTGTGTGAGAGAGGGAGATCCTGTCGATAAAACAGTGTGGAATGGAAGGGATTGGAATGGAATGGAATGGAACGTATTGGAGTGGAGTGGAGTGGAATTGAGTGGAGTGGAGTGCACTGGAATGGAATGGAATGCAATGGAATGTAATGGAATGATGAAATGATATGTGAGCTGAGATTGTGCCACTGCACTCCACGCTGGGTGACAGAGTGAGATACTCTTGAAAGAAAGAAATGGAATGGAAAGAATTTTTAATTGGGTGGATTCGAGTGGACTGAAGTAGAGTGCAGTGGAATAGAGAGGAATGGAATGGAATGGAATCGGATGTAAAGGAATGGAATGATGTGGAGTGGAGTGGTGAGGAGTGTAGTGCTGTGGAATGGAGCAGAAAGTAACGGGATGGTGTGGAGTGGAGTGCAGTGCAGTGGAGTGGAGAGGAGTGCAATGGCGTGGAATGGAATCGGATGTAAAGGAACGTACTGGAGTGGAGCGGAGTGGAAAGGAGTGGAATGGAATGGAATTGAATGTAATGGAAAGCAAAGGAATGGAATGGGATGCAATGGAATTTAATGCAATAGAATGCAGTTCAATAGAGAGTTAACATGTAATGTGAGCTGAGATTGTGCCTAAGCTCTCCAGGCTGTTTGACACAGTGATATCGTGTCGAAAAATGGAATGGAATGCAGTGGTGTGAAATGGAATGGAATGTAGTGGACAGGAGTAGAATGAAGTGGAGTGAAGAGGAACAGAGTGGAATGGAATGGGATGCAGTGGAATGGAATGCAGTGGAGTGGAGTGAAATAGAAAGAAATGGAATGGGATGGAATGGAATGCAATGGAATGGAGAAGAGAAATGTGAGCTGAGATTGTGTGACTACACTCCAGCCTTAGTGACCGAGAGAGATTCTGTGGAAGGAAAGAACTGATTTCAAAGGAGTGGAATGGAAGGGAATGTAGTACCGTGGAGTAGAGTGGAATGGAGTGAAACAGAATAGAATGGAGTGGAAGGCAATGGAATGGAATGGAATGGAATGGAGTGGAGTGGAATAGAGAGGAGTGCACTGCAATGGAGTGGAGTGGAGTGGAAGGGAGTGGAATGCAATGGAATGTAGTGGAGTGCAGTGGAGTGGAATGGAATGGAGTGGACAGGAGTGGAAGGAGTAGAGTGGACTGGAATGGAATAGAATGGAACAGAATGCAGTGGAGTGGAGGGGAGTGGAGGTGAGTGGAGTGGCATGGAGTGGAATGGAATGGAATGGAGTGAAATGGAATCCAATGGATTGGAATGGAGTGGAGTGGAGTGGAGTGGAATGGAGAGGAGTCGAATGGAATGGAAGGGAATGCAACGGAACGCAGTGGTGTGGATTGGAATGCAGTGAAATGGAGTACTATGGAATCTAAAGGAGTGGAGTGGAGTCTAGAGGAGTGGAATGGAATGGAACAAAATGGAATGGAATGGCACGGAATGGAGTGGAGTAGAGTGGAGTGGGAAGGAAGGGAGATGAGTGGAATGGAGAGGAATGGAATGCAGTGGAGTGGATTGGATTGGAATGAACTGGAATGGAGAGGAATGGAATGAAGTGGAACGGAATGGACTGCAATGGAATTGAATGGAGTGAAGTGGAAAGTAGTGGAGTGGAGTGGAATGGAGTGGAAATGAATGGAATGGAGTGGAATGGAAGGGAATGGAGACAAGTGGATAGGAATTGACTGAAGCAGATTGGAGTGGAGTGGAGTGGAGTGGCATGGAATGGAATGAAGTGGATGGGAATGCAATGGAGTGGAATGAAATGGAATAAAATGGAATGGAGTGGAATGGAGAGGAATGGAGTGGAGTGGAGTGGAATGGAGGGGAGTAAGAGGAAGAGAATGGAATGGAATCGAAAGGAGGGAAGTGCAATTGTGTGGAGTGGAGTGGAGATGAAAGAAGTGGAGTGATGTGGAGTCGAGAGGAAATTAATGGAATGGAATGGAATGGAGTTAAGTGGAGTGGAATGGAGTGGAACGTAATGGAGTGGAATGAAAAGGAGTGGATTGGAATGGAGTGGAATGGAATGGAGTGGAACGGAGTGGAGTAGAATGGAGTGGGTTGCAGAGGAGTGGAATGGAGTGGAATGGAAGGGAACGGAAAGGAATGTAGTGGAAAGGAATGGAATGGAGTGGATTGAAATTGAATGGAAAGGATTGGAGTGCAGTGGACTGGAGGGGAGTGGAATAAAATGGAGTATATTGCAGTGGAATGGAGTGGACTGGAGTGGAGATGAGTGGAGTGGACTGGAATGGAATGGAGTGGAGTGGAATGGTGTGGAGTGGGGTGGAAAGGAATGGAACAGAATGGAATGGAGAGGAATGGAGTGGCATGTAGTGGAGTGGAGTGAAGTGGAAAGGAATGGCATGGAATGGAGTAGAGTGGAATGGAGGGGTATGGAATGGAATGGAATGGAATTGAGTGGAATGGAGTGGAGTGGAGAGGAATGGAATGGAGTGGAAAGGTCTGAAAGGAGTGGAATGGAGTGGAGTGGAATGCAATGGAGTAGATTGGAATGAAGTGGAAAGGAATAGAATGGAGAGAAGTAGAGTAGAATGGAGTGGATTGGAATGGAGGGGAGCAGAGTGGAGTTAACAGCGGTGGATTGGAATACAGTGGATGGGGTAGAGTGGAAGGGAGTGGAATTATATGGAATGGAATGGATTGGAGTGGAGTGGAAGGGAGTGGAGTGGAGTTGAAAGTAGAGGAATCGAAAGAAGTGGAAAGGAGTGGAGTAGAGTGGATTAGAGTGGATTGGAATGGAATGGAGTGGAGTGGAATGGTGTGGAAACGAATGGAAGGGAGGGGAGTGGAATGGAACGAAATGGAATGGAATGTAGTGGAATGGAGAGGAGTGGAGTGGACTGGAGTGGAATGTAATCGAATGGAGTGTACTGGAGTGGAATGTATTTGAGAGGCGGGTAATGGAGAGGAATTGAGTGGAGTGGAGTGGAGTGAAATACATCGGAATGGCACGGAATTGAATGGAATGGAGGGGAGTGGAATGCAGTGGAGTGGAGTTGATTGGAGTGGTGAGGAATAGAACGGAGTGGCATGGAATGGAGCACAGTGGAATGCAATGGAGTGGAGTGGATTGGAAAGGGGTGGAGTGGAGTGACGATGGGTGAAGTGGAATGTAATGGAGTGGAGTGCAGAGGAGTCTCATGGAATGGAATGGAATGGAACGCAATGGAAGCTGAGATTGTACCACTGCGCTCCAGGATGGGTGACACAGTGTGATACTCTCAAAAGAAAGGAATGGAATGGAATGCAGTGGAATGAAATGGAATGCAATGGGGTGCATTGGAGTGGAGTGGAGTGAAGTGAAGTGGATTGGAGTGGAATGGAGAGGAATGGAACGGAATGGAATGGAATGAAGTAGACTGGAGTGGGGTGGAGTTGAGTGCAATGGAATGGAGCGAAATGGAATCAGATGCAGAGAAATGGAGTAGAGAGGAGTGCAGTAGAGTGGAAAGGAGTGCAATGGAGTGGAATGGAATCGGAAGTAACGGAAAGTAGTGGAGTGGATGGAACGGAAAGGAAAGGAGTGGAGCGGAGTGGAATGGAACGGAGCGGGAGGTGGGTTGGGGCCACTGCACTCCAGGCTGGCTGGCTGACTGAGGTATTCTCGCAATAAAGGAATGGAATGGAATGCCGTAGAGTGGAATGGAACGGAGTGGAGTGGAGTGGAATGGAGTGAGTTGGAGCAGAGTGGAATGAAGAATGCAATGGGATGGAAGGGAATTGAATGAAATGCAGTGGAGTGCAGTGGAGTGCATTGCAGTGGAATGGAGCAGAATGGAATGGAAAGGAGTGGAATGGACAGGAGTGGAGTGCACTGGAGAGGAGAGGATAGGAATGCAGTGGAATGGAATTGGATGTAATGGAACGTAGAGGAGTGGAGTGGAATGGAGTTGGCCAGAGTGGAATGGAATGGAATGCAATGGAAAGGAATGGAGTGGAATAGAATGGAATGGAATGGAATGGAATGGAGTGGGATGACTTGTAGTGGGGTGGAGTGAAATGGAGTATAATGGAATGGAGTGGAGTGGAGTGGAATGTGATAGAATGGAGAGGAGGGGAATGGAGCAGAATGGAATGGAGTGCAGCGGAATGGAGTGGAGTGGAATGGAATCAAATGGAGTGGAATGGAACAGAGTGGAATGGAATGGAGTGCAATAGACTAGAATTGAGTGTAGTGTAGTGGAATTTAGTGGAATGGACTGGAATGGAGTGGAATGGAATGGAATTGAGGGGAATGGAATGGAATGGAAAGGAATGGAAAGCAATGGAAAGGAATAGAATTGAATGCAACGGAATTAAAAGAATGCAATGGAATGCAATGGAATAGAATGCAATGGAATGTATAGTTGACATGTAATATGAGCTGAGATTGTGACACTGCACTCCAGCCAGGGTGACATGGTGATATCCTGTCGTAAGAAGTGAATGGAATGCAATGGAGTGAAATGGAATGGAATGAAATGGAATGGAGCGGAGTGGAAGGGAATGGAGTGGAATGAAATAGAATGCAGTGGACTGTAATGGCATGGAGTGGAAAGAAGTAGAGTGGAATGGAGTGGAATGGAATGGACTGGCATAGAATGGAGTGGAATTGAATGCAATGGAGTGGATTGGAAAGGAATGCAAAGGAGTAGAGTGGAGTAGAGTGGTGTGGAGTGGAGTGGAATGGAGCTGAATGTACTTCAATGGAGTACAATGGAATGGAACGGAGTGGAATGGAATGGAATGATATGAGGTGGATTGGAGTGGAATGTAGTGGAGTGGAATGGAATGGAATAGAATGGAATGGAGTAGAGTGTAATGGAATGCAGTGGCGATAAGTGGAGTGGAATGGAATGCATTGGAGTAGAGTGGAGTGGAATGGAATGGAATGGAGTGGAGTGGAGGGGAGTGGAGTGGAATGGAATTGAGTGAAGTGGAGTGCAGTTGAATGGAATATCGTGGTGTGGAGTGGAGTGGAAGTGAATGGAGTGAATAGGAGTGGAATGGAGTGGAAGGTAACGGAGTGGAATGGAGTCGAATGGAGTGGAATGGAGTAGAGTGGATTAGAGTGGAATGGTGTCGAACGGACTGGAATGGAATGGAATGGAGTGGAATGGAATTGAATCAAATGGAATGGAGTGGAGTGGAGTGGAGTGGAATGAAATGAAATGGAAGGGAGTGGAGAGAAACGCAGTTGATTGGAGTGGAGTGGAGTGGAAAGGAATGGAAAGGAGTGGGATGGAGACGTATGGATTGGAGTGGAATGGAGTGGAATGGAATGAAGTGGAAAGGAGTGGAACGGAGTGAAATTGAATTTAGTGGACTGGAGTGGAATGGAGTTAAATGGAATGGAATGGAATGGAGTGGAATGGAATGGAATGGAGTGGAGTGGAATGGAATAGAATGGCATGGAATGGAATAGAATGGGATGGAGTGGAGTGGAGAGGAGTGGAATGGATTGGAGTGAAGTGGAGTGGAATGGAATTGAGTGGAGCGGAGAGGAAAGGAATGGAATGGAGTGGAGTGGAATGGCATGGAATGGAGTGGAATGGAATGGATAGTAGTGGAGTGGAGTGGAGTGGATTGGAGTGTAGTGGAAGGGAATGGAGTGCAGTGTAATGGACTGGAATGGAGCAGAGCAGAATGGAGTGGACGGGACTGGAGTGGAATGGAATGGGATGGCATGGAATGGGAGCTGAGATTTTACCAATGTGCTCTAGGCAGGGTGACTGGGTGTCATACTCTCAAAAGAAAGGAATGGAATGGAACGCAGTGGAATGGAATGGAACAGAGTGGACATTAGTGGAGTGGAATGTGGAGGAATGGAATGAAATGGAACGTAATGGCATGAAATGGAGTGGTGTGGGGTGGAATGGATTATAGTGGAATGGGGTGGAAAGGAATGGGATGGAGTGGAATGAAGTGGAGTGCAGTGGAGTGGAACGGAGTTGAATGGCATAGAATTGAGTGGACAGTAGTGGAATGTTTTGGAATGCAATGGAATCCATTGTAATAGAATGGAATACAACGGAAAGTTGACATGGAGTGTGAGCTGAGATTGTGCCACTGCACTCCAGACTGGGTGACACGTTATATCCTGTGGATAGAAAGGAATGGAATGCAATAGAGTGAAATGGAATGGAGTGGAATGGAATTGAATGGAATGGAGTGGAGTGGAGTGGAGTCGAATGGAGACGAATGGAATGGGACGGAGTGGAATGGAACGGAGTGGAGTGGAGTATCGTGGAGTGAAATAGAATGGAATGCACTGGGTTGGAATGGAATGCAATGGACTGCTGAAAGGAAATGTGAGCTGTTATTGTTCCACTGCACTCCAGCCTTTGTGACGGAATGAAATCCTGTGGAAAAAAAGGAATGGAATGGAATGGAATGGAATGGAATGGAATGGAATGGAATGGAATGGAGTGGAGTGGAGTGGTGTGGAGAGGAGTGTAGTGGAGTGGAGTGAAATGGAGTGGAGTGTCGTGGAGGAGAGTGGAATGGAGTGGAATGGAATGGAGAGGAAAGGAACGGAGTGGAGTGGAATGGAACGGAGTGGAGTGGAATGGAATCCAATGGAATGAAATGGAATTGAATCGAATGGAATGAAGAAATATGTGCAGTGATTTGGCCACTGCGCTGGAGCCTGTGTGAGAGAGGGAGATCCTGTCGATAAAACAGTGTGGAATGGAAGGGATTGGAATGGAATGGAATGGAACGTATTGGAGTGGAGTGGAGTGGAATTGAGTGGAGTGGAGTGCACTGGAATGGAATGGAATGCAATGGAATGTAATGGAATGATGAAATGATATGTGAGCTGAGATTGTGCCACTGCACTCCACGCTGGGTGACAGAGTGAGATACTCTTGAAAGAAAGAAATGGAATGGAAAGAATTTTTAATTGGGTGGATTCGAGTGGACTGAAGTAGAGTGCAGTGGAATAGAGAGGAATGGAATGGAATGGAATCGGATGTAAAGGAATGGAATGATGTGGAGTGGAGTGGTGAGGAGTGTAGTGCTGTGGAATGGAGCAGAAAGTAACGGGATGGTGTGGAGTGGAGTGCAGTGCAGTGGAGTGGAGAGGATTGCAATGGCGTGGAATGGAATCGGATGTAAAGGAACGTACTGGAGTGGAGCGGAGTGGAAAGGAGTGGAATGGAATGGAATTGAATGTAATGGAAAGCAAAGGAATGGAATGGGATGCAATGGAATTTAATGCAATAGAATGCAGTTCAATAGAGAGTTGACATGTAATGTGAGCTGAGATTGTGCCTAAGCTCTCCAGGCTGTTTGACACAGTGATATCGTGTGGAAAGAATGGAATGGAATGCAGTGGTGTGAAATGGAATGGAATGTAGTGGACAGGAGTAGAATGGAGTGGAGTGAAGAGGAACAGAGTGGAATGGAATGGGATGCAGTGGAATGGAATGCAGTGGAGTGGAGTGAAATAGAAAGAAATGGAATGGGATGGAATGGAATGCAATGGAATGGAGAAGAGAAATGTGAGCTGAGATTGTGTGACTACACTCCAGCCTTAGTGACCGAGAGAGATTCTGTGGAAGGAAAGAACTGATTTCAAAGGAGTGGAATGGAAGGGAATGTAGTACAGTGGAGTAGAGTGGAATGGAGTGAAACAGAATAGAATGGAGTGGAAGGCAATGGAATGGAATGGAATGGAGTGGAGTGGAATAGAGAGGAGTGCACTGCAATGGAGTGGAGTGGAGTGGAAGGGAGTGGAATGCAATGGAATGTAGTGGAGTGCAGTGGAGTGGAATGGAATGGAGTGGACAGGAGTGGAAGGAGTAGAGTGGACTGGAATGGAATAGAATGGAACAGAATGCAGTGGAGTGGAGGGGAGTGGAGGTGAGTGGAGTGGCATGGAGTGGAATGGAATGGAATGGAGTGAAATGGAATCCAATGGATTGGAATGGAGTGGAGTGGAGTGGAGTGGAATGGAGAGGAGTGGAATGGAATGGAAGGGAATGCAACGGAACGCAGTGGTGTGGATTGGAATGCAGTGAAATGGAGTACTATGGAATCTAAAGGAGTGGAGTGGAGTCTAGTGGAGTGGAATGGAATGGAACAAAATGGAATGGAATGGCACGGAATGGAGTGGAGTAGAGTGGAGTGGGAAGGAAGGGAGATGAGTGGAATGGAGAGGAATGGAATGCAGTGGAGTGGATTGGATTGGAATGAACTGGAATGGAGAGGAATGGAATGAATTGGAACGGAATGGACTGCAATGGAATTGAATGGAGTGAAGTGGAAAGTAGTGGAGTGGAGTGGAATGGAGTGGAAATGAATGGAATGGAGTGGAATGGAAGGGAATGGAGACAAGTGGATAGGAATTGACTGAAGCAGATTGGAGTGGAGTGGAGTGGAGTGGCATGGAATGGAATGAAGTGGATGGGAATGCAATGGAGTGGAATGAAATGGAATAAAATGGAATGGAGTGGAATGGAGAGGAATGGAGTGGAGTGGAGTGGAATGGAGGGGAGTAAGAGGAAGAGAATGGAATGGAATCGAAAGGAGGGAAGTGCAATTGTGTGGAGTGGAGTGGAGATGAAAGGAGTGGAGTGATGTGGAGTCGAGAGGAAAGGAATGGAATGGAATGGAATGGAGTTAAGTGGAGTGGAATGGAGTGGAAGGTAATGGAGTGGAATGAAAAGGAGTGGATTGGAATGGAGTGGAAAGGAATGGAGTGGAACGGAGTGGAGTAGAATGGAGTGGGTTGCAGAGGAGTGGAATGGAGTGGAATGGAAGGGAACGGAAAGGAATGTAGTGGAAAGGAATCGAATGGAGTGGATTGAAATTGAATGGAAAGGATTGGAGTGCAGTGGACTGGAGGGGAGTGGAATAAAATGGAGTATAGTGCAGTGGAATGGAGTGGACTGGAGTGGAGATGAGTGGAGTGGACTGGAATGGAATGGAGTGGAGTGGAATGGTGTGGAGTGGGGTGGAAAGGAATGGAACAGAATGGAATGGAGAGGAATGGAGTGGCATGTAGTGGAGTGGAGTGAAGTGGAAAGGAATGGCATGGAATGGAGTAGAGTGGAATGGAGGGGTATGGAATGGAATGGAATGGAATGGAGTGGAATGGAGTGGAATGGAGTGGAGTGGAGAGGAATGGAATGGAGTGGAAAGGTCTGAAAGGAGTGGAATGGAGTGGAGTGGAATGCAATGGAGTAGATTGGAATGAAGTGGAAAGGAATAGAATGGAGAGAAGTAGAGTAGAATGGAGTGGATTGGAATGGAGGGGAGCAGAGTGGAGTTAACAGCGGTGGATTGGAATACAGTGGATGGGGTAGAGTGGAAGGGAGTGGAATTATATGGAATGGAATGGATTGGAGTGGAGTGGAAGGGAGTGGAGTGGAGTTGAAAGTAGAGGAATCGAAAGAAGTGGAAAGGAGTGGAGTAGAGTGGATTAGAGTGGATTGGAATGGAACGGAATGGAGTGGAATGGTGTGGAAACGAATGGAAGGGAGGGGAGTGGAATGGAACGAAATGGAATGGAATGTAGTGGAATGGAGAGGAGTGGAGTGGACTGGAGTGGAATGTAATCGAATGGAGTGTACTGGAGTGGAATGTATTTGAGAGGCGGGTAATGGAGACGAATTGAGTGGAGTGGAGTGGAGTGAAATACATCGGAATGGCACGGAATTGAATGGAATGGAGGGGAGTGGAATGCAGTGGAGTGGAGTCGATTGGAGTGGTGAGGAATAGAACGGAGTGGCATGGAATGGAGCACAGTGGAATGCAATGGAGTGGAGTGGATTGGAAAGGGGTGGAGTGGAGTGACGATGGGTGAAGTGGAATGTAATGGAGTGGAGTGCAGAGGAGTCTCATGGAATGGAATGGAATGGAATGCAATGGAAGCTGAGATTGTACCACTGCGCTCCAGGATGGGTGACACAGTGTGATACTCTCAAAAGAAAGGAATGGAATGGAATGCAGTGGAATGGAATGGAATGCAATGGGGTGCATTGGAGTGGAGTGGAGTGAAGTGAAGTGGATTGGAGTGGAATGGAGAGGAATGGAACGGAATGGAATGGAATGAAGTAGACTGGAGTGGGGTGGAGTTGAGTGCAATGGAATGGAGCGAAATGGAATCAGATGCAGAGAAATGGAGTAGAGAGGAGTTCAGTAGAGTGGAAAGGAGTGCAATGGAGTGGAATGGAATCGGAAGTAACGGAAAGTAGTGGAGTGGATGGAACGGAAAGGAAAGGAGTGGAGCGGAGTGGAATGGAACGGAGCGGGAGGTGGGTTGGGGCCACTGCACTCCAGGCTGGCTGGCTGACTGAGGTATTCTCGCAATAAAGGAATGGAATGGAATGCCGTAGAGTGGAATGGAACGGAGTGGAGTGGAGTGGAATGGAGTGAGTTGGAGCAGAGTGGAATGAAGAATGCAATGGGATGGAAGGGAATTGAATGAAATGCAGTGGAGTGCAGTGGAGTGCATTGCAGTGGAATGGAGCAGAATGGAATGGAAAGGAGTGGAATGGACAGAAGTGGAGTGCACTGGAGAGGAGAGGATAGGAATGCAGTGGAATGGAATTGGATGTAATGGAACGTAGAGGAGTGGAGTGGAATGGAGTGGGCCAGAGTGGAATGGAATGGAATGCAATGGAAAGGAATGGAGTGGAATAGAATGGAATGGAATGGAATGGAATGGAATGGAGTGGGATGACTTGTAGTGGGGTGGAGTGAAATGGAGTATAATGGAATGGAGTGGAGTGGAGTGGAATGTGATAGAATGGAGAGGAGGGGAATGGAGCAGAATGGAATGGAGTGCAGCGGAATGGAGTGGAGTGGAATGGAATCAAATGGAGTGGAATGGAACAGAGTGGAATGGAATGGAGTGCAATAGACTAGAATTGAGTGTAGTGTAGTGGAATTTAGTGGAATGGACTGGAATGGAGTGGAATGGAATGGAATTGAGGGGAATGGAATGGAATGGAAAGGAATGGAAAGCAATGGAAAGGAATAGAATTGAATGCAACGGAATTAAAAGAATGCAATGGAATGCAATGGAATAGAATGCAATGGAATGTATAGTTGACATGTAATATGAGCTGAGATTGTGACACTGCACTCCAGCCAGGGTGACATGGTGATATCCTGTCGTAAGAAGTGAATGGAATGCAATGGAGTGAAATGGAATGGAATGAAATGGAATGGAGCGGAGTGGAAGGGAATGGAGTGGAATGAAATAGAATGCAGTGGACTGTAATGGCATGGAGTGGAAAGAAGTAGAGTGGAATGGAGTGGAATGGAATGGACTGGCATAGAATGGAGTGGAATTGAATGCAATGGAGTGGATTGGAAAGGAATGCAAAGGAGTACAGTGGAGTAGAGTGGTGTGGAGTGGAGTGGAATGGAGCTGAATGTACTTCAATGGAGTACAATGGCATGGAACGGAGTGGAATGGAATGGAATGATATGAGGTGGATTGGAGTGGAATGTAGTGGAGTGGAATGGAATGGAATAGAATGGAATGGAGTAGAGTGTAATGGAATGCAGTGGCGATAAGTGGAGTGGAATGGAATGCACTGGAGTAGAGTGGAGTGGAATGGAATGGAATGGAGTGGAGTGGAGGGGAGTGGAGTGGAATGGAATTGAGTGAAGTGGAGTGCAGTTGAATGGAATATCGTGGTGTGGAGTGGAGTGGAAGTGAATGGAGTGAATAGGAGTGGAATGGAGTGGAAGGTAACGGAGTGGAATGGAGTCGAATGGAGTGGAATGGAGTAGAGTGGATTAGAGTGGAATGGTGTCGAACGGACTGGAATGGAATGGAATGGAGTGGAATGGAATTGAATCAAATGGAATGGAGTGGAATGGAATGGAGTGGAGTGGAGTGGAGTGGAATGAAATGAAATGGAAGGGAGTGGAGAGAAACGCAGTTGATTGGAGTGGAGTGGAGTGGAAAGGAATGGAAAGGAGTGGGATGGAGACGTATGGATTGGAGTGGAATGGAGTGGAATGGAATGAAGTGGAAAGGAGTGGAACGGAGTGAAATTGAATTTAGTGGACTGGAGTGGAATGGAGTTAAATGGAATGGAATGGAATGGAGTGGAATGGAATGGAATGGAGTGGAGTGGAATGGAATAGAATGGCATGGAATGGAATAGAATGGGATGGAGTGGAGTGGAGAGGAGTGGAATGGATTGGAGTGAAGTGGAGTGGAATGGAATTGAGTGGAGCGGAGAGGAAAGGAATGGAATGGAGTGGAGTGGAATGGCATGGAATGGAGTGGAATGGAATGGATAGTAGTGGAGTGGAGTGGAGTGGATTGGAGTGTAGTGGAAGGGAATGGAGTGCAGTGTAATGGACTGGAATGGAGCAGAGCAGAATGGAGTGGACTGGACTGGAGTGGAATGGAATGGGATGGCATGGAATGGGAGCTGAGATTTTACCAATGTGCTCTAGGCAGGGTGACTGGGTGTCATACTCTCAAAAGAAAGGAATGGAATGGAACGCAGTGGAATGGAATGGAACAGAGTGGACATTAGTGGAGTGGAATGTGGAGGAATGGAATGAAATGGAACGTAATGGCATGAAATGGAGTGGTGTGGGGTGGAATGGATTATAGTGGAATGGGGTGGAAAGGAATGGGATGGAGTGGAATGAAGTGGAGTGCAGTGGAGTGGAACGGAGTTGAATGGGATAGAATTGAGTGGACAGTAGTGGAATGTTTTGGAATGCAATGGAATCCATTGTAATAGAATGGAATACAACGGAAAGTTGACATGGAGTGTGAGCTGAGATTGTGCCACTGCACTCCAGACTGGGTGACACGTTATATCCTGTGGATAGAAAGGAATGGAATGCAATAGAGTGAAATGGAATGGAGTGGAATGGAATTGAATGGAATGGAGTGGAGTGGAGTGGAGTCGAATGGAGACGAATGGAATGGGACGGAGTGGAATGGAACGGAGTGGAGTGGAGTATCGTGGAGTGAAATAGAATGGAATGCACTGGGTTGGAATGGAATGCAATGGACTGCTGAAAGGAAATGTGAGCTGTTATTGTTCCACTGCACTCCAGCCTTTGTGACGGAATGAAATCCTGTGGAAAAAAAGGAATGGAATGGAATGGAATGGAATGGAATGGAATGGAATGGAATGGAATGGAGTGGAGTGGAGTGGTGTGGAGAGGAGTGTAGTGGAGTGGAGTGAAATGGAGTGGAGTGTCGTGGAGGAGAGTGGAATGGAGTGGAATGGAATGGAGAGGAAAGGAACGGAGTGGAGTGGAATGGAACGGAGTGGAGTGGAATGGAATCCAATGGAATGAAATGGAATTGAATCGAATGGAATGAAGAAATATGTGCAGTGATTTGGCCACTGCGCTGGAGCCTGTGTGAGAGAGGGAGATCCTGTCGATAAAACAGTGTGGAATGGAAGGGATTGGAATGGAATGGAATGGAACGTATTGGAGTGGAGTGGAGTGGAATTGAGTGGAGTGGAGTGCACTGGAATGGAATGGAATGCAATGGAATGTAATGGAATGATGAAATGATATGTGAGCTGAGATTGTGCCACTGCACTCCACGCTGGGTGACAGAGTGAGATACTCTTGAAAGAAAGAAATGGAATGGAAAGAATTTTTAATTGGGTGGATTCGAGTGGACTGAAGTAGAGTGCAGTGGAATAGAGAGGAATGGAATGGAATCGGATGTAAAGGAATGGAATGATGTGGAGTGGAGTGGTGAGGAGTGTAGTGCTGTGGAATGGAGCAGAAAGTAACGGGATGGTGTGGAGTGGAGTGCAGTGCAGTGGAGTGGAGAGGAGTGCAATGGCGTGGAATGGAATCGGATGTAAAGGAACGTACTGGAGTGGAGCGGAGTGGAAAGGAGTGGAATGGAATGGAATTGAATGTAATGGAAAGCAAAGGAATGGAATGGGATGCAATGGAATTTAATGCAATAGAATGCAGTTCAATTGAGAGTTAACATGTAATGTGAGCTGAGATTGTGCCTAAGCTCTCCAGGCTGTTTGACACAGTGATATCGTGTCGAAAAATGGAATGGAATGCAGTGGTGTGAAATGGAATGGAATGTAGTGGACAGGAGTAGAATGAAGTGGAGTGAAGAGGAACAGAGTGGAATGGAATGGGATGCAGTGGAATGGAATGCAGTGGAGTGGAGTGAAATAGAAAGAAATGGAATGGGATGGAATGGAATGCAATGGAATGGAGAAGAGAAATGTGAGCTGAGATTGTGTGACTACACTCCAGCCTTAGTGACCGAGAGAGATTCTGTGGAAGGAAAGAACTGATTTCAAAGGAGTGGAATGGAAGGGAATGTAGTACCGTGGAGTAGAGTGGAATGGAGTGAAACAGAATAGAATGGAGTGGAAGGCAATGGAATGGAATGGAATGGAATGGAGTGGAGTGGAATAGAGAGGAGTGCACTGCAATGGAGTGGAGTGGAGTGGAAGGGAGTGGAATGCAATGGAATGTAGTGGAGTGCAGTGGAGTGGAATGGAATGGAGTGGACAGGAGTGGAAGGAGTAGAGTGGACTGGAATGGAATAGAATGGAACAGAATGCAGTGGAGTGGAGGGGAGTGGAGGTGAGTGGAGTGGCATGGAGTGGAATGGAATGGAATGGAGTGAAATGGAATCCAATGGATTGGAATGGAGTGGAGTGGAGTGGAGTGGAATGGAGAGGAGTCGAATGGAATGGAAGGGAATGCAACGGAACGCAGTGGTGTGGATTGGAATGCAGTGAAATGGAGTACTATGGAATCTAAAGGAGTGGAGTGGAGTCTAGAGGAGTGGAATGGAATGGAACAAAATGGAATGGAATGGCACGGAATGGAGTGGAGTAGAGTGGAGTGGGAAGGAAGGGAGATGAGTGGAATGGAGAGGAATGGAATGCAGTGGAGTGGATTGGATTGGAATGAACTGGAATGGAGAGGAATGGAATGAAGTGGAACGGAATGGACTGCAATGGAATTGAATGGAGTGAAGTGGAAAGTAGTGGAGTGGAGTGGAATGGAGTGGAAATGAATGGAATGGAGTGGAATGGAAGGGAATGGAGACAAGTGGATAGGAATTGACTGAAGCAGATTGGAGTGGAGTGGAGTGGAGTGGCATGGAATGGAATGAAGTGGATGGGAATGCAATGGAGTGGAATGAAATGGAATAAAATGGAATGGAGTGGAATGGAGAGGAATGGAGTGGAGTGGAGTGGAATGGAGGGGAGTAAGAGGAAGAGAATGGAATGGAATCGAAAGGAGGGAAGTGCAATTGTGTGGAGTGGAGTGGAGATGAAAGAAGTGGAGTGATGTGGAGTCGAGAGGAAATTAATGGAATGGAATGGAATGGAGTTAAGTGGAGTGGAATGGAGTGGAAGGTAATGGAGTGGAATGAAAAGGAGTGGATTGGAATGGAGTGGAATGGAATGGAGTGGAACGGAGTGGAGTAGAATGGAGTGGGTTGCAGAGGAGTGGAATGGAGTGGAATGGAAGGGAACGGAAAGGAATGTAGTGGAAAGGAATGGAATGGAGTGGATTGAAATTGAATGGAAAGGATTGGAGTGCAGTGGACTGGAGGGGAGTGGAATAAAATGGAGTATAGTGCAGTGGAATGGAGTGGACTGGAGTGGAGATGAGTGGAGTGGACTGGAATGGAATGGAGTGGAGTGGAATGGTGTGGAGTGGGGTGGAAAGGAATGGAACAGAATGGAATGGAGAGGAATGGAGTGGCATGTAGTGGAGTGGAGTGAAGTGGAAAGGAATGGCATGGAATGGAGTAGAGTGGAATGGAGGGGTATGGAATGGAATGGAATGGAATTGAGTGGAATGGAGTGGAGTGGAGAGGAATGGAATGGAGTGGAAAGGTCTGAAAGGAGTGGAATGGAGTGGAGTGGAATGCAATGGAGTAGATTGGAATGAAGTGGAAAGGAATAGAATGGAGAGAAGTAGAGTAGAATGGAGTGGATTGGAATGGAGGGGAGCAGAGTGGAGTTAACAGCGGTGGATTGGAATACAGTGGATGGGGTAGAGTGGAAGGGAGTGGAATTATATGGAATGGAATGGATTGGAGTGGAGTGGAAGGGAGTGGAGTGGAGTTGAAAGTAGAGGAATCGAAAGAAGTGGAAAGGAGTGGAGTAGAGTGGATTAGAGTGGATTGGAATGGAATGGAGTGGAGTGGAATGGTGTGGAAACGACTGGAAGGGAGGGGAGTGGAATGGAACGAAATGGAATGGAATGTAGTGGAATGGAGAGGAGTGGAGTGGACTGGAGTGGAATGTAATCGAATGGAGTGTACTGGAGTGGAATGTATTTGAGAGGCGGGTAATGGAGAGGAATTGAGTGGAGTGGAGTGGAGTGAAATACATCGGAATGGCACGGAATTGAATGGAATGGAGGGGAGTGGAATGCAGTGGAGTGGAGTCGATTGGAGTGGTGAGGAATAGAACGGAGTGGCATGGAATGGAGCACAGTGGAATGCAATGGAGTGGAGTGGATTGGAAAGGGGTGGAGTGGATTGACGATGGGTGAAGTGGAATGTAATGGAGTGGAGTGCAGAGGAGTCTCATGGAATGGAATGGAATGGAACGCAATGGAAGCTGAGATTGTACCACTGCGCTCCAGGATGGGTGACACAGTGTGATACTCTCAAAAGAAAGGAATGGAATGGAATGCAGTGGAATGAAATGGAATACAATGGGGTGCATTGGAGTGGAGTGGAGTGAAGTGAAGTGGATTGGAGTGGAATGGAGAGGAATGGAACGGAATGGAATGGAATGAAGTAGACTGGAGTGGGGTGGAGTTGAGTGCAATGGAATGGAGCGAAATGGAATCAGATGCAGAGAAATGGAGTAGAGAGGAGTGCAGTAGAGTGGAAAGGAGTGCAATGGAGTGGAATGGAATCGGAAGTAACGGAAAGTAGTGGAGTGGATGGAACGGAAAGGAAAGGAGTGGAGCGGAGTGGAATGGAACGGAGCGGGAGGTGGGTTGGGGCCACTGCACTCCAGGCTGGCTGGCTGACTGAGGTATTCTCGCAATAAAGGAATGGAATGGAATGCCGTAGAGTGGAATGGAACGGAGTGGAGTGGAGTGGAATGGAGTGAGTTGGAGCAGAGTGGAATGAAGGATGCAATGGGATGGAAGGGAATTGAATGAAATGCAGTGGAGTGCAGTGGAGTGCATTGCAGTGGAATGGAGCAGAATGGAATGGAAAGGAGTGGAATGGACAGGAGTGGAGTGCACTGGAGAGGAGAGGATAGGAATGCAGTGGAATGGAATTGGATGTAATGGAACATAGAGGAGTGGAGTGGAATGGAGTTGGCCAGAGTGGAATGGAATGGAATGCAATGGAAAGGAATGGAGTGGAATAGAATGGAATGGAATGGAATGGAATGGAGTGGGATGACTTGTAGTGGGGTGGAGTGAAATGGAGTATAATGGAATGGAGTGGAGTGGAGTGGAATGTGATAGAATGGAGAGGAGGGGAATGGAGCAGAATGGAATGGAGTGCAGCGGAATGGAGTGGAGTGGAATGGAATCAAATGGAGTGGAATGGAACAGAGTGGAATGGAATGGAGTGCAATAGACTAGAATTGAGTGTAGTGTAGTGGAATTTAGTGGAATGGACTGGAATGGAGTGGAATGGAATGGAATTGAGGGGAATGGAATGGAATGGAAAGGAATGGAAAGCAATGGAAAGGAATAGAATTGAATGCAACGGAATTAAAAGAATGCAATGGAATGCAATGGAATAGAATGCAATGGAATGTATAGTTGACATGTAATATGAGCTGAGATTGTGACACTGCACTCCAGCCAGGGTGACATGGTGATATCCTGTCGTAAGAAGTGAATGGAATGCAATGGAGTGAAATGGAATGGAATGAAATGGAATGGAGCGGAGTGGAAGGGAATGGAGTGGAATGAAATAGAATGCAGTGGACTGTAATGGCATGGAGTGGAAAGAAGTAGAGTGGAATGGAGTGGAATGGAATGGACTGGCATAGAATGGAGTGGAATTGAATGCAATGGAGTGGATTGGAAAGGAATGCAAAGGAGTAGAGTGGAGTAGAGTAGTGTGGAGTGGAGTGGAATGGAGCTGAATGTACTTCAATGGAGTACAATGGAATGGAACGGAGTGGAATGGAATGGAATGATATGAGGTGGATTGGAGTGGAATGTAGTGGAGTGGAATGGAATGGAATAGAATGGAATGGAGTAGAGTGTAATGGAATGCAGTGGCGATAAGTGGAGTGGAATGGAATGCATTGGAGTAGAGTGGAGTGGAATGGAATGGAATGGAGTGGAGTGGAGGGGAGTGGAGTGGAATGGAATTGAGTGAAGTGGAGTGCAGTTGAATGGAATATCGTGGTGTGGAGTGGAGTGGAAGTGAATGGAGTGAATAGGAGTGGAATGGAGTGGAAGGTAACGGAGTGGAATGGAGTCGAATGGAGTGGAATGGAGTAGAGTGGATTAGAGTGGAATGGTGTCGAACGGACTGGAATGGAATGGAATGGAGTGGAATGGAATTGAATCAAATGGAATGGAGTGGAGTGGAGTGGAGTGGAATGAAATGAAATGGAAGGGAGTGGAGAGAAACGCAGTTGATTGGAGTGGAGTGGAGTGGAAAGGAATGGAAAGGAGTGGGATGGAGACGTATGGATTGGAGTGGAATGGAGTGGAATGGAATGAAGTGGAAAGGAGTGGAACGGAGTGAAATTGAATTTAGTGGACTGGAGTGGAATGGAGTTAAATGGAATGGAATGGAATGGAGTGGAATGGAATGGAATGGAGTGGAGTGGAATGGAATAGAATGGCATGGAATGGAATAGAATGGGATGGAGTGGAGTGGAGAGGAGTGGAATGGATTGGAGTGAAGTGGAGTGGAATGGAATTGAGTGGAGCGGAGAGGAAAGGAATGGAATGGAGTGGAGTGGAATGGCATGGAATGGAGTGGAATGGAATGGATAGTAGTGGAGTGGAGTGGAGTGGATTGGAGTGTAGTGGAAGGGAATGGAGTGCAGTGTAATGGACTGGAATGGAGCAGAGCAGAATGGAGTGGACGGGACTGGAGTGGAATGGAATGGGATGGCATGGAATGGGAGCTGAGATTTTACCAATGTGCTCTAGGCAGGGTGACTGGGTGTCATACTCTCAAAAGAAAGGAATGGAATGGAACGCAGTGGAATGGAATGGAACAGAGTGGACATTAGTGGAGTGGAATGTGGAGGAATGGAATGAAATGGAACGTAATGGCATGAAATGGAGTGGTGTGGGGTGGAATGGATTATAGTGGAATGGGGTGGAAAGGAATGGGATGGAGTGGAATGAAGTGGAGTGCAGTGGAGTGGAACGGAGTTGAATGGCATAGAATTGAGTGGACAGTAGTGGAATGTTTTGGAATGCAATGGAATCCATTGTAATAGAATGGAATACAACGGAAAGTTGACATGGAGTGTGAGCTGAGATTGTGCCACTGCACTCCAGACTGGGTGACACGTTATATCCTGTGGATAGAAAGGAATGGAATGCAATAGAGTGAAATGGAATGGAGTGGAATGGAATTGAATGGAATGGAGTGGAGTGGAGTGGAGTCGAATGGAGACGAATGGAATGGGACGGAGTGGAATGGAACGGAGTGGAGTGGAGTATCGTGGAGTGAAATAGAATGGAATGCACTGGGTTGGAATGGAATGCAATGGACTGCTGAAAGGAAATGTGAGCTGTTATTGTTCCACTGCACTCCAGCCTTTGTGACGGAATGAAATCCTGTGGAAAAAAAGGAATGGAATGGAATGGAATGGAATGGAATGGAATGGAATGGAATGGAATGGAGTGGAGTGGAGTGGTGTGGAGAGGAGTGTAGTGGAGTGGAGTGAAATGGAGTGGAGTGTCGTGGAGGAGAGTGGAATGGAGTGGAATGGAATGGAGAGGAAAGGAACGGAGTGGAGTGGAATGGAACGGAGTGGAGTGGAATGGAATCCAATGGAATGAAATGGAATTGAATCGAATGGAATGAAGAAATATGTGCAGTGATTTGGCCACTGCGCTGGAGCCTGTGTGAGAGAGGGAGATCCTGTCGATAAAACAGTGTGGAATGGAAGGGATTGGAATGGAATGGAATGGAACGTATTGGAGTGGAGTGGAGTGGAATTGAGTGGAGTGGAGTGCACTGGAATGGAATGGAATGCAATGGAATGTAATGGAATGATGAAATGATATGTGAGCTGAGATTGTGCCACTGCACTCCACGCTGGGTGACAGAGTGAGATACTCTTGAAAGAAAGAAATGGAATGGAAAGAATTTTTAATTGGGTGGATTCGAGTGGACTGAAGTAGAGTGCAGTGGAATAGAGAGGAATGGAATGGAATCGGATGTAAAGGAATGGAATGATGTGGAGTGGAGTGGTGAGGAGTGTAGTGCTGTGGAATGGAGCAGAAAGTAACGGGATGGTGTGGAGTGGAGTGCAGTGCAGTGGAGTGGAGAGGAGTGCAATGGCGTGGAATGGAATCGGATGTAAAGGAACGTACTGGAGTGGAGCGGAGTGGAAAGGAGTGGAATGGAATGGAATTGAATGTAATGGAAAGCAAAGGAATGGAATGGGATGCAATGGAATTTAATGCAATAGAATGCAGTTCAATAGAGAGTTGACATGTAATGTGAGCTGAGATTGTGCCTAAGCTCTCCAGGCTGTTTGACACAGTGATATCGTGTGGAAAGAATGGAATGGAATGCAGTGGTGTGAAATGGAATGGAATGTAGTGGACAGGAGTAGAATGGAGTGGAGTGAAGAGGAACAGAGTGGAATGGAATGGGATGCAGTGGAATGGAATGCAGTGGAGTGGAGTGAAATAGAAAGAAATGGAATGGGATGGAATGGAATGCAATGGAATGGAGAAGAGAAATGTGAGCTGAGATTGTGTGACTACACTCCAGCCTTAGTGACCGAGAGAGATTCTGTGGAAGGAAAGAACTGATTTCAAAGGAGTGGAATGGAAGGGAATGTAGTACAGTGGAGTAGAGTGGAATGGAGTGAAACAGAATAGAATGGAGTGGAAGGCAATGGAATGGAATGGAATGGAGTGGAGTGGAATAGAGAGGAGTGCACTGCAATGGAGTGGAGTGGAGTGGAAGGGAGTGGAATGCAATGGAATGTAGTGGAGTGCAGTGGAGTGGAATGGAATGGAGTGGACAGGAGTGGAAGGAGTAGAGTGGACTGGAATGGAATAGAATGGAACAGAATGCAGTGGAGTGGAGGGGAGTGGAGGTGAGTGGAGTGGCATGGAGTGGAATGGAATGGAATGGAGTGAAATGGAATCCAATGGATTGGAATGGAGTGGAGTGGAGTGGAGTGGAATGGAGAGGAGTGGAATGGAATGGAAGGGAATGCAACGGAACGCAGTGGTGTGGATTGGAATGCAGTGAAATGGAGTACTATGGAATCTAAAGGAGTGGAGTGGAGTCTAGTGGAGTGGAATGGAATGGAACAAAATGGAATGGAATGGCACGGAATGGAGTGGAGTAGAGTGGAGTGGGAAGGAAGGGAGATGAGTGGAATGGAGAGGAATGGAATGCAGTGGAGTGGATTGGATTGGAATGAACTGGAATGGAGAGGAATGGAATGAAGTGGAACGGAATGGACTGCAATGGAATTGAATGGAGTGAAGTGGAAAGTAGTGGAGTGGAGTGGAATGGAGTGGAAATGAATGGAATGGAGTGGAATGGAAGGGAATGGAGACAAGTGGATAGGAATTGACTGAAGCAGATTGGAGTGGAGTGGAGTGGAGTGGCATGGAATGGAATGAAGTGGATGGGAATGCAATGGAGTGGAATGAAATGGAATAAAATGGAATGGAGTGGAATGGAGAGGAATGGAGTGGAGTGGAGTGGAATGGAGGGGAGTAAGAGGAAGAGAATGGAATGGAATCGAAAGGAGGGAAGTGCAATTGTGTGGAGTGGAGTGGAGATGAAAGGAGTGGAGTGATGTGGAGTCGAGAGGAAAGGAATGGAATGGAATGGAATGGAGTTAAGTGGAGTGGAATGGAGTGGAAGGTAATGGAGTGGAATGAAAAGGAGTGGATTGGAATGGAGTGGAAAGGAATGGAGTGGAACGGAGTGGAGTAGAATGGAGTGGGTTGCAGAGGAGTGGAATGGAGTGGAATGGAAGGGAACGGAAAGGAATGTAGTGGAAAGGAATCGAATGGAGTGGATTGAAATTGAATGGAAAGGATTGGAGTGCAGTGGACTGGAGGGGAGTGGAATAAAATGGAGTATAGTGCAGTGGAATGGAGTGGACTGGAGTGGAGATGAGTGGAGTGGACTGGAATGGAATGGAGTGGAGTGGAATGGTGTGGAGTGGGGTGGAAAGGAATGGAACATAATGGAATGGAGAGGAATGGAGTGGCATGTAGTGGAGTGGAGTGAAGTGGAAAGGAATGGCATGGAATGGAGTAGAGTGGAATGGAGGGGTATGGAATGGAATGGAATGGAATTGAGTGGAATGGAGTGGAATGGAGTGGAGTGGAGAGGAATGGAATGGAGTGGAAAGGTCTGAAAGGAGTGGAATGGAGTGGAGTGGAATGCAATGGAGTAGATTGGAATGAAGTGGAAAGGAATAGAATGGAGAGAAGTAGAGTAGAATGGAGTGGATTGGAATGGAGGGGAGCAGAGTGGAGTTAACAGCGGTGGATTGGAATACAGTGGATGGGGTAGAGTGGAAGGGAGTGGAATTATATGGAATGGAATGGATTGGAGTGGAGTGGAAGGGAGTGGAGTGGAGTTGAAAGTAGAGGAATCGAAAGAAGTGGAAAGGAGTGGAGTAGAGTGGATTAGAGTGGATTGGAATGGAATGGAATGGAGTGGAATGGTGTGGAAACGAATGGAAGGGAGGGGAGTGGAATGGAACGAAATGGAATGGAATGTAGTGGAATGGAGAGGAGTGGAGTGGACTGGAGTGGAATGTAATCGAATGGAGTGTACTGGAGTGGAATGTATTTGAGAGGCGGGTAATGGAGACGAATTGAGTGGAGTGGAGTGGAGTGAAATACATCGGAATGGCACGGAATTGAATGGAATGGAGGGGAGTGGAATGCAGTGGAGTGGAGTCGATTGGAGTGGTGAGGAATAGAACGGAGTGGCATGGAATGGAGCACAGTGGAATGCAATGGAGTGGAGTGGATTGGAAAGGGGTGGAGTGGAGTGACGATGGGTGAAGTGGAATGTAATGGAGTGGAGTGCAGAGGAGTCTCATGGAATGGAATGGAATGGAACGCAATGGAAGCTGAGATTGTACCACTGCGCTCCAGGATGGGTGACACAGTGTGATACTCTCAAAAGAAAGGAATGGAATGGAATGCAGTGGAATGGAATGGAATGCAATGGGGTGCATTGGAGTGGAGTGGAGTGAAGTGAAGTGGATTGGAGTGGAATGGAGAGGAATGGAACGGAATGGAATGGAATGAAGTAGACTGGAGTGGGGTGGAGTTGAGTGCAATGGAATGGAGCGAAATGGAATCAGATGCAGAGAAATGGAGTAGAGAGGAGTGCAGTAGAGTGGAAAGGAGTGCAATGGAGTGGAATGGAATCGGAAGTAACGGAAAGTAGTGGAGTGGATGGAACGGAAAGGAAAGGAGTGGAGCGGAGTGGAATGGAACGGAGCGGGAGGTGGGTTGGGGCCACTGCACTCCAGGCTGGCTGGCTGACTGAGGTATTCTCGCAATAAAGGAATGGAATGGAATGCCGTAGAGTGGAATGGAACGGAGTGGAGTGGAGTGGAATGGAGTGAGTTGGAGCAGAGTGGAATGAAGAATGCAATGGGATGGAAGGGAATTGAATGAAATGCAGTGGAGTGCAGTGGAGTGCATTGCAGTGGAATGGAGCAGAATGGAATGGAAAGGAGTGGAATGGACAGAAGTGGAGTGCACTGGAGAGGAGAGGATAGGAATGCAGTGGAATGGAATTGGATGTAATGGAACGTAGAGGAGTGGAGTGGAATGGAGTGGGCCAGAGTGGAATGGAATGGAATGCAATGGAAAGGAATGGAGTGGAATAGAATGGAATGGAATGGAATGGAATGGAATGGAGTGGGATGACTTGTAGTGGGGTGGAGTGAAATGGAGTATAATGGAATGGAGTGGAGTGGAGTGGAATGTGATAGAATGGAGAGGAGGGGAATGGAGCAGAATGGAATGGAGTGCAGCGGAATGGAGTGGAGTGGAATGGAATCAAATGGAGTGGAATGGAACAGAGTGGAATGGAATGGAGTGCAATAGACTAGAATTGAGTGTAGTGTAGTGGAATTTAGTGGAATGGACTGGAATGGAGTGGAATGGAATGGAATTGAGGGGAATGGAATGGAATGGAAAGGAATGGAAAGCAATGGAAAGGAATAGAATTGAATGCAACGGAATTAAAAGAATGCAATGGAATGCAATGGAATAGAATGCAATGGAATGTATAGTTGACATGTAATATGAGCTGAGATTGTGACACTGCACTCCAGCCAGGGTGACATGGTGATATCCTGTCGTAAGAAGTGAATGGAATGCAATGGAGTGAAATGGAATGGAATGAAATGGAATGGAGCGGAGTGGAAGGGAATGGAGTGGAATGAAATAGAATGCAGTGGACTGTAATGGCATGGAGTGGAAAGAAGTAGAGTGGAATGGAGTGGAATGGAATGGACTGGCATAGAATGGAGTGGAATTGAATGCAATGGAGTGGATTGGAAAGGAATGCAAAGGAGTACAGTGGAGTAGAGTGGTGTGGAGTGGAGTGGAATGGAGCTGAATGTACTTCAATGGAGTACAATGGAATGGAACGGAGTGGAATGGAATGGAATGATATGAGGTGGATTGGAGTGGAATGTAGTGGAGTGGAATGGAATGGAATAGAATGGAATGGAGTAGAGTGTAATGGAATGCAGTGGCGATAAGTGGAGTGGAATGGAATGCACTGGAGTAGAGTGGAGTGGAATGGAATGGAATGGAGTGGAGTGGAGGGGAGTGGAGTGGAATGGAATTGAGTGAAGTGGAGTGCAGTTGAATGGAATATCGTGGTGTGGAGTGGAGTGGAAGTGAATGGAGTGAATAGGAGTGGAATGGAGTGGAAGGTAACGGAGTGGAATGGAGTCGAATGGAGTGGAATGGAGTAGAGTGGATTAGAGTGGAATGGTGTCGAACGGACTGGAATGGAATGGAATGGAGTGGAATGGAATTGAATCAAATGGAATGGAGTGGAATGGAATGGAGTGGAGTGGAGTGGAGTGGAATGAAATGAAATGGAAGGGAGTGGAGAGAAACGCAGTTGATTGGAGTGGAGTGGAGTGGAAAGGAATGGAAAGGAGTGGGATGGAGACGTATGGATTGGAGTGGAATGGAGTGGAATGGAATGAAGTGGAAAGGAGTGGAACGGAGTGAAATTGAATTTAGTGGACTGGAGTGGAATGGAGTTAAATGGAATGGAATGGAATGGAGTGGAATGGAATGGAATGGAGTGGAGTGGAATGGAATAGAATGGCATGGAATGGAATAGAATGGGATGGAGTGGAGTGGAGAGGAGTGGAATGGATTGGAGTGAAGTGGAGTGGAATGGAATTGAGTGGAGCGGAGAGGAAAGGAATGGAATGGAGTGGAGTGGAATGGCATGGAATGGAGTGGAATGGAATGGATAGTAGTGGAGTGGAGTGGAGTGGATTGGAGTGTAGTGGAAGGGAATGGAGTGCAGTGTAATGGACTGGAATGGAGCAGAGCAGAATGGAGTGGACTGGACTGGAGTGGAATGGAATGGGATGGCATGGAATGGGAGCTGAGATTTTACCAATGTGCTCTAGGCAGGGTGACTGGGTGTCATACTCTCAAAAGAAAGGAATGGAATGGAACGCAGTGGAATGGAATGGAACAGAGTGGACATTAGTGGAGTGGAATGTGGAGGAATGGAATGAAATGGAACGTAATGGCATGAAATGGAGTGGTGTGGGGTGGAATGGATTATAGTGGAATGGGGTGGAAAGGAATGGGATGGAGTGGAATGAAGTGGAGTGCAGTGGAGTGGAACGGAGTTGAATGGGATAGAATTGAGTGGACAGTAGTGGAATGTTTTGGAATGCAATGGAATCCATTGTAATAGAATGGAATACAACGGAAAGTTGACATGGAGTGTGAGCTGAGATTGTGCCACTGCACTCCAGACTGGGTGACACGTTATATCCTGTGGATAGAAAGGAATGGAATGCAATAGAGTGAAATGGAATGGAGTGGAATGGAATTGAATGGAATGGAGTGGAGTGGAGTGGAGTCGAATGGAGACGAATGGAATGGGACGGAGTGGAATGGAACGGAGTGGAGTGGAGTATCGTGGAGTGAAATAGAATGGAATGCACTGGGTTGGAATGGAATGCAATGGACTGCTGAAAGGAAATGTGAGCTGTTATTGTTCCACTGCACTCCAGCCTTTGTGACGGAATGAAATCCTGTGGAAAAAAAGGAATGGAATGGAATGGAATGGAATGGAATGGAATGGAATGGAATGGAATGGAGTGGAGTGGAGTGGTGTGGAGAGGAGTGTAGTGGAGTGGAGTGAAATGGAGTGGAGTGTCGTGGAGGAGAGTGGAATGGAGTGGAATGGAATGGAGAGGAAAGGAACGGAGTGGAGTGGAATGGAACGGAGTGGAGTGGAATGGAATCCAATGGAATGAAATGGAATTGAATCGAATGGAATGAAGAAATATGTGCAGTGATTTGGCCACTGCGCTGGAGCCTGTGTGAGAGAGGGAGATCCTGTCGATAAAACAGTGTGGAATGGAAGGGATTGGAATGGAATGGAATGGAACGTATTGGAGTGGAGTGGAGTGGAATTGAGTGGAGTGGAGTGCACTGGAATGGAATGGAATGCAATGGAATGTAATGGAATGATGAAATGATATGTGAGCTGAGATTGTGCCACTGCACTCCACGCTGGGTGACAGAGTGAGATACTCTTGAAAGAAAGAAATGGAATGGAAAGAATTTTTAATTGGGTGGATTCGAGTGGACTGAAGTAGAGTGCAGTGGAATAGAGAGGAATGGAATGGAATCGGATGTAAAGGAATGGAATGATGTGGAGTGGAGTGGTGAGGAGTGTAGTGCTGTGGAATGGAGCAGAAAGTAACGGGATGGTGTGGAGTGGAGTGCAGTGCAGTGGAGTGGAGAGGAGTGCAATGGCGTGGAATGGAATCGGATGTAAAGGAACGTACTGGAGTGGAGCGGAGTGGAAAGGAGTGGAATGGAATGGAATTGAATGTAATGGAAAGCAAAGGAATGGAATGGGATGCAATGGAATTTAATGCAATAGAATGCAGTTCAATTGAGAGTTAACATGTAATGTGAGCTGAGATTGTGCCTAAGCTCTCCAGGCTGTTTGACACAGTGATATCGTGTCGAAAAATGGAATGGAATGCAGTGGTGTGAAATGGAATGGAATGTAGTGGACAGGAGTAGAATGAAGTGGAGTGAAGAGGAACAGAGTGGAATGGAATGGGATGCAGTGGAATGGAATGCAGTGGAGTGGAGTGAAATAGAAAGAAATGGAATGGGATGGAATGGAATGCAATGGAATGGAGAAGAGAAATGTGAGCTGAGATTGTGTGACTACACTCCAGCCTTAGTGACCGAGAGAGATTCTGTGGAAGGAAAGAACTGATTTCAAAGGAGTGGAATGGAAGGGAATGTAGTACCGTGGAGTAGAGTGGAATGGAGTGAAACAGAATAGAATGGAGTGGAAGGCAATGGAATGGAATGGAATGGAATGGAGTGGAGTGGAATAGAGAGGAGTGCACTGCAATGGAGTGGAGTGGAGTGGAAGGGAGTGGAATGCAATGGAATGTAGTGGAGTGCAGTGGAGTGGAATGGAATGGAGTGGACAGGAGTGGAAGGAGTAGAGTGGACTGGAATGGAATAGAATGGAACAGAATGCAGTGGAGTGGAGGGGAGTGGAGGTGAGTGGAGTGGCATGGAGTGGAATGGAATGGAATGGAGTGAAATGGAATCCAATGGATTGGAATGGAGTGGAGTGGAGTGGAGTGGAATGGAGAGGAGTCGAATGGAATGGAAGGGAATGCAACGGAACGCAGTGGTGTGGATTGGAATGCAGTGAAATGGAGTACTATGGAATCTAAAGGAGTGGAGTGGAGTCTAGAGGAGTGGAATGGAATGGAACAAAATGGAATGGAATGGCACGGAATGGAGTGGAGTAGAGTGGAGTGGGAAGGAAGGGAGATGAGTGGAATGGAGAGGAATGGAATGCAGTGGAGTGGATTGGATTGGAATGAACTGGAATGGAGAGGAATGGAATGAAGTGGAACGGAATGGACTGCAATGGAATTGAATGGAGTGAAGTGGAAAGTAGTGGAGTGGAGTGGAATGGAGTGGAAATGAATGGAATGGAGTGGAATGGAAGGGAATGGAGACAAGTGGATAGGAATTGACTGAAGCAGATTGGAGTGGAGTGGAGTGGAGTGGCATGGAATGGAATGAAGTGGATGGGAATGCAATGGAGTGGAATGAAATGGAATAAAATGGAATGGAGTGGAATGGAGAGGAATGGAGTGGAGTGGAGTGGAATGGAGGGGAGTAAGAGGAAGAGAATGGAATGGAATCGAAAGGAGGGAAGTGCAATTGTGTGGAGTGGAGTGGAGATGAAAGAAGTGGAGTGATGTGGAGTCGAGAGGAAATTAATGGAATGGAATGGAATGGAGTTAAGTGGAGTGGAATGGAGTGGAAGGTAATGGAGTGGAATGAAAAGGAGTGGATTGGAATGGAGTGGAATGGAATGGAGTGGAACGGAGTGGAGTAGAATGGAGTGGGTTGCAGAGGAGTGGAATGGAGTGGAATGGAAGGGAACGGAAAGGAATGTAGTGGAAAGGAATGGAATGGAGTGGATTGAAATTGAATGGAAAGGATTGGAGTGCAGTGGACTGGAGGGGAGTGGAATAAAATGGAGTATAGTGCAGTGGAATGGAGTGGACTGGAGTGGAGATGAGTGGAGTGGACTGGAATGGAATGGAGTGGAGTGGAATGGTGTGGAGTGGGGTGGAAAGGAATGGAACAGAATGGAATGGAGAGGAATGGAGTGGCATGTAGTGGAGTGGAGTGAAGTGGAAAGGAATGGCATGGAATGGAGTAGAGTGGAATGGAGGGGTATGGAATGGAATGGAATGGAATTGAGTGGAATGGAGTGGAGTGGAGAGGAATGGAATGGAGTGGAAAGGTCTGAAAGGAGTGGAATGGAGT
This sequence comes from Pongo abelii, assembly GCF_028885655.2. Taxonomy (NCBI): domain Eukaryota; kingdom Metazoa; phylum Chordata; class Mammalia; order Primates; family Hominidae; genus Pongo; species Pongo abelii. The sequence continues at coordinate 25,101,590 of NC_072009.2, read as the reverse complement.
GGAGTGGAATGCAATGGAGTAGATTGGAATGAAGTGGAAAGGAATAGAATGGAGAGAAGTAGAGTAGAATGGAGTGGATTGGAATGGAGGGGAGCAGAGTGGAGTTAACAGCGGTGGATTGGAATACAGTGGATGGGGTAGAGTGGAAGGGAGTGGAATTATATGGAATGGAATGGATTGGAGTGGAGTGGAAGGGAGTGGAGTGGAGTTGAAAGTAGAGGAATCGAAAGAAGTGGAAAGGAGTGGAGTAGAGTGGATTAGAGTGGATTGGAATGGAATGGAGTGGAGTGGAATGGTGTGGAAACGAATGGAAGGGAGGGGAGTGGAATGGAACGAAATGGAATGGAATGTAGTGGAATGGAGAGGAGTGGAGTGGACTGGAGTGGAATGTAATCGAATGGAGTGTACTGGAGTGGAATGTATTTGAGAGGCGGGTAATGGAGAGGAATTGAGTGGAGTGGAGTGGAGTGAAATACATCGGAATGGCACGGAATTGAATGGAATGGAGGGGAGTGGAATGCAGTGGAGTGGAGTCGATTGGAGTGGTGAGGAATAGAACGGAGTGGCATGGAATGGAGCACAGTGGAATGCAATGGAGTGGAGTGGATTGGAAAGGGGTGGAGTGGAGTGACGATGGGTGAAGTGGAATGTAATGGAGTGGAGTGCAGAGGAGTCTCATGGAATGGAATGGAATGGAACGCAATGGAAGCTGAGATTGTACCACTGCGCTCCAGGATGGGTGACACAGTGTGATACTCTCAAAAGAAAGGAATGGAATGGAATGCAGTGGAATGAAATGGAATACAATGGGGTGCATTGGAGTGGAGTGGAGTGAAGTGAAGTGGATTGGAGTGGAATGGAGAGGAATGGAACGGAATGGAATGGAATGAAGTAGACTGGAGTGGGGTGGAGTTGAGTGCAATGGAATGGAGCGAAATGGAATCAGATGCAGAGAAATGGAGTAGAGAGGAGTGCAGTAGAGTGGAAAGGAGTGCAATGGAGTGGAATGGAATCGGAAGTAACGGAAAGTAGTGGAGTGGATGGAACGGAAAGGAAAGGAGTGGAGCGGAGTGGAATGGAACGGAGCGGGAGGTGGGTTGGGGCCACTGCACTCCAGGCTGGCTGGCTGACTGAGGTATTCTCGCAATAAAGGAATGGAATGGAATGCCGTAGAGTGGAATGGAACGGAGTGGAGTGGAGTGGAATGGAGTGAGTTGGAGCAGAGTGGAATGAAGGATGCAATGGGATGGAAGGGAATTGAATGAAATGCAGTGGAGTGCAGTGGAGTGCATTGCAGTGGAATGGAGCAGAATGGAATGGAAAGGAGTGGAATGGACAGGAGTGGAGTGCACTGGAGAGGAGAGGATAGGAATGCAGTGGAATGGAATTGGATGTAATGGAACGTAGAGGAGTGGAGTGGAATGGAGTTGGCCAGAGTGGAATGGAATGGAATGCAATGGAAAGGAATGGAGTGGAATAGAATGGAATGGAATGGAATGGAATGGAGTGGGATGACTTGTAGTGGGGTGGAGTGAAATGGAGTATAATGGAATGGAGTGGAGTGGAGTGGAATGTGATAGAATGGAGAGGAGGGGAATGGAGCAGAATGGAATGGAGTGCAGCGGAATGGAGTGGAGTGGAATGGAATCAAATGGAGTGGAATGGAACAGAGTGGAATGGAATGGAGTGCAATAGACTAGAATTGAGTGTAGTGTAGTGGAATTTAGTGGAATGGACTGGAATGGAGTGGAATGGAATGGAATTGAGGGGAATGGAATGGAATGGAAAGGAATGGAAAGCAATGGAAAGGAATAGAATTGAATGCAACGGAATTAAAAGAATGCAATGGAATGCAATGGAATAGAATGCAATGGAATGTATAGTTGACATGTAATATGAGCTGAGATTGTGACACTGCACTCCAGCCAGGGTGACATGGTGATATCCTGTCGTAAGAAGTGAATGGAATGCAATGGAGTGAAATGGAATGGAATGAAATGGAATGGAGCGGAGTGGAAGGGAATGGAGTGGAATGAAATAGAATGCAGTGGACTGTAATGGCATGGAGTGGAAAGAAGTAGAGTGGAATGGAGTGGAATGGAATGGACTGGCATAGAATGGAGTGGAATTGAATGCAATGGAGTGGATTGGAAAGGAATGCAAAGGAGTAGAGTGGAGTAGAGTAGTGTGGAGTGGAGTGGAATGGAGCTGAATGTACTTCAATGGAGTACAATGGAATGGAACGGAGTGGAATGGAATGGAATGATATGAGGTGGATTGGAGTGGAATGTAGTGGAGTGGAATGGAATGGAATAGAATGGAATGGAGTAGAGTGTAATGGAATGCAGTGGCGATAAGTGGAGTGGAATGGAATGCATTGGAGTAGAGTGGAGTGGAATGGAATGGAATGGAGTGGAGTGGAGGGGAGTGGAGTGGAATGGAATTGAGTGAAGTGGAGTGCAGTTGAATGGAATATCGTGGTGTGGAGTGGAGTGGAAGTGAATGGAGTGAATAGGAGTGGAATGGAGTGGAAGGTAACGGAGTGGAATGGAGTCGAATGGAGTGGAATGGAGTAGAGTGGATTAGAGTGGAATGGTGTCGAACGGACTGGAATGGAATGGAATGGAGTGGAATGGAATTGAATCAAATGGAATGGAGTGGAATGGAATGGAGTGGAGTGGAGTGGAGTGGAATGAAATGAAATGGAATGGAGTGGAGAGAAACGCAGTTGATTGGAGTGGAGTGGAGTGGAAAGGAATGGAAAGGAGTGGGATGGAGACGTATGGATTGGAGTGGAATGGAGTGGAATGGAATGAAGTGGAAAGGAGTGGAACGGAGTGAAATTGAATTTAGTGGACTGGAGTGGAATGGAGTTAAATGGAATGGAATGGAATGGAGTGGAATGGAATGGAATGGAGTGGAGTGGAATGGAATAGAATGGCATGGAATGGAATAGAATGGGATGGAGTGGAGTGGAGAGGAGTGGAATGGATTGGAGTGAAGTGGAGTGGAATGGAATTGAGTGGAGCGGAGAGGAAAGGAATGGAATGGAGTGGAGTGGAATGGCATGGAATGGAGTGGAATGGAATGGATAGTAGTGGAGTGGAGTGGAGTGGATTGGAGTGTAGTGGAAGGGAATGGAGTGCAGTGTAATGGACTGGAATGGAGCAGAGCAGAATGGAGTGGACGGGACTGGAGTGGAATGGAATGGGATGGCATGGAATGGGAGCTGAGATTTTACCAATGTGCTCTAGGCAGGGTGACTGGGTGTCATACTCTCAAAAGAAAGGAATGGAATGGAACGCAGTGGAATGGAATGGAACAGAGTGGACATTAGTGGAGTGGAATGTGGAGGAATGGAATGAAATGGAACGTAATGGCATGAAATGGAGTGGTGTGGGGTGGAATGGATTATAGTGGAATGGGGTGGAAAGGAATGGGATGGAGTGGAATGAAGTGGAGTGCAGTGGAGTGGAACGGAGTTGAATGGCATAGAATTGAGTGGACAGTAGTGGAATGTTTTGGAATGCAATGGAATCCATTGTAATAGAATGGAATACAACGGAAAGTTGACATGGAGTGTGAGCTGAGATTGTGCCACTGCACTCCAGACTGGGTGACACGTTATATCCTGTGGATAGAAAGGAATGGAATGCAATAGAGTGAAATGGAATGGAGTGGAATGGAATTGAATGGAATGGAGTGGAGTGGAGTGGAGTCGAATGGAGACGAATGGAATGGGACGGAGTGGAATGGAACGGAGTGGAGTGGAGTATCGTGGAGTGAAATAGAATGGAATGCACTGGGTTGGAATGGAATGCAATGGACTGCTGAAAGGAAATGTGAGCTGTTATTGTTCCACTGCACTCCAGCCTTTGTGACGGAATGAAATCCTGTGGAAAAAAAGGAATGGAATGGAATGGAATGGAATGGAATGGAATGGAATGGAATGGAATGGAGTGGAGTGGAGTGGTGTGGAGAGGAGTGTAGTGGAGTGGAGTGAAATGGAGTGGAGTGTCGTGGAGGAGAGTGGAATGGAGTGGAATGGAATGGAGAGGAAAGGAACGGAGTGGAGTGGAATGGAACGGAGTGGAGTGGAATGGAATCCAATGGAATGAAATGGAATTGAATCGAATGGAATGAAGAAATATGTGCAGTGATTTGGCCACTGCGCTGGAGCCTGTGTGAGAGAGGGAGATCCTGTCGATAAAACAGTGTGGAATGGAAGGGATTGGAATGGAATGGAATGGAACGTATTGGAGTGGAGTGGAGTGGAATTGAGTGGAGTGGAGTGCACTGGAATGGAATGGAATGCAATGGAATGTAATGGAATGATGAAATGATATGTGAGCTGAGATTGTGCCACTGCACTCCACGCTGGGTGACAGAGTGAGATACTCTTGAAAGAAAGAAATGGAATGGAAAGAATTTTTAATTGGGTGGATTCGAGTGGACTGAAGTAGAGTGCAGTGGAATAGAGAGGAATGGAATGGAATGGAATCGGATGTAAAGGAATGGAATGATGTGGAGTGGAGTGGTGAGGAGTGTAGTGCTGTGGAATGGAGCAGAAAGTAACGGGATGGTGTGGAGTGGAGTGCAGTGCAGTGGAGTGGAGAGGATTGCAATGGCGTGGAATGGAATCGGATGTAAAGGAACGTACTGGAGTGGAGCGGAGTGGAAAGGAGTGGAATGGAATGGAATTGAATGTAATGGAAAGCAAAGGAATGGAATGGGATGCAATGGAATTTAATGCAATAGAATGCAGTTCAATAGAGAGTTGACATGTAATGTGAGCTGAGATTGTGCCTAAGCTCTCCAGGCTGTTTGACACAGTGATATCGTGTGGAAAGAATGGAATGGAATGCAGTGGTGTGAAATGGAATGGAATGTAGTGGACAGGAGTAGAATGGAGTGGAGTGAAGAGGAACAGAGTGGAATGGAATGGGATGCAGTGGAATGGAATGCAGTGGAGTGGAGTGAAATAGAAAGAAATGGAATGGGATGGAATGGAATGCAATGGAATGGAGAAGAGAAATGTGAGCTGAGATTGTGTGACTACACTCCAGCCTTAGTGACCGAGAGAGATTCTGTGGAAGGAAAGAACTGATTTCAAAGGAGTGGAATGGAAGGGAATGTAGTACAGTGGAGTAGAGTGGAATGGAGTGAAACAGAATAGAATGGAGTGGAAGGCAATGGAATGGAATGGAATGGAGTGGAGTGGAATAGAGAGGAGTGCACTGCAATGGAGTGGAGTGGAGTGGAAGGGAGTGGAATGCAATGGAATGTAGTGGAGTGCAGTGGAGTGGAATGGAATGGAGTGGACAGGAGTGGAAGGAGTAGAGTGGACTGGAATGGAATAGAATGGAACAGAATGCAGTGGAGTGGAGGGGAGTGGAGGTGAGTGGAGTGGCATGGAGTGGAATGGAATGGAATGGAGTGAAATGGAATCCAATGGATTGGAATGGAGTGGAGTGGAGTGGAGTGGAATGGAGAGGAGTGGAATGGAATGGAAGGGAATGCAACGGAACGCAGTGGTGTGGATTGGAATGCAGTGAAATGGAGTACTATGGAATCTAAAGGAGTGGAGTGGAGTCTAGTGGAGTGGAATGGAATGGAACAAAATGGAATGGAATGGCACGGAATGGAGTGGAGTAGAGTGGAGTGGGAAGGAAGGGAGATGAGTGGAATGGAGAGGAATGGAATGCAGTGGAGTGGATTGGATTGGAATGAACTGGAATGGAGAGGAATGGAATGAAGTGGAACGGAATGGACTGCAATGGAATTGAATGGAGTGAAGTGGAAAGTAGTGGAGTGGAGTGGAATGGAGTGGAAATGAATGGAATGGAGTGGAATGGAAGGGAATGGAGACAAGTGGATAGGAATTGACTGAAGCGGATTGGAGTGGAGTGGAGTGGAGTGGCATGGAATGGAATGAAGTGGATGGGAATGCAATGGAGTGGAATGAAATGGAATAAAATGGAATGGAGTGGAATGGAGAGGAATGGAGTGGAGTGGAGTGGAATGGAGGGGAGTAAGAGGAAGAGAATGGAATGGAATCGAAAGGAGGGAAGTGCAATTGTGTGGAGTGGAGTGGAGATGAAAGGAGTGGAGTGATGTGGAGTCGAGAGGAAAGGAATGGAATGGAATGGAATGGAGTTAAGTGGAGTGGAATGGAGTGGAAGGTAATGGAGTGGAATGAAAAGGAGTGGATTGGAATGGAGTGGAAAGGAATGGAGTGGAACGGAGTGGAGTAGAATGGAGTGGGTTGCAGAGGAGTGGAATGGAGTGGAATGGAAGGGAACGGAAAGGAATGTAGTGGAAAGGAATCGAATGGAGTGGATTGAAATTGAATGGAAAGGATTGGAGTGCAGTGGACTGGAGGGGAGTGGAATAAAATGGAGTATAGTGCAGTGGAATGGAGTGGACTGGAGTGGAGATGAGTGGAGTGGACTGGAATGGAATGGAGTGGAGTGGAATGGTGTGGAGTGGGGTGGAAAGGAATGGAACAGAATGGAATGGAGAGGAATGGAGTGGCATGTAGTGGAGTGGAGTGAAGTGGAAAGGAATGGCATGGAATGGAGTAGAGTGGAATGGAGGGGTATGGAATGGAATGGAATGGAATTGAGTGGAATGGAGTGGAATGGAGTGGAGTGGAGAGGAATGGAATGGAGTGGAAAGGTCTGAAAGGAGTGGAATGGAGTGGAGTGGAATGCAATGGAGTAGATTGGAATGAAGTGGAAAGGAATAGAATGGAGAGAAGTAGAGTAGAATGGAGTGGATTGGAATGGAGGGGAGCAGAGTGGAGTTAACAGCGGTGGATTGGAATACAGAGGATGGGGTAGAGTGGAAGGGAGTGGAATTATATGGAATGGAATGGATTGGAGTGGAGTGGAAGGGAGTGGAGTGGAGTTGAAAGTAGAGGAATCGAAAGAAGTGGAAAGGAGTGGAGTAGAGTGGATTAGAGTGGATTGGAATGGAATGGAATGGAGTGGAATGGTGTGGAAACGAATGGAAGGGAGGGGAGTGGAATGGAACGAAATGGAATGGAATGTAGTGGAATGGAGAGGAGTGGAGTGGACTGGAGTGGAATGTAATCGAATGGAGTGTACTGGAGTGGAATGTATTTGAGAGGCGGGTAATGGAGACGAATTGAGTGGAGTGGAGTGGAGTGAAATACATCGGAATGGCACGGAATTGAATGGAATGGAGGGGAGTGGAATGCAGTGGAGTGGAGTCGATTGGAGTGGTGAGGAATAGAACGGAGTGGCATGGAATGGAGCACAGTGGAATGCAATGGAGTGGAGTGGATTGGAAAGGGGTGGAGTGGAGTGACGATGGGTGAAGTGGAATGTAATGGAGTGGAGTGCAGAGGAGTCTCATGGAATGGAATGGAATGGAACGCAATGGAAGCTGAGATTGTACCACTGCGCTCCAGGATGGGTGACACAGTGTGATACTCTCAAAAGAAAGGAATGGAATGGAATGCAGTGGAATGGAATGGAATGCAATGGGGTGCATTGGAGTGGAGTGGAGTGAAGTGAAGTGGATTGGAGTGGAATGGAGAGGAATGGAACGGAATGGAATGGAATGAAGTAGACTGGAGTAGGGTGGAGTTGAGTGCAATGGAATGGAGCGAAATGGAATCAGATGCAGAGAAATGGAGTAGAGAGGAGTGCAGTAGAGTGGAAAGGAGTGCAATGGAGTGGAATGGAATCGGAAGTAACGGAAAGTAGTGGAGTGGATGGAACGGAAAGGAAAGGAGTGGAGCGGAGTGGAATGGAACGGAGCGGGAGGTGGGTTGGGGCCACTGCACTCCAGGCTGGCTGGCTGACTGAGGTATTCTCGCAATAAAGGAATGGAATGGAATGCCGTAGAGTGGAATGGAACGGAGTGGAGTGGAGTGGAATGGAGTGAGTTGGAGCAGAGTGGAATGAAGAATGCAATGGGATGGAAGGGAATTGAATGAAATGCAGTGGAGTGCAGTGGAGTGCATTGCAGTGGAATGGAGCAGAATGGAATGGAAAGGAGTGGAATGGACAGAAGTGGAGTGCACTGGAGAGGAGAGGATAGGAATGCAGTGGAATGGAATTGGATGTAATGGAACGTAGAGGAGTGGAGTGGAATGGAGTGGGCCAGAGTGGAATGGAATGGAATGCAATGGAAAGGAATGGAGTGGAATAGAATGGAATGGAATGGAATGGAATGGAATGGAGTGGGATGACTTGTAGTGGGGTGGAGTGAAATGGAGTATAATGGAATGGAGTGGAGTGGAGTGGAATGTGATAGAATGGAGAGGAGGGGAATGGAGCAGAATGGAATGGAGTGCAGCGGAATGGAGTGGAGTGGAATGGAATCAAATGGAGTGGAATGGAACAGAGTGGAATGGAATGGAGTGCAATAGACTAGAATTGAGTGTAGTGTAGTGGAATTTAGTGGAATGGACTGGAATGGAGTGGAATGGAATGGAATTGAGGGGAATGGAATGGAATGGAAAGGAATGGAAAGCAATGGAAAGGAATAGAATTGAATGCAACGGACTTAAAAGAATGCAATGGAATGCAATGGAATAGAATGCAATGGAATGTATAGTTGACATGTAATATGAGCTGAGATTGTGACACTGCACTCCAGCCAGGGTGACATGGTGATATCCTATCGTAAGAAGTGAATGGAATGCAATGGAGTGAAATGGAATGGAATGAAATGGAATGGAGCGGAGTGGAAGGGAATGGAGTGGAATGAAATAGAATGCAGTGGACTGTAATGGCATGGAGTGGAAAGAAGTAGAGTGGAATGGAGTGGAATGGAATGGACTGGCATAGAATGGAGTGGAATTGAATGCAATGGAGTGGATTGGAAAGGAATGCAAAGGAGTAGAGTGGAGTAGAGTGGTGTGGAGTGGAGTGGAATGGAGCTGAATGTACTTCAATGGAGTACAATGGAATGGAACGGAGTGGAATGGAATGGAATGATATGAGGTGGATTGGAGTGGAATGTAGTGGAGTGGAATGGAATGGAATAGAATGGAATGGAGTAGAGTGTAATGGAATGCAGTGGCGATAAGTGGAGTGGAATGGAATGCATTGGAGTAGAGTGGAGTGGAATGGAATGAAATGGAGTGGAGTGGAGGGGAGTGGGGTGGAATGGAATTGAGTGAAGTGGAGTGCAGTTGAATGGAATATCGTGGTGTGGAGTGGAGTGGAAGTGAATGGAGTGAATAGGAGTGGAATGGAATGGATAGTAGTGGAGTGGAGTGGAGTGGATTGGAGTGTAGTGGAAGGGAATGGAGTGCAGTGTAATGGACTGGAATGGAGCAGAGCAGAATGGAGTGGACGGGACTGGAGTGGAATGGAATGGGATGGCATGGAATGGGAGCTGAGATTTTACCAATGTGCTCTAGGCAGGGTGACTGGGTGTCATACTCTCAAAAGAAAGGAATGGAATGGAACGCAGTGGAATGGAATGGAACAGAGTGGACATTAGTGGAGTGGAATGTGGAGGAATGGAATGAAATGGAACGTAATGGCATGAAATGGAGTGGTGTGGGGTGGAATGGATTATAGTGGAATGGGGTGGAAAGGAATGGGATGGAGTGGAATGAAGTGGAGTGCAGTGGAGTGGAACGGAGTTGAATGGCATAGAATTGAGTGGACAGTAGTGGAATGTTTTGGAATGCAATGGAATCCATTGTAATAGAATGGAATACAACGGAAAGTTGACATGGAGTGTGAGCTGAGATTGTGCCACTGCACTCCAGACTGGGTGACACGTTATATCCTGTGGATAGAAAGGAATGGAATGCAATAGAGTGAAATGGAATGGAGTGGAATGGAATTGAATGGAATGGAGTGGAGTGGAGTGGAGTCGAATGGAGACGAATGGAATGGGACGGAGTGGAATGGAACGGAGTGGAGTGGAGTATCGTGGAGTGAAATAGAATGGAATGCACTGGGTTGGAATGGAATGCAATGGACTGCTGAAAGGAAATGTGAGCTGTTATTGTTCCACTGCACTCCAGCCTTTGTGACGGAATGAAATCCTGTGGAAAAAAAGGAATGGAATGGAATGGAATGGAATGGAATGGAATGGAATGGAATGGAATGGAGTGGAGTGGAGTGGTGTGGAGAGGAGTGTAGTGGAGTGGAGTGAAATGGAGTGGAGTGTCGTGGAGGAGAGTGGAATGGAGTGGAATGGAATGGAGAGGAAAGGAACGGAGTGGAGTGGAATGGAACGGAGTGGAGTGGAATGGAATCCAATGGAATGAAATGGAATTGAATCGAATGGAATGAAGAAATATGTGCAGTGATTTGGCCACTGCGCTGGAGCCTGTGTGAGAGAGGGAGATCCTGTCGATAAAACAGTGTGGAATGGAAGGGATTGGAATGGAATGGAATGGAACGTATTGGAGTGGAGTGGAGTGGAATTGAGTGGAGTGGAGTGCACTGGAATGGAATGGAATGCAATGGAATGTAATGGAATGATGAAATGATATGTGAGCTGAGATTGTGCCACTGCACTCCACGCTGGGTGACAGAGTGAGATACTCTTGAAAGAAAGAAATGGAATGGAAAGAATTTTTAATTGGGTGGATTCGAGTGGACTGAAGTAGAGTGCAGTGGAATAGAGAGGAATGGAATGGAATGGAATCGGATGTAAAGGAATGGAATGATGTGGAGTGGAGTGGTGAGGAGTGTAGTGCTGTGGAATGGAGCAGAAAGTAACGGGATGGTGTGGAGTGGAGTGCAGTGCAGTGGAGTGGAGAGGATTGCAATGGCGTGGAATGGAATCGGATGTAAAGGAACGTACTGGAGTGGAGCGGAGTGGAAAGGAGTGGAATGGAATGGAATTGAATGTAATGGAAAGCAAAGGAATGGAATGGGATGCAATGGAATTTAATGCAATAGAATGCAGTTCAATAGAGAGTTGACATGTAATGTGAGCTGAGATTGTGCCTAAGCTCTCCAGGCTGTTTGACACAGTGATATCGTGTGGAAAGAATGGAATGGAATGCAGTGGTGTGAAATGGAATGGAATGTAGTGGACAGGAGTAGAATGGAGTGGAGTGAAGAGGAACAGAGTGGAATGGAATGGGATGCAGTGGAATGGAATGCAGTGGAGTGGAGTGAAATAGAAAGAAATGGAATGGGATGGAATGGAATGCAATGGAATGGAGAAGAGAAATGTGAGCTGAGATTGTGTGACTACACTCCAGCCTTAGTGACCGAGAGAGATTCTGTGGAAGGAAAGAACTGATTTCAAAGGAGTGGAATGGAAGGGAATGTAGTACAGTGGAGTAGAGTGGAATGGAGTGAAACAGAATAGAATGGAGTGGAAGGCAATGGAATGGAATGGAATGGAGTGGAGTGGAATAGAGAGGAGTGCACTGCAATGGAGTGGAGTGGAGTGGAAGGGAGTGGAATGCAATGGAATGTAGTGGAGTGCAGTGGAGTGGAATGGAATGGAGTGGACAGGAGTGGAAGGAGTAGAGTGGACTGGAATGGAATAGAATGGAACAGAATGCAGTGGAGTGGAGGGGAGTGGAGGTGAGTGGAGTGGCATGGAGTGGAATGGAATGGAATGGAGTGAAATGGAATCCAATGGATTGGAATGGAGTGGAGTGGAGTGGAGTGGAATGGAGAGGAGTGGAATGGAATGGAAGGGAATGCAACGGAACGCAGTGGTGTGGATTGGAATGCAGTGAAATGGAGTACTATGGAATCTAAAGGAGTGGAGTGGAGTCTAGTGGAGTGGAATGGAATGGAACAAAATGGAATGGAATGGCACGGAATGGAGTGGAGTAGAGTGGAGTGGGAAGGAAGGGAGATGAGTGGAATGGAGAGGAATGGAATGCAGTGGAGTGGATTGGATTGGAATGAACTGGAATGGAGAGGAATGGAATGAAGTGGAACGGAATGGACTGCAATGGAATTGAATGGAGTGAAGTGGAAAGTAGTGGAGTGGAGTGGAATGGAGTGGAAATGAATGGAATGGAGTGGAATGGAAGGGAATGGAGACAAGTGGATAGGAATTGACTGAAGCAGATTGGAGTGGAGTGGAGTGGAGTGGCATGGAATGGAATGAAGTGGATGGGAATGCAATGGAGTGGAATGAAATGGAATAAAATGGAATGGAGTGGAATGGAGAGGAATGGAGTGGAGTGGAGTGGAATGGAGGGGAGTAAGAGGAAGAGAATGGAATGGAATCGAAAGGAGGGAAGTGCAATTGTGTGGAGTGGAGTGGAGATGAAAGGAGTGGAGTGATGTGGAGTCGAGAGGAAAGGAATGGAATGGAATGGAATGGAGTTAAGTGGAGTGGAATGGAGTGGAAGGTAATGGAGTGGAATGAAAAGGAGTGGATTGGAATGGAGTGGAAAGGAATGGAGTGGAACGGAGTGGAGTAGAATGGAGTGGGTTGCAGAGGAGTGGAATGGAGTGGAATGGAAGGGAACGGAAAGGAATGTAGTGGAAAGGAATCGAATGGAGTGGATTGAAATTGAATGGAAAGGATTGGAGTGCAGTGGACTGGAGGGGAGTGGAATAAAATGGAGTATAGTGCAGTGGAATGGAGTGGACTGGAGTGGAGATGAGTGGAGTGGACTGGAATGGAATGGAGTGGAGTGGAATGGTGTGGAGTGGGGTGGAAAGGAATGGAACAGAATGGAATGGAGAGGAATGGAGTGGCATGTAGTGGAGTGGAGTGAAGTGGAAAGGAATGGCATGGAATGGAGTAGAGTGGAATGGAGGGGTATGGAATGGAATGGAATGGAATTGAGTGGAATGGAGTGGAATGGAGTGGAGTGGAGAGGAATGGAATGGAGTGGAAAGGTCTGAAAGGAGTGGAATGGAGTGGAGTGGAATGCAATGGAGTAGATTGGAATGAAGTGGAAAGGAATAGAATGGAGAGAAGTAGAGTAGAATGGAGTGGATTGGAATGGAGGGGAGCAGAGTGGAGTTAACAGCGGTGGATTGGAATACAGTGGATGGGGTAGAGTGGAAGGGAGTGGAATTATATGGAATGGAATGGATTGGAGTGGAGTGGAAGGGAGTGGAGTGGAGTTGAAAGTAGAGGAATCGAAAGAAGTGGAAAGGAGTGGAGTAGAGTGGATTAGAGTGGATTGGAATGGAATGGAATGGAGTGGAATGGTGTGGAAACGAATGGAAGGGAGGGGAGTGGAATGGAACGAAATGGAATGGAATGTAGTGGAATGGAGAGGAGTGGAGTGGACTGGAGTGGAATGTAATCGAATGGAGTGTACTGGAGTGGAATGTATTTGAGAGGCGGGTAATGGAGACGAATTGAGTGGAGTGGAGTGGAGTGAAATACATCGGAATGGCACGGAATTGAATGGAATGGAGGGGAGTGGAATGCAGTGGAGTGGAGTCGATTGGAGTGGTGAGGAATAGAACGGAGTGGCATGGAATGGAGCACAGTGGAATGCAATGGAGTGGAGTGGATTGGAAAGGGGTGGAGTGGAGTGACGATGGGTGAAGTGGAATGTAATGGAGTGGAGTGCAGAGGAGTCTCATGGAATGGAATGGAATGGAACGCAATGGAAGCTGAGATTGTACCACTGCGCTCCAGGATGGGTGACACAGTGTGATACTCTCAAAAGAAAGGAATGGAATGGAATGCAGTGGAATGGAATGGAATGCAATGGGGTGCATTGGAGTGGAGTGGAGTGAAGTGAAGTGGATTGGAGTGGAATGGAGAGGAATGGAACGGAATGGAATGGAATGAAGTAGACTGGAGTGGGGTGGAGTTGACTGCAATGGAATGGAGCGAAATGGAATCAGATGCAGAGAAATGGAGTAGAGAGGAGTGCAGTAGAGTGGAAAGGAGTGCAATGGAGTGGAATGGAATCGGAAGTAACGGAAAGTAGTGGAGTGGATGGAACGGAAAGGAAAGGAGTGGAGCGGAGTGGAATGGAACGGAGCGGGAGGTGGGTTGGGGCCACTGCACTCCAGGCTGGCTGGCTGACTGAGGTATTCTCGCAATAAAGGAATGGAATGGAATGCCGTAGAGTGGAATGGAACGGAGTGGAGTGGAGTGGAATGGAGTGAGTTGGAGCAGAGTGGAATGAAGAATGCAATGGGATGGAAGGGAATTGAATGAAATGCAGTGGAGTGCAGTGGAGTGCATTGCAGTGGAATGGAGCAGAATGGAATGGAAAGGAGTGGAATGGACAGAAGTGGAGTGCACTGGAGAGGAGAGGATAGGAATGCAGTGGAATGGAATTGGATGTAATGGAACGTAGAGGAGTGGAGTGGAATGGAGTGGGCCAGAGTGGAATGGAATGGAATGCAATGGAAAGGAATGGAGTGGAATAGAATGGAATGGAATGGAATGGAATGGAATGGAGTGGGATGACTTGTAGTGGGGTGGAGTGAAATGGAGTATAATGGAATGGAGTGGAGTGGAGTGGAATGTGATAGAATGGAGAGGAGGGGAATGGAGCAGAATGGAATGGAGTGCAGCGGAATGGAGTGGAGTGGAATGGAATCAAATGGAGTGGAATGGAACAGAGTGGAATGGAATGGAGTGCAATAGACTAGAATTGAGTGTAGTGTAGTGGAATTTAGTGGAATGGACTGGAATGGAGTGGAATGGAATGGAATTGAGGGGAATGGAATGGAATGGAAAGGAATGGAAAGCAATGGAAAGGAATAGAATTGAATGCAACGGAATTAAAAGAATGCAATGGAATGCAATGGAATAGAATGCAATGGAATGTATAGTTGACATGTAATATGAGCTGAGATTGTGACACTGCACTCCAGCCAGGGTGACATGGTGATATCCTGTCGTAAGAAGTGAATGGAATGCAATGGAGTGAAATGGAATGGAATGAAATGGAATGGAGCGGAGTGGAAGGGAATGGAGTGGAATGAAATAGAATGCAGTGGACTGTAATGGCATGGAGTGGAAAGAAGTAGAGTGGAATGGAGTGGAATGGAATGGACTGGCATAGAATGGAGTGGAATTGAATGCAATGGAGTGGATTGGAAAGGAATGCAAAGGAGTACAGTGGAGTAGAGTGGTGTGGAGTGGAGTGGAATGGAGCTGAATGTACTTCAATGGAGTACAATGGAATGGAACGGAGTGGAATGGAATGGAATGATATGAGGTGGATTGGAGTGGAATGTAGTGGAGTGGAATGGAATGGAATAGAATGGAATGGAGTAGAGTGTAATGGAATGCAGTGGCGATAAGTGGAGTGGAATGGAATGCACTGGAGTAGAGTGGAGTGGAATGGAATGGAATGGAGTGGAGTGGAGGGGAGTGGAGTGGAATGGAATTGAGTGAAGTGGAGTGCAGTTGAATGGAATATCGTGGTGTGGAGTGGAGTGGAAGTGAATGGAGTGAATAGGAGTGGAATGGAGTGGAAGGTAACGGAGTGGAATGGAGTCGAATGGAGTGGAATGGAGTAGAGTGGATTAGAGTGGAATGGTGTCGAACGGACTGGAATGGAATGGAATGGAGTGGAATGGAATTGAATCAAATGGAATGGAGTGGAATGGAATGGAGTGGAGTGGAGTGGAGTGGAATGAAATGAAATGGAATGGAGTGGAGAGAAACGCAGTTGATTGGAGTGGAGTGGAGTGGAAAGGAATGGAAAGGAGTGGGATGGAGACGTATGGATTGGAGTGGAATGGAGTGGAATGGAATGAAGTGGAAAGGAGTGGAACGGAGTGAAATTGAATTTAGTGGACTGGAGTGGAATGGAGTTAAATGGAATGGAATGGAATGGAGTGGAATGGAATGGAATGGAGTGGAGTGGAATGGAATAGAATGGCATGGAATGGAATAGAATGGGATGGAGTGGAGTGGAGAGGAGTGGAATGGATTGGAGTGAAGTGGAGTGGAATGGAATTGAGTGGAGCGGAGAGGAAAGGAATGGAATGGAGTGGAGTGGAATGGCATGGAATGGAGTGAAATGGAATGGATAGTAGTGGAGTGGAGTGGAGTGGATTGGAGTGTAGTGGAAGGGAATGGAGTGCAGTGTAATGGACTGGAATGGAGCAGAGCAGAATGGAGTGGACTGGACTGGAGTGGAATGGAATGGGATGGCATGGAATGGGAGCTGAGATTTTACCAATGTGCTCTAGGCAGGGTGACTGGGTGTCATACTCTCAAAAGAAAGGAATGGAATGGAACGCAGTGGAATGGAATGGAACAGAGTGGACATTAGTGGAGTGGAATGTGGAGGAATGGAATGAAATGGAACGTAATGGCATGAAATGGAGTGGTGTGGGGTGGAATGGATTATAGTGGAATGGGGTGGAAAGGAATGGGATGGAGTGGAATGAAGTGGAGTGCAGTGGAGTGGAACGGAGTTGAATGGGATAGAATTGAGTGGACAGTAGTGGAATGTTTTGGAATGCAATGGAATCCATTGTAATAGAATGGAATACAACGGAAAGTTGACATGGAGTGTGAGCTGAGATTGTGCCACTGCACTCCAGACTTGGTGACACGTTATATCCTGTGGATAGAAAGGAATGGAATGCAATAGAGTGAAATGGAATGGAGTGGAAAGGAATTGAATGGAATGGAGTGGAGTGGAGTGGAGTCGAATGGAGACGAATGGAATGGGACGGAGTGGAATGGAACGGAGTGGAGTGGAGTATCGTGGAGTGAAATAGAATGGAATGCACTGGGTTGGAATGGAATGCAATGGACTGCTGAAAGGAAATGTGAGCTGTTATTGTTCCACTGCACTCCAGCCTTTGTGACGGAATGAAATCCTGTGGAAAAAAAGGAATGGAATGGAATGGAATGGAATGGAATGGAATGGAATGGAATGGAATGGAGTGGAGTGGAGTGGTGTGGAGAGGAGTGTAGTGGAGTGGAGTGAAATGGAGTGGAGTGTCGTGGAGGAGAGTGGAATGGAGTGGAATGGAATGGAGAGGAAAGGAACGGAGTGGAGTGGAATGGAACGGAGTGGAGTGGAATGGAATCCAATGGAATGAAATGGAATTGAATCGAATGGAATGAAGAAATATGTGCAGTGATTTGGCCACTGCGCTGGAGCCTGTGTGAGAGAGGGAGATCCTGTCGATAAAACAGTGTGGAATGGAAGGGATTGGAATGGAATGGAATGGAACGTATTGGAGTGGAGTGGAGTGGAATTGAGTGGAGTGGAGTGCACTGGAATGGAATGGAATGCAATGGAATGTAATGGAATGATGAAATGATATGTGAGCTGAGATTGTGCCACTGCACTCCACGCTGGGTGACAGAGTGAGATACTCTTGAAAGAAAGAAATGGAATGGAAAGAATTTTTAATTGGGTGGATTCGAGTGGACTGAAGTAGAGTGCAGTGGAATAGAGAGGAATGGAATGGAATCGGATGTAAAGGAATGGAATGATGTGGAGTGGAGTGGTGAGGAGTGTAGTGCTGTGGAATGGAGCAGAAAGTAACGGGATGGTGTGGAGTGGAGTGCAGTGCAGTGGAGTGGAGAGGAGTGCAATGGCGTGGAATGGAATCGGATGTAAAGGAACGTACTGGAGTGGAGCGGAGTGGAAAGGAGTGGAATGGAATGGAATTGAATGTAATGGAAAGCAAAGGAATGGAATGGGATGCAATGGAATTTAATGCAATAGAATGCAGTTCAATTGAGAGTTAACATGTAATGTGAGCTGAGATTGTGCCTAAGCTCTCCAGGCTGTTTGACACAGTGATATCGTGTCGAAAAATGGAATGGAATGCAGTGGTGTGAAATGGAATGGAATGTAGTGGACAGGAGTAGAATGAAGTGGAGTGAAGAGGAACAGAGTGGAATGGAATGGGATGCAGTGGAATGGAATGCAGTGGAGTGGAGTGAAATAGAAAGAAATGGAATGGGATGGAATGGAATGCAATGGAATGGAGAAGAGAAATGTGAGCTGAGATTGTGTGACTACACTCCAGCCTTAGTGACCGAGAGAGATTCTGTGGAAGGAAAGAACTGATTTCAAAGGAGTGGAATGGAAGGGAATGTAGTACCGTGGAGTAGAGTGGAATGGAGTGAAACAGAATAGAATGGAGTGGAAGGCAATGGAATGGAATGGAATGGAATGGAGTGGAGTGGAATAGAGAGGAGTGCACTGCAATGGAGTGGAGTGGAGTGGAAGGGAGTGGAATGCAATGGAATGTAGTGGAGTGCAGTGGAGTGGAATGGAATGGAGTGGACAGGAGTGGAAGGAGTAGAGTGGACTGGAATGGAATAGAATGGAACAGAATGCAGTGGAGTGGAGGGGAGTGGAGGTGAGTGGAGTGGCATGGAGTGGAATGGAATGGAATGGAGTGAAATGGAATCCAATGGATTGGAATGGAGTGGAGTGGAGTGGAGTGGAATGGAGAGGAGTCGAATGGAATGGAAGGGAATGCAACGGAACGCAGTGGTGTGGATTGGAATGCAGTGAAATGGAGTACTATGGAATCTAAAGGAGTGGAGTGGAGTCTAGAGGAGTGGAATGGAATGGAACAAAATGGAATGGAATGGCACGGAATGGAGTGGAGTAGAGTGGAGTGGGAAGGAAGGGAGATGAGTGGAATGGAGAGGAATGGAATGCAGTGGAGTGGATTGGATTGGAATGAACTGGAATGGAGAGGAATGGAATGAAGTGGAACGGAATGGACTGCAATGGAATTGAATGGAGTGAAGTGGAAAGTAGTGGAGTGGAGTGGAATGGAGTGGAAATGAATGGAATGGAGTGGAATGGAAGGGAATGGAGACAAGTGGATAGGAATTGACTGAAGCAGATTGGAGTGGAGTGGAGTGGAGTGGCATGGAATGGAATGAAGTGGATGGGAATGCAATGGAGTGGAATGAAATGGAATAAAATGGAATGGAGTGGAATGGAGAGGAATGGAGTGGAGTGGAGTGGAATGGAGGGGAGTAAGAGGAAGAGAATGGAATGGAATCGAAAGGAGGGAAGTGCAATTGTGTGGAGTGGAGTGGAGATGAAAGAAGTGGAGTGATGTGGAGTCGAGAGGAAATTAATGGAATGGAATGGAATGGAGTTAAGTGGAGTGGAATGGAGTGGAAGGTAATGGAGTGGAATGAAAAGGAGTGGATTGGAATGGAGTGGAATGGAATGGAGTGGAACGGAGTGGAGTAGAATGGAGTGGGTTGCAGAGGAGTGGAATGGAGTGGAATGGAAGGGAACGGAAAGGAATGTAGTGGAAAGGAATGGAATGGAGTGGATTGAAATTGAATGGAAAGGATTGGAGTGCAGTGGACTGGAGGGGAGTGGAATAAAATGGAGTATAGTGCAGTGGAATGGAGTGGACTGGAGTGGAGATGAGTGGAGTGGACTGGAATGGAATGGAGTGGAGTGGAATGGTGTGGAGTGGGGTGGAAAGGAATGGAACAGAATGGAATGGAGAGGAATGGAGTGGCATGTAGTGGAGTGGAGTGAAGTGGAAAGGAATGGCATGGAATGGAGTAGAGTGGAATGGAGGGGTATGGAATGGAATGGAATGGAATTGAGTGGAATGGAGTGGAGTGGAGAGGAATGGAATGGAGTGGAAAGGTCTGAAAGGAGTGGAATGGAGTGGAGTGGAATGCAATGGAGTAGATTGGAATGAAGTGGAAAGGAATAGAATGGAGAGAAGTAGAGTAGAATGGAGTGGATTGGAATGGAGGGGAGCAGAGTGGAGTTAACAGCGGTGGATTGGAATACAGTGGATGGGGTAGAGTGGAAGGGAGTGGAATTATATGGAATGGAATGGATTGGAGTGGAGTGGAAGGGAGTGGAGTGGAGTTGAAAGTAGAGGAATCGAAAGAAGTGGAAAGGAGTGGAGTAGAGTGGATTAGAGTGGATTGGAATGGAATGGAGTGGAGTGGAATGGTGTGGAAACGAATGGAAGGGAGGGGAGTGGAATGGAACGAAATGGAATGGAATGTAGTGGAATGGAGAGGAGTGGAGTGGACTGGAGTGGAATGT
This sequence comes from Pongo abelii, assembly GCF_028885655.2. Lineage (NCBI taxonomy): Eukaryota > Metazoa > Chordata > Mammalia > Primates > Hominidae > Pongo > Pongo abelii. The sequence continues at coordinate 25,081,657 of NC_072009.2, read as the reverse complement.
AATCGAATGGAGTGTACTGGAGTGGAATGTATTTGAGAGGCGGGTAATGGAGAGGAATTGAGTGGAGTGGAGTGGAGTGAAATACATCGGAATGGCACGGAATTGAATGGAATGGAGGGGAGTGGAATGCAGTGGAGTGGAGTCGATTGGAGTGGTGAGGAATAGAACGGAGTGGCATGGAATGGAGCACAGTGGAATGCAATGGAGTGGAGTGGATTGGAAAGGGGTGGAGTGGATTGACGATGGGTGAAGTGGAATGTAATGGAGTGGAGTGCAGAGGAGTCTCATGGAATGGAATGGAATGGAACGCAATGGAAGCTGAGATTGTACCACTGCGCTCCAGGATGGGTGACACAGTGTGATACTCTCAAAAGAAAGGAATGGAATGGAATGCAGTGGAATGAAATGGAATACAATGGGGTGCATTGGAGTGGAGTGGAGTGAAGTGAAGTGGATTGGAGTGGAATGGAGAGGAATGGAACGGAATGGAATGGAATGAAGTAGACTGGAGTGGGGTGGAGTTGAGTGCAATGGAATGGAGCGAAATGGAATCAGATGCAGAGAAATGGAGTAGAGAGGAGTGCAGTAGAGTGGAAAGGAGTGCAATGGAGTGGAATGGAATCGGAAGTAACGGAAAGTAGTGGAGTGGATGGAACGGAAAGGAAAGGAGTGGAGCGGAGTGGAATGGAACGGAGCGGGAGGTGGGTTGGGGCCACTGCACTCCAGGCTGGCTGGCTGACTGAGGTATTCTCGCAATAAAGGAATGGAATGGAATGCCGTAGAGTGGAATGGAACGGAGTGGAGTGGAGTGGAATGGAGTGAGTTGGAGCAGAGTGGAATGAAGGATGCAATGGGATGGAAGGGAATTGAATGAAATGCAGTGGAGTGCAGTGGAGTGCATTGCAGTGGAATGGAGCAGAATGGAATGGAAAGGAGTGGAATGGACAGGAGTGGAGTGCACTGGAGAGGAGAGGATAGGAATGCAGTGGAATGGAATTGGATGTAATGGAACGTAGAGGAGTGGAGTGGAATGGAGTTGGCCAGAGTGGAATGGAATGGAATGCAATGGAAAGGAATGGAGTGGAATAGAATGGAATGGAATGGAATGGAATGGAGTGGGATGACTTGTAGTGGGGTGGAGTGAAATGGAGTATAATGGAATGGAGTGGAGTGGAGTGGAATGTGATAGAATGGAGAGGAGGGGAATGGAGCAGAATGGAATGGAGTGCAGCGGAATGGAGTGGAGTGGAATGGAATCAAATGGAGTGGAATGGAACAGAGTGGAATGGAATGGAGTGCAATAGACTAGAATTGAGTGTAGTGTAGTGGAATTTAGTGGAATGGACTGGAATGGAGTGGAATGGAATGGAATTGAGGGGAATGGAATGGAATGGAAAGGAATGGAAAGCAATGGAAAGGAATAGAATTGAATGCAACGGAATTAAAAGAATGCAATGGAATGCAATGGAATAGAATGCAATGGAATGTATAGTTGACATGTAATATGAGCTGAGATTGTGACACTGCACTCCAGCCAGGGTGACATGGTGATATCCTGTCGTAAGAAGTGAATGGAATGCAATGGAGTGAAATGGAATGGAATGAAATGGAATGGAGCGGAGTGGAAGGGAATGGAGTGGAATGAAATAGAATGCAGTGGACTGTAATGGCATGGAGTGGAAAGAAGTAGAGTGGAATGGAGTGGAATGGAATGGACTGGCATAGAATGGAGTGGAATTGAATGCAATGGAGTGGATTGGAAAGGAATGCAAAGGAGTAGAGTGGAGTAGAGTAGTGTGGAGTGGAGTGGAATGGAGCTGAATGTACTTCAATGGAGTACAATGGAATGGAACGGAGTGGAATGGAATGGAATGATATGAGGTGGATTGGAGTGGAATGTAGTGGAGTGGAATGGAATGGAATAGAATGGAATGGAGTAGAGTGTAATGGAATGCAGTGGCGATAAGTGGAGTGGAATGGAATGCATTGGAGTAGAGTGGAGTGGAATGGAATGGAATGGAGTGGAGTGGAGGGGAGTGGAGTGGAATGGAATTGAGTGAAGTGGAGTGCAGTTGAATGGAATATCGTGGTGTGGAGTGGAGTGGAAGTGAATGGAGTGAATAGGAGTGGAATGGAGTGGAAGGTAACGGAGTGGAATGGAGTCGAATGGAGTGGAATGGAGTAGAGTGGATTAGAGTGGAATGGTGTCGAACGGACTGGAATGGAATGGAATGGAGTGGAATGGAATTGAATCAAATGGAATGGAGTGGAGTGGAGTGGAGTGGAATGAAATGAAATGGAAGGGAGTGGAGAGAAACGCAGTTGATTGGAGTGGAGTGGAGTGGAAAGGAATGGAAAGGAGTGGGATGGAGACGTATGGATTGGAGTGGAATGGAGTGGAATGGAATGAAGTGGAAAGGAGTGGAACGGAGTGAAATTGAATTTAGTGGACTGGAGTGGAATGGAGTTAAATGGAATGGAATGGAATGGAGTGGAATGGAATGGAATGGAGTGGAGTGGAATGGAATAGAATGGCATGGAATGGAATAGAATGGGATGGAGTGGAGTGGAGAGGAGTGGAATGGATTGGAGTGAAGTGGAGTGGAATGGAATTGAGTGGAGCGGAGAGGAAAGGAATGGAATGGAGTGGAGTGGAATGGCATGGAATGGAGTGGAATGGAATGGATAGTAGTGGAGTGGAGTGGAGTGGATTGGAGTGTAGTGGAAGGGAATGGAGTGCAGTGTAATGGACTGGAATGGAGCAGAGCAGAATGGAGTGGACGGGACTGGAGTGGAATGGAATGGGATGGCATGGAATGGGAGCTGAGATTTTACCAATGTGCTCTAGGCAGGGTGACTGGGTGTCATACTCTCAAAAGAAAGGAATGGAATGGAACGCAGTGGAATGGAATGGAACAGAGTGGACATTAGTGGAGTGGAATGTGGAGGAATGGAATGAAATGGAACGTAATGGCATGAAATGGAGTGGTGTGGGGTGGAATGGATTATAGTGGAATGGGGTGGAAAGGAATGGGATGGAGTGGAATGAAGTGGAGTGCAGTGGAGTGGAACGGAGTTGAATGGCATAGAATTGAGTGGACAGTAGTGGAATGTTTTGGAATGCAATGGAATCCATTGTAATAGAATGGAATACAACGGAAAGTTGACATGGAGTGTGAGCTGAGATTGTGCCACTGCACTCCAGACTGGGTGACACGTTATATCCTGTGGATAGAAAGGAATGGAATGCAATAGAGTGAAATGGAATGGAGTGGAATGGAATTGAATGGAATGGAGTGGAGTGGAGTGGAGTCGAATGGAGACGAATGGAATGGGACGGAGTGGAATGGAACGGAGTGGAGTGGAGTATCGTGGAGTGAAATAGAATGGAATGCACTGGGTTGGAATGGAATGCAATGGACTGCTGAAAGGAAATGTGAGCTGTTATTGTTCCACTGCACTCCAGCCTTTGTGACGGAATGAAATCCTGTGGAAAAAAAGGAATGGAATGGAATGGAATGGAATGGAATGGAATGGAATGGAATGGAATGGAGTGGAGTGGAGTGGTGTGGAGAGGAGTGTAGTGGAGTGGAGTGAAATGGAGTGGAGTGTCGTGGAGGAGAGTGGAATGGAGTGGAATGGAATGGAGAGGAAAGGAACGGAGTGGAGTGGAATGGAACGGAGTGGAGTGGAATGGAATCCAATGGAATGAAATGGAATTGAATCGAATGGAATGAAGAAATATGTGCAGTGATTTGGCCACTGCGCTGGAGCCTGTGTGAGAGAGGGAGATCCTGTCGATAAAACAGTGTGGAATGGAAGGGATTGGAATGGAATGGAATGGAACGTATTGGAGTGGAGTGGAGTGGAATTGAGTGGAGTGGAGTGCACTGGAATGGAATGGAATGCAATGGAATGTAATGGAATGATGAAATGATATGTGAGCTGAGATTGTGCCACTGCACTCCACGCTGGGTGACAGAGTGAGATACTCTTGAAAGAAAGAAATGGAATGGAAAGAATTTTTAATTGGGTGGATTCGAGTGGACTGAAGTAGAGTGCAGTGGAATAGAGAGGAATGGAATGGAATGGAATCGGATGTAAAGGAATGGAATGATGTGGAGTGGAGTGGTGAGGAGTGTAGTGCTGTGGAATGGAGCAGAAAGTAACGGGATGGTGTGGAGTGGAGTGCAGTGCAGTGGAGTGGAGAGGATTGCAATGGCGTGGAATGGAATCGGATGTAAAGGAACGTACTGGAGTGGAGCGGAGTGGAAAGGAGTGGAATGGAATGGAATTGAATGTAATGGAAAGCAAAGGAATGGAATGGGATGCAATGGAATTTAATGCAATAGAATGCAGTTCAATTGAGAGTTAACATGTAATGTGAGCTGAGATTGTGCCTAAGCTCTCCAGGCTGTTTGACACAGTGATATCGTGTCGAAAAATGGAATGGAATGCAGTGGTGTGAAATGGAATGGAATGTAGTGGACAGGAGTAGAATGAAGTGGAGTGAAGAGGAACAGAGTGGAATGGAATGGGATGCAGTGGAATGGAATGCAGTGGAGTGGAGTGAAATAGAAAGAAATGGAATGGGATGGAATGGAATGCAATGGAATGGAGAAGAGAAATGTGAGCTGAGATTGTGTGACTACACTCCAGCCTTAGTGACCGAGAGAGATTCTGTGGAAGGAAAGAACTGATTTCAAAGGAGTGGAATGGAAGGGAATGTAGTACCGTGGAGTAGAGTGGAATGGAGTGAAACAGAATAGAATGGAGTGGAAGGCAATGGAATGGAATGGAATGGAATGGAGTGGAGTGGAATAGAGAGGAGTGCACTGCAATGGAGTGGAGTGGAGTGGAAGGGAGTGGAATGCAATGGAATGTAGTGGAGTGCAGTGGAGTGGAATGGAATGGAGTGGACAGGAGTGGAAGGAGTAGAGTGGACTGGAATGGAATAGAATGGAACAGAATGCAGTGGAGTGGAGGGGAGTGGAGGTGAGTGGAGTGGCATGGAGTGGAATGGAATGGAATGGAGTGAAATGGAATCCAATGGATTGGAATGGAGTGGAGTGGAGTGGAGTGGAATGGAGAGGAGTCGAATGGAATGGAAGGGAATGCAACGGAACGCAGTGGTGTGGATTGGAATGCAGTGAAATGGAGTACTATGGAATCTAAAGGAGTGGAGTGGAGTCTAGAGGAGTGGAATGGAATGGAACAAAATGGAATGGAATGGCACGGAATGGAGTGGAGTAGAGTGGAGTGGGAAGGAAGGGAGATGAGTGGAATGGAGAGGAATGGAATGCAGTGGAGTGGATTGGATTGGAATGAACTGGAATGGAGAGGAATGGAATGAAGTGGAACGGAATGGACTGCAATGGAATTGAATGGAGTGAAGTGGAAAGTAGTGGAGTGGAGTGGAATGGAGTGGAAATGAATGGAATGGAGTGGAATGGAAGGGAATGGAGACAAGTGGATAGGAATTGACTGAAGCAGATTGGAGTGGAGTGGAGTGGAGTGGCATGGAATGGAATGAAGTGGATGGGAATGCAATGGAGTGGAATGAAATGGAATAAAATGGAATGGAGTGGAATGGAGAGGAATGGAGTGGAGTGGAGTGGAATGGAGGGGAGTAAGAGGAAGAGAATGGAATGGAATCGAAAGGAGGGAAGTGCAATTGTGTGGAGTGGAGTGGAGATGAAAGAAGTGGAGTGATGTGGAGTCGAGAGGAAATTAATGGAATGGAATGGAATGGAGTTAAGTGGAGTGGAATGGAGTGGAAGGTAATGGAGTGGAATGAAAAGGAGTGGATTGGAATGGAGTGGAATGGAATGGAGTGGAACGGAGTGGAGTAGAATGGAGTGGGTTGCAGAGGAGTGGAATGGAGTGGAATGGAAGGGAACGGAAAGGAATGTAGTGGAAAGGAATGGAATGGAGTGGATTGAAATTGAATGGAAAGGATTGGAGTGCAGTGGACTGGAGGGGAGTGGAATAAAATGGAGTATAGTGCAGTGGAATGGAGTGGACTGGAGTGGAGATGAGTGGAGTGGACTGGAATGGAATGGAGTGGAGTGGAATGGTGTGGAGTGGGGTGGAAAGGAATGGAACAGAATGGAATGGAGAGGAATGGAGTGGCATGTAGTGGAGTGGAGTGAAGTGGAAAGGAATGGCATGGAATGGAGTAGAGTGGAATGGAGGGGTATGGAATGGAATGGAATGGAATTGAGTGGAATGGAGTGGAGTGGAGAGGAATGGAATGGAGTGGAAAGGTCTGAAAGGAGTGGAATGGAGTGGAGTGGAATGCAATGGAGTAGATTGGAATGAAGTGGAAAGGAATAGAATGGAGAGAAGTAGAGTAGAATGGAGTGGATTGGAATGGAGGGGAGCAGAGTGGAGTTAACAGCGGTGGATTGGAATACAGTGGATGGGGTAGAGTGGAAGGGAGTGGAATTATATGGAATGGAATGGATTGGAGTGGAGTGGAAGGGAGTGGAGTGGAGTTGAAAGTAGAGGAATCGAAAGAAGTGGAAAGGAGTGGAGTAGAGTGGATTAGAGTGGATTGGAATGGAATGGAGTGGAGTGGAATGGTGTGGAAACGAATGGAAGGGAGGGGAGTGGAATGGAACGAAATGGAATGGAATGTAGTGGAATGGAGAGGAGTGGAGTGGACTGGAGTGGAATGTAATCGAATGGAGTGTACTGGAGTGGAATGTATTTGAGAGGCGGGTAATGGAGAGGAATTGAGTGGAGTGGAGTGGAGTGAAATACATCGGAATGGCACGGAATTGAATGGAATGGAGGGGAGTGGAATGCAGTGGAGTGGAGTCGATTGGAGTGGTGAGGAATAGAACGGAGTGGCATGGAATGGAGCACAGTGGAATGCAATGGAGTGGAGTGGATTGGAAAGGGGTGGAGTGGATTGACGATGGGTGAAGTGGAATGTAATGGAGTGGAGTGCAGAGGAGTCTCATGGAATGGAATGGAATGGAACGCAATGGAAGCTGAGATTGTACCACTGCGCTCCAGGATGGGTGACACAGTGTGATACTCTCAAAAGAAAGGAATGGAATGGAATGCAGTGGAATGAAATGGAATACAATGGGGTGCATTGGAGTGGAGTGGAGTGAAGTGAAGTGGATTGGAGTGGAATGGAGAGGAATGGAACGGAATGGAATGGAATGAAGTAGACTGGAGTGGGGTGGAGTTGAGTGCAATGGAATGGAGCGAAATGGAATCAGATGCAGAGAAATGGAGTAGAGAGGAGTGCAGTAGAGTGGAAAGGAGTGCAATGGAGTGGAATGGAATCGGAAGTAACGGAAAGTAGTGGAGTGGATGGAACGGAAAGGAAAGGAGTGGAGCGGAGTGGAATGGAACGGAGCGGGAGGTGGGTTGGGGCCACTGCACTCCAGGCTGGCTGGCTGACTGAGGTATTCTCGCAATAAAGGAATGGAATGGAATGCCGTAGAGTGGAATGGAACGGAGTGGAGTGGAGTGGAATGGAGTGAGTTGGAGCAGAGTGGAATGAAGGATGCAATGGGATGGAAGGGAATTGAATGAAATGCAGTGGAGTGCAGTGGAGTGCATTGCAGTGGAATGGAGCAGAATGGAATGGAAAGGAGTGGAATGGACAGGAGTGGAGTGCACTGGAGAGGAGAGGATAGGAATGCAGTGGAATGGAATTGGATGTAATGGAACGTAGAGGAGTGGAGTGGAATGGAGTTGGCCAGAGTGGAATGGAATGGAATGCAATGGAAAGGAATGGAGTGGAATAGAATGGAATGGAATGGAATGGAATGGAGTGGGATGACTTGTAGTGGGGTGGAGTGAAATGGAGTATAATGGAATGGAGTGGAGTGGAGTGGAATGTGATAGAATGGAGAGGAGGGGAATGGAGCAGAATGGAATGGAGTGCAGCGGAATGGAGTGGAGTGGAATGGAATCAAATGGAGTGGAATGGAACAGAGTGGAATGGAATGGAGTGCAATAGACTAGAATTGAGTGTAGTGTAGTGGAATTTAGTGGAATGGACTGGAATGGAGTGGAATGGAATGGAATTGAGGGGAATGGAATGGAATGGAAAGGAATGGAAAGCAATGGAAAGGAATAGAATTGAATGCAACGGAATTAAAAGAATGCAATGGAATGCAATGGAATAGAATGCAATGGAATGTATAGTTGACATGTAATATGAGCTGAGATTGTGACACTGCACTCCAGCCAGGGTGACATGGTGATATCCTGTCGTAAGAAGTGAATGGAATGCAATGGAGTGAAATGGAATGGAATGAAATGGAATGGAGCGGAGTGGAAGGGAATGGAGTGGAATGAAATAGAATGCAGTGGACTGTAATGGCATGGAGTGGAAAGAAGTAGAGTGGAATGGAGTGGAATGGAATGGACTGGCATAGAATGGAGTGGAATTGAATGCAATGGAGTGGATTGGAAAGGAATGCAAAGGAGTAGAGTGGAGTAGAGTAGTGTGGAGTGGAGTGGAATGGAGCTGAATGTACTTCAATGGAGTACAATGGAATGGAACGGAGTGGAATGGAATGGAATGATATGAGGTGGATTGGAGTGGAATGTAGTGGAGTGGAATGGAATGGAATAGAATGGAATGGAGTAGAGTGTAATGGAATGCAGTGGCGATAAGTGGAGTGGAATGGAATGCATTGGAGTAGAGTGGAGTGGAATGGAATGGAATGGAGTGGAGTGGAGGGGAGTGGAGTGGAATGGAATTGAGTGAAGTGGAGTGCAGTTGAATGGAATATCGTGGTGTGGAGTGGAGTGGAAGTGAATGGAGTGAATAGGAGTGGAATGGAGTGGAAGGTAACGGAGTGGAATGGAGTCGAATGGAGTGGAATGGAGTAGAGTGGATTAGAGTGGAATGGTGTCGAACGGACTGGAATGGAATGGAATGGAGTGGAATGGAATTGAATCAAATGGAATGGAGTGGAGTGGAGTGGAGTGGAATGAAATGAAATGGAAGGGAGTGGAGAGAAACGCAGTTGATTGGAGTGGAGTGGAGTGGAAAGGAATGGAAAGGAGTGGGATGGAGACGTATGGATTGGAGTGGAATGGAGTGGAATGGAATGAAGTGGAAAGGAGTGGAACGGAGTGAAATTGAATTTAGTGGACTGGAGTGGAATGGAGTTAAATGGAATGGAATGGAATGGAGTGGAATGGAATGGAATGGAGTGGAGTGGAATGGAATAGAATGGCATGGAATGGAATAGAATGGGATGGAGTGGAGTGGAGAGGAGTGGAATGGATTGGAGTGAAGTGGAGTGGAATGGAATTGAGTGGAGCGGAGAGGAAAGGAATGGAATGGAGTGGAGTGGAATGGCATGGAATGGAGTGGAATGGAATGGATAGTAGTGGAGTGGAGTGGAGTGGATTGGAGTGTAGTGGAAGGGAATGGAGTGCAGTGTAATGGACTGGAATGGAGCAGAGCAGAATGGAGTGGACGGGACTGGAGTGGAATGGAATGGGATGGCATGGAATGGGAGCTGAGATTTTACCAATGTGCTCTAGGCAGGGTGACTGGGTGTCATACTCTCAAAAGAAAGGAATGGAATGGAACGCAGTGGAATGGAATGGAACAGAGTGGACATTAGTGGAGTGGAATGTGGAGGAATGGAATGAAATGGAACGTAATGGCATGAAATGGAGTGGTGTGGGGTGGAATGGATTATAGTGGAATGGGGTGGAAAGGAATGGGATGGAGTGGAATGAAGTGGAGTGCAGTGGAGTGGAACGGAGTTGAATGGCATAGAATTGAGTGGACAGTAGTGGAATGTTTTGGAATGCAATGGAATCCATTGTAATAGAATGGAATACAACGGAAAGTTGACATGGAGTGTGAGCTGAGATTGTGCCACTGCACTCCAGACTGGGTGACACGTTATATCCTGTGGATAGAAAGGAATGGAATGCAATAGAGTGAAATGGAATGGAGTGGAATGGAATTGAATGGAATGGAGTGGAGTGGAGTGGAGTCGAATGGAGACGAATGGAATGGGACGGAGTGGAATGGAACGGAGTGGAGTGGAGTATCGTGGAGTGAAATAGAATGGAATGCACTGGGTTGGAATGGAATGCAATGGACTGCTGAAAGGAAATGTGAGCTGTTATTGTTCCACTGCACTCCAGCCTTTGTGACGGAATGAAATCCTGTGGAAAAAAAGGAATGGAATGGAATGGAATGGAATGGAATGGAATGGAATGGAATGGAATGGAGTGGAGTGGAGTGGTGTGGAGAGGAGTGTAGTGGAGTGGAGTGAAATGGAGTGGAGTGTCGTGGAGGAGAGTGGAATGGAGTGGAATGGAATGGAGAGGAAAGGAACGGAGTGGAGTGGAATGGAACGGAGTGGAGTGGAATGGAATCCAATGGAATGAAATGGAATTGAATCGAATGGAATGAAGAAATATGGGCAGTGATTTGGCCACTGCGCTGGAGCCTGTGTGAGAGAGGGAGATCCTGTCGATAAAACAGTGTGGAATGGAAGGGATTGGAATGGAATGGAATGGAACGTATTGGAGTGGAGTGGAGTGGAATTGAGTGGAGTGGAGTGCACTGGAATGGAATGGAATGCAATGGAATGTAATGGAATGATGAAATGATATGTGAGCTGAGATTGTGCCACTGCACTCCACGCTGGGTGACAGAGTGAGATACTCTTGAAAGAAAGAAATGGAATGGAAAGAATTTTTAATTGGGTGGATTCGAGTGGACTGAAGTAGAGTGCAGTGGAATAGAGAGGAATGGAATGGAATGGAATCGGATGTAAAGGAATGGAATGATGTGGAGTGGAGTGGTGAGGAGTGTAGTGCTGTGGAATGGAGCAGAAAGTAACGGGATGGTGTGGAGTGGAGTGCAGTGCAGTGGAGTGGAGAGGATTGCAATGGCGTGGAATGGAATCGGATGTAAAGGAACGTACTGGAGTGGAGCGGAGTGGAAAGGAGTGGAATGGAATGGAATTGAATGTAATGGAAAGCAAAGGAATGGAATGGGATGCAATGGAATTTAATGCAATAGAATGCAGTTCAATAGAGAGTTGACATGTAATGTGAGCTGAGATTGTGCCTAAGCTCTCCAGGCTGTTTGACACAGTGATATCGTGTGGAAAGAATGGAATGGAATGCAGTGGTGTGAAATGGAATGGAATGTAGTGGACAGGAGTAGAATGGAGTGGAGTGAAGAGGAACAGAGTGGAATGGAATGGGATGCAGTGGAATGGAATGCAGTGGAGTGGAGTGAAATAGAAAGAAATGGAATGGGATGGAATGGAATGCAATGGAATGGAGAAGAGAAATGTGAGCTGAGATTGTGTGACTACACTCCAGCCTTAGTGACCGAGAGAGATTCTGTGGAAGGAAAGAACTGATTTCAAAGGAGTGGAATGGAAGGGAATGTAGTACAGTGGAGTAGAGTGGAATGGAGTGAAACAGAATAGAATGGAGTGGAAGGCAATGGAATGGAATGGAATGGAGTGGAGTGGAATAGAGAGGAGTGCACTGCAATGGAGTGGAGTGGAGTGGAAGGGAGTGGAATGCAATGGAATGTAGTGGAGTGCAGTGGAGTGGAATGGAATGGAGTGGACAGGAGTGGAAGGAGTAGAGTGGACTGGAATGGAATAGAATGGAACAGAATGCAGTGGAGTGGAGGGGAGTGGAGGTGAGTGGAGTGGCATGGAGTGGAATGGAATGGAATGGAGTGAAATGGAATCCAATGGATTGGAATGGAGTGGAGTGGAGTGGAGTGGAATGGAGAGGAGTGGAATGGAATGGAAGGGAATGCAACGGAACGCAGTGGTGTGGATTGGAATGCAGTGAAATGGAGTACTATGGAATCTAAAGGAGTGGAGTGGAGTCTAGTGGAGTGGAATGGAATGGAACAAAATGGAATGGAATGGCACGGAATGGAGTGGAGTAGAGTGGAGTGGGAAGGAAGGGAGATGAGTGGAATGGAGAGGAATGGAATGCAGTGGAGTGGATTGGATTGGAATGAACTGGAATGGAGAGGAATGGAATGAAGTGGAACGGAATGGACTGCAATGGAATTGAATGGAGTGAAGTGGAAAGTAGTGGAGTGGAGTGGAATGGAGTGGAAATGAATGGAATGGAGTGGAATGGAAGGGAATGGAGACAAGTGGATAGGAATTGACTGAAGCAGATTGGAGTGGAGTGGAGTGGAGTGGCATGGAATGGAATGAAGTGGATGGGAATGCAATGGAGTGGAATGAAATGGAATAAAATGGAATGGAGTGGAATGGAGAGGAATGGAGTGGAGTGGAGTGGAATGGAGGGGAGTAAGAGGAAGAGAATGGAATGGAATCGAAAGGAGGGAAGTGCAATTGTGTGGAGTGGAGTGGAGATGAAAGGAGTGGAGTGATGTGGAGTCGAGAGGAAAGGAATGGAATGGAATGGAATGGAGTTAAGTGGAGTGGAATGGAGTGGAAGGTAATGGAGTGGAATGAAAAGGAGTGGATTGGAATGGAGTGGAAAGGAATGGAGTGGAACGGAGTGGAGTAGAATGGAGTGGGTTGCAGAGGAGTGGAATGGAGTGGAATGGAAGGGAACGGAAAGGAATGTAGTGGAAAGGAATGGAATGGAGTGGATTGAAATTGAATGGAAAGGATTGGAGTGCAGTGGACTGGAGGGGAGTGGAATAAAATGGAGTATAGTGCAGTGGAATGGAGTGGACTGGAGTGGAGATGAGTGGAGTGGACTGGAATGGAATGGAGTGGAGTGGAATGGTGTGGAGTGGGGTGGAAAGGAATGGAACAGAATGGAATGGAGAGGAATGGAGTGGCATGTAGTGGAGTGGAGTGAAGTGGAAAGGAATGGCATGGAATGGAGTAGAGTGGAATGGAGGGGTATGGAATGGAATGGAATGGAATTGAGTGGAATGGAGTGGAATGGAGTGGAGTGGAGAGGAATGGAATGGAGTGGAAAGGTCTGAAAGGAGTGGAATGGAGTGGAGTGGAATGCAATGGAGTAGATTGGAATGAAGTGGAAAGGAATAGAATGGAGAGAAGTAGAGTAGAATGGAGTGGATTGGAATGGAGGGGAGCAGAGTGGAGTTAACAGCGGTGGATTGGAATACAGTGGATGTGGTAGAGTGGAAGGGAGTGGAATTATATGGAATGGAATGGATTGGAGTGGAGTGGAAGGGAGTGGAGTGGAGTTGAAAGTAGAGGAATCGAAAGAAGTGGAAAGGAGTGGAGTAGAGTGGATTAGAGTGGATTGGAATGGAATGGAGTGGAGTGGAATGGTGTGGAAACGAATGGAAGGGAGGGGAGTGGAATGGAACGAAATGGAATGGAATGTAGTGGAATGGAGAGGAGTGGAGTGGACTGGAGTGGAATGTAATCGAATGGAGTGTACTGGAGTGGAATGTATTTGAGAGGCGGGTAATGGAGAGGAATTGAGTGGAGTGGAGTGGAGTGAAATACATCGGAATGGCACGGAATTGAATGGAATGGAGGGGAGTGGAATGCAGTGGAGTGGAGTCGATTGGAGTGGTGAGGAATAGAACGGAGTGGCATGGAATGGAGCACAGTGGAATGCAATGGAGTGGAGTGGATTGGAAAGGGGTGGAGTGGAGTGACGATGGGTGAAGTGGAATGTAATGGAGTGGAGTGCAGAGGAGTCTCATGGAATGGAATGGAATGGAACGCAATGGAAGCTGAGATTGTACCACTGCGCTCCAGGATGGGTGACACAGTGTGATACTCTCAAAAGAAAGGAATGGAATGGAATGCAGTGGAATGGAATGGAATGCAATGGGGTGCATTGGAGTGGAGTGGAGTGAAGTGAAGTGGATTGGAGTGGAATGGAGAGGAATGGAACGGAATGGAATGGAATGAAGTAGACTGGAGTGGGGTGGAGTTGAGTGCAATGGAATGGAGCGAAATGGAATCAGATGCAGAGAAATGGAGTAGAGAGGAGTGCAGTAGAGTGGAAAGGAGTGCAATGGAGTGGAATGGAATCGGAAGTAACGGAAAGTAGTGGAGTGGATGGAACGGAAAGGAAAGGAGTGGAGCGGAGTGGAATGGAACGGAGCGGGAGGTGGGTTGGGGCCACTGCACTCCAGGCTGGCTGGCTGACTGAGGTATTCTCGCAATAAAGGAATGGAATGGAATGCCGTAGAGTGGAATGGAACGGAGTGGAGTGGAGTGGAATGGAGTGAGTTGGAGCAGAGTGGAATGAAGAATGCAATGGGATGGAAGGGAATTGAATGAAATGCAGTGGAGTGCAGTGGAGTACATTGCAGTGGAATGGAGCAGAATGGAATGGAAAGGAGTGGAATGGACAGAAGTGGAGTGCACTGGAGAGGAGAGGATAGGAATGCAGTGGAATGGAATTGGATGTAATGGAACGTAGAGGAGTGGAGTGGAATGGAGTGGGCCAGAGTGGAATGGAATGGAATGCAATGGAAAGGAATGGAGTGGAATAGAATGGAATGGAATGGAATGGAATGGAATGGAGTGGGATGACTTGTAGTGGGGTGGAGTGAAATGGAGTATAATGGAATGGAGTGGAGTGGAGTGGAATGTGATAGAATGGAGAGGAGGGGAATGGAGCAGAATGGAATGGAGTGCAGCGGAATGGAGTGGAGTGGAATGGAATCAAATGGAGTGGAATGGAACAGAGTGGAATGGAATGGAGTGCAATAGACTAGAATTGAGTGTAGTGTAGTGGAATTTAGTGGAATGGACTGGAATGGAGTGGAATGGAATGGAATTGAGGGGAATGGAATGGAATGGAAAGGAATGGAAAGCAATGGAAAGGAATAGAATTGAATGCAACGGAATTAAAAGAATGCAATGGAATGCAATGGAATAGAATGCAATGGAATGTATAGTTGACATGTAATATGAGCTGAGATTGTGACACTGCACTCCAGCCAGGGTGACATGGTGATATCCTGTCGTAAGAAGTGAATGGAATGCAATGGAGTGAAATGGAATGGAATGAAATGGAATGGAGCGGAGTGGAAGGGAATGGAGTGGAATGAAATAGAATGCAGTGGACTGTAATGGCATGGAGTGGAAAGAAGTAGAGTGGAATGGAGTGGAATGGAATGGACTGGCATAGAATGGAGTGGAATTGAATGCAATGGAGTGGATTGGAAAGGAATGCAAAGGAGTAGAGTGGAGTAGAGTGGTGTGGAGTGGAGTGGAATGGAGCTGAATGTACTTCAATGGAGTACAATGGAATGGAACGGAGTGGAATGGAATGGAATGATATGAGGTGGATTGGAGTGGAATGTAGTGGAGTGGAATGGAATGGAATAGAATGGAATGGAGTAGAGTGTAATGGAATGCAGTGGCGATAAGTGGAGTGGAATGGAATGCACTGGAGTAGAGTGGAGTGGAATGGAATGGAATGGAGTGGAGTGGAGGGGAGTGGAGTGGAATGGAATTGAGTGAAGTGGAGTGCAGTTGAATGGAATATCGTGGTGTGGAGTGGAGTGGAAGTGAATGGAGTGAATAGGAGTGGAATGGAGTGGAAGGTAACGGAGTGGAATGGAGTCGAATGGAGTGGAATGGAGTAGAGTGGATTAGAGTGGAATGGTGTCGAACGGACTGGAATGGAATGGAATGGAGTGGAATGGAATTGAATCAAATGGAATGGAGTGGAGTGGAATGGAGTGGAGTGGAGTGGAGTGGAATGAAATGAAATGGAAGGGAGTGGAGAGAAACGCAGTTGATTGGAGTGGAGTGGAGTGGAAAGGAATGGAAAGGAGTGGGATGGAGACGTATGGATTGGAGTGGAATGGAGTGGAATGGAATGAAGTGGAAAGGAGTGGAACGGAGTGAAATTGAATTTAGTGGACTGGAGTGGAATGGAGTTAAATGGAATGGAATGGAATGGAGTGGAATGGAATGGAATGGAGTGGAGTGGAATGGAATAGAATGGCATGGAATGGAATAGAATGGGATGGAGTGGAGTGGAGAGGAGTGGAATGGATTGGAGTGAAGTGGAGTGGAATGGAATTGAGTGGAGCGGAGAGGAAAGGAATGGAATGGAGTGGAGTGGAATGGCATGGAATGGAGTGGAATGGAATGGATAGTAGTGGAGTGGAGTGGAGTGGATTGGAGTGTAGTGGAAGGGAATGGAGTGCAGTGTAATGGACTGGAATGGAGCAGAGCAGAATGGAGTGGACTGGACTGGAGTGGAATGGAATGGGATGGCATGGAATGGGAGCTGAGATTTTACCAATGTGCTCTAGGCAGGGTGACTGGGTGTCATACTCTCAAAAGAAAGGAATGGAATGGAACGCAGTGGAATGGAATGGAACAGAGTGGACATTAGTGGAGTGGAATGTGGAGGAATGGAATGAAATGGAACGTAATGGCATGAAATGGAGTGGTGTGGGGTGGAATGGATTATAGTGGAATGGGGTGGAAAGGAATGGGATGGAGTGGAATGAAGTGGAGTGCAGTGGAGTGGAACGGAGTTGAATGGGATAGAATTGAGTGGACAGTAGTGGAATGTTTTGGAATGCAATGGAATCCATTGTAATAGAATGGAATACAACGGAAAGTTGACATGGAGTGTGAGCTGAGATTGTGCCACTGCACTCCAGACTGGGTGACACGTTATATCCTGTGGATAGAAAGGAATGGAATGCAATAGAGTGAAATGGAATGGAGTGGAATGGAATTGAATGGAATGGAGTGGAGTGGAGTGGAGTCGAATGGAGACGAATGGAATGGGACGGAGTGGAATGGAACGGAGTGGAGTGGAGTATCGTGGAGTGAAATAGAATGGAATGCACTGGGTTGGAATGGAATGCAATGGACTGCTGAAAGGAAATGTGAGCTGTTATTGTTCCACTGCACTCCAGCCTTTGTGACGGAATGAAATCCTGTGGAAAAAAAGGAATGGAATGGAATGGAATGGAATGGAATGCAATGGAATGGAATGGAATAGAGTGGAGTGGAGTGGTGTGGAGAGGAGTGTAGTGGAGTGGAGTGAAATGGAGTGGAGTGTCGTGGAGGAGAGTGGAATGGAGTGGAATGGAATGGAGAGGAAAGGAACGGAGTGGAGTGGAATGGAACGGAGTGGAGTGGAATGGAATCCAATGGAATGAAATGGAATTGAATCGAATGGAATGAAGAAATATGTGCAGTGATTTGGCCACTGCGCTGGAGCCTGTGTGAGAGAGGGAGATCCTGTCGATAAAACAGTGTGGAATGGAAGGGATTGGAATGGAATGGAATGGAACGTATTGGAGTGGAGTGGAGTGGAATTGAGTGGAGTGGAGTGCACTGGAATGGAATGGAATGCAATGGAATGTAATGGAATGATGAAATGATATGTGAGCTGAGATTGTGCCACTGCACTCCACGCTGGGTGACAGAGTGAGATACTCTTGAAAGAAAGAAATGGAATGGAAAGAATTTTTAATTGGGTGGATTCGAGTGGACTGAAGTAGAGTGCAGTGGAATAGAGAGGAATGGAATGGAATGGAATCGGATGTAAAGGAATGGAATGATGTGGAGTGGAGTGGTGAGGAGTGTAGTGCTGTGGAATGGAGCAGAAAGTAACGGGATGGTGTGGAGTGGAGTGCAGTGCAGTGGAGTGGAGAGGAGTGCAATGGCGTGGAATGGAATCGGATGTAAAGGAACGTACTGGAGTGGAGCGGAGTGGAAAGGAGTGGAATGGAATGGAATTGAATGTAATGGAAAGCAAAGGAATGGAATGGGATGCAATGGAATTTAATGCAATAGAATGCAGTTCAATAGAGAGTTAACATGTAATGTGAGCTGAGATTGTGCCTAAGCTCTCCAGGCTGTTTGACACAGTGATATCGTGTCGAAAAATGGAATGGAATGCAGTGGTGTGAAATGGAATGGAATGTAGTGGACAGGAGTAGAATGAAGTGGAGTGAAGAGGAACAGAGTGGAATGGAATGGGATGCAGTGGAATGGAATGCAGTGGAGTGGAGTGAAATAGAAAGAAATGGAATGGGATGGAATGGAATGCAATGGAATGGAGAAGAGAAATGTGAGCTGAGATTGTGTGACTACACTCCAGCCTTAGTGACCGAGAGAGATTCTGTGGAAGGAAAGAACTGATTTCAAAGGAGTGGAATGGAAGGGAATGTAGTACCGTGGAGTAGAGTGGAATGGAGTGAAACAGAATAGAATGGAGTGGAAGGCAATGGAATGGAATGGAATGGAATGGAGTGGAGTGGAATAGAGAGGAGTGCACTGCAATGGAGTGGAGTGGAGTGGAAGGGAGTGGAATGCAATGGAATGTAGTGGAGTGCAGTGGAGTGGAATGGAATGGAGTGGACAGGAGTGGAAGGAGTAGAGTGGACTGGAATGGAATAGAATGGAACAGAATGCAGTGGAGTGGAGGGGAGTGGAGGTGAGTGGAGTGGCATGGAGTGGAATGGAATGGAATGGAGTGAAATGGAATCCAATGGATTGGAATGGAGTGGAGTGGAGTGGAGTGGAATGGAGAGGAGTCGAATGGAATGGAAGGGAATGCAACGGAACGCAGTGGTGTGGATTGGAATGCAGTGAAATGGAGTACTATGGAATCTAAAGGAGTGGAGTGGAGTCTAGAGGAGTGGAATGGAATGGAACAAAATGGAATGGAATGGCACGGAATGGAGTGGAGTAGAGTGGAGTGGGAAGGAAGGGAGATGAGTGGAATGGAGAGGAATGGAATGCAGTGGAGTGGATTGGATTGGAATGAACTGGAATGGAGAGGAATGGAATGAAGTGGAACGGAATGGACTGCAATGGAATTGAATGGAGTGAAGTGGAAAGTAGTGGAGTGGAGTGGAATGGAGTGGAAATGAATGGAATGGAGTGGAATGGAAGGGAATGGAGACA